>NC_137877.1:16899218-17499218 GCF_963924005.1 Protomyctophum bolini | reverse complement strand
GAGCAAGACAGCTTTCTGCGCCATCTCGCAACGCCACGCTGCACGGACCACCTTACGGAACCTAGCGCCGCACAGCCCTGTCCTCCAACCTCCATCGGCCCTGCATTACACACGCCAAACATTCTAACATTCAACTTAATTAAATTAATTCGCAACAAAAAAAAGACATCTCCCCGCAAATCACCAGTGTCACCAGTGAAATGCATGTTGGGACGGACACAGATTAATACTGGGACACACTTTTCCGCGCAACGGAACCACACGCCCACACTGGCGGGTAAGGACTAGTATAGACAATATTTTAGTCTAATAAAATAACCTATATATTCCAAATTTCCCACTCCACACCACTGGCTGCCGGACTAGATGAACTATGTTGTCCCATCATGGCTCATTGTGGATGTCACTTAAAGCCCATGCTTCTGGGAGTCTCTCTCTCTCTCTCTCTCTAGACTACATTAGATTAGTTGATGGCTTCCCTGCTATATCGGGTAAGGACGGTGAGGAGAGATGGAGGAGGACGAGGAGGGCAAAGGAAAGGCTGTGTAGCTCCAGGTCCTATTGGGCCAAATTGATCGCTATAGCTGCAAAGGGAACTTTATTTTTAAAACCGCAATCAGTAACTGTTAAGGAATTCCTGGGGTCCAGGCAAAAAAACCCATCACAATAAAAAACATAAAATGCAGTACAGCGTGATCAATGTTAATGAACAAAAACACACATTTTGAGAACAAAGCAGCACTCCATCTCTAATTTCCTTTCTGATCTCATTGGCAAGCAGCACCGTCATGTGATGGAGTATTAACTGAGTTTTCACCACAGACGCATCCCAAGACAGCATGTTCTCTCTGTTCTCCTGGTAGACTGCATGTCAACCCGACTCGAGTCACCTGGGAGTTTCACGTGACAATTATAAGAACTCTTCGTCTCTCTCTGCCTGCATGCCTGCTCCATGTTTCCATCTGCTGCTTTGTTGTACAATACAATATCCAACATGTTGAAGGAAAAGAGGAAAAAAGTGATATTAACTGTCACAACGAGATTGATTGCTCAAAATGAAAAGAAAAAAAAACGAAGGCCGTCTTTCAAAGGACAAGTGGGGAACTCAAGCACATTTATATGGACTGAATTCTTCACGCTATTGGGCTGACATATTTTTTTGTCCCCAAGGGTCTGCGGCATAGTTCAAGCAGCACTTGTCAGTGTTCTCACGCTGAAGTGAATGCGATGGGCTTGCGTATTTGGTCATGTACTCTATGGGTACGCCACTTGTACCTGTGCTGTGCACATTCCATCTTGTATCTGTATCTCATGGCACATCTGTATCTCACAATATTAAAATGCATTCATTTTACATGGCAATACGTATTTTAAATTGGAGCGTGCCTATGTTACCTCAGTCCCAAGTTCCTATCCCTAACCCCAATCCCTATGCTAAATATAGGGCTGCCCCTTTCTTTTTCTTTCCAATATTGCTGTGCATAGAAACTATTATGTAAGCGATGCTAAAAGTATAACACAAAAAATGCCTTGATGGCTTGTTTCTATTGTGGTCCTACGTAGTCAATTAATCATATAGTTGCCATTGTACTGGGGTTCCGTTGGTCCTATAAAGCAACATATGTGCAGAGCCTTTTTGAGTCTATGAACAACATGTGATATACTGTATGCTGTACAGTATGTCAGAGATGTGCTCCCATCTTGAAAATTGGTTTTCACATCATCGTCATCATCATCACAATGATTGTGACTCCCACAGTTAACCACTTTCAAACCGCCGCCCCTATTCTGGGACCATGTCATTATACTCAGTCATTATCATCTGTTCTATGCTAGTGTGAATGTGTGCGTGTGCGCGCTTGTGCATGTGTGCAATATAGACAGACAGACGGACAGATAGATTGTAAAGTCACGTCACGTCACTAAGTGTTGTGAGCTTTTACTGTATAATTATAATACTGTACATCAATATCTTCAATACTAAAGGTAGTAGCCACGTCTTGTGAACACATGATCAGAGAGATGTGTTGCTCTGAACAATGCAATATTTTCTACAATGCTATAAAGACTGGTGTGGTTTCTTTTTGGTTCAGAGAAACTCAAGGACTTTTGGCCTCTGCAGTGATTCATCCGCACTGTATTTCTTTTGTATTCTCATTCAGTGAAGCGGTTCACTGTGTCTTTAGCCCTGTCATCGAAATTTTCCGCTGTATCACACACGTCTTAAGTCGTAGGAACTGGCCGACTGGAGTGGCAAAATGGACTGCATTTATAAAGAAAGCGCCATTCAAGCCTCGCCGACAATTCAGAGTGCTTCACAATGCACTTCATACTCACCCATTCACACGGCATGACGGCTTGGGCACAGTGTGACACGCTATATGCTAATGCATCCTCATACCGACGGTGGAGCTAACCATGCACGCCGCCGACCTACTCATCGGGAGCAGTTAGGGGTTCAGCGTCTTGCTCAAGGTCACGTCGAGCAAGATGCTGAGAGGAGCACAATGGAAATACAAGCACCTTAAGGAATACAAACCATTGTGTGTATACACTGTTATACCCTACACTGCTTACAGTAAATGACCTCAGTACATAGAAATTCTGTTATATAAACAGAGCAACTAACTTAAATTCAATTACATTTGAATAAATTGCTGCTACTTGTCGCAAATGTTTTTTGTTTTTTTGCAGTATTTCAATGCAAAAACATTGAAATAGCCTACTGCTGTCAACTTTCAAAAGTACAAGGCTAACGTGGATGTATATTGTATCTCTGACAGAAAATGCACAATATTTTTATAGTTTCACAAGATAGTAGTTACCTAAAGTGTTAATGTAATGGTTGCTAGAGATTAAATAAAATCGCACAGCCAGGAGGAGACGGAGATCGAATAATAGGTGTGTTTAACCCAGTGCTCCTCAAACATTTTAACTTCAAGGACCCCCAATTCATATGCATTTAGCTGTGTGGACCCCTATCTGAAAATAATCAGGGACTTTGAGGTGCTGTGGTACGTAGGTGCGTGCCGGATCTCGTAGATCCTTATCTGAAAATAATCGGGGACAGGGACCACCTTAAGACATTGTTTTCAAAATAATTCCAGCCCCCCTAAATAGCCACTCTCTACAAACGTGAGATCCACTGGTGTAAAATATTGTGACAATGATAAAGAGGATCATTCTCACAACATGTCAATGTCACATGTATCAACATTTCACTGCTTGCACCTGCATGAGTGAGTGACACAATTATCTCTTGAATCTCTGTTCATTTTATGGTAAATGTTACACAATTGTCGCTGAATTTTACAGTGTAGAAAGGTTCAAGATTATTTAATTCTGTTTCCGTTATTGTGGTCCCAGAAATATAAACAAACAGGGGGTCCGGGAACTAAATCACATTGAACTTGGCGGGGAGGGTCTGTGAAATGAAAAGGTGTGCAGACTCACTGCCTCCAGTGTGTGCCTGGGATGGTTTTGAAGGAGAGCCATACAACGAGCACTTCACTTACTGTAGATGGAATGAGCACGCTGCGTTGAAGTGCTTTGGCTGGCAGGGTAAGACTCGCCCCACTGAAGGTCAAGACTCTTTTGGACATAGTATCATCAAAATGAAATCATATATACGCACGCACGCGCACACACACACACACACACACACACACACACACACACACACACACACACACACACACACACACACACACACACACACACACACACACACACACACACACACACACACACACACACACACACACACAAACACACACACACACACACACACACACACCACAAAGAGGAGCCAGGAGCTCATCGGAGTTATCCGCTTAAACTGGTTTTATACTCCAGAAGCATTTATTTACTGTCCCGTACTAGCACCATATGAGCGGAATTAACCCATTTGTGTGCTGTTGTGTTATAAAGCTCCAATTAAAACGGTCTCTCTCTCTCTGTCCGTCCAGAATGTCTGTACGTCTAGATATGAGGAGGAACAGTTTTTTGGAAGCTGTGATCGTGCGTTAATGAGCGCACGTGTATACGCAAAAGTGATTATTTGTCAACAGGCAGCAGCCAGGGCTGCGAAGCACGGGGTGTAATGTTTTCTAATGAGCCGCCATTCATGAAAGGCCTGACACAGATTATAAATAATGGCAGGACGGACTCCCCACAGCCAGTTGTGCTTGATCAGGCCGCGCACGGCGAGCCAACACACTCCATGCCGCTCAGCCACCGGGTGTTCAATTAATTTCTGAATCCGTTTCATTTGAAGCACCCATTTAAATTGATTTCCCTGGACATGCATCGCCCCAAACTCAATACTTAATGCTGAAGACCAATTACCGTCCTTTTCACTATATCATCTACCACTTCCAGGACCCTGCTGCTGGCAAACCTGGCACAAGAGGAAAGAAGGCCACAGTTCAAATACATCAGTGTCTATGTCAATACTGGTAGGCCTACTCGTCAGATTAGAAGCATAAACAAGTTTAATCAAGATGTGAATGTAGGTATAAGTCCTGAAGCAACTGAAGGATGAAATGGATCAAAAAGATAGAGGAAGATTATTCCAATCAGATGGGGCTTTGTAGCAGAAAGACCTCCGTCCATGAACCACATTAAGGATTTGGGATATTTTAAAGTAAGGGTATTGTAGATCATGTCTCAGTGGATATGATGAAGTAGACTTGGCCAAATACTGCTTCAAGTAAGAAGGGCACCTAAAATAAATGCATTTTTAAATTAAGAGAAACCAATGTAATTTCCATCTCGATTTAGAGTCCTGCCAATTGAGCGAGTTACAGTATACTTATAAATTGAGCTTATTCCAAATAAGCAAATATGGGCTGCCGACCATGGCTGCCAAAATGTAACTGTGATAATCCAGGAGATATTTGGGAGGGTGGGGGGACTCCCCAATTAAGCGGGGGGGGTCTGGGGGTCCTATCCTACCCTATGTAGGACAGTCAGCAGCCATATATGCTCTGTTATAATGCTGATTGATTTTGGCCGGTATAGTAAGGTGGCCAGCGATGGTGTTGTCCATCAGTTTTGTCACATTGACCTGCGGTTCTTCCACAGATGTGGAGGTGAGATTGCATTGAGCGTCACCGGAGAGTAGGAGGTCCCTGTCACCCAGTGTCACCCGGATCCATTCCATCGTATTTCTCCCTTTTGTGTGGTTTTAATTGAAACAGGCTCCACATAACTGGATGGCTCCGGTACATAGATTTGGAGAGGGAGGTCTTCACTTGGAGGCAAAGTAAAAAATGAAAGTTTTATATTTTTTATTTCTTTTATAGACACCTACATTTATTTTTAATTCAAAGTTAATGTGATCGTGGGCTTGTAAATGCCTATTTAATGCATATCAAACAGGGGGGATGTCCTTGAAATTAAAAAAGGTTGAGAGTCAATTCTCCGGAAAAGAGAACAAAATAAATTAGAAAAAAAGTGAAAAGTGAAAAACAAAAACCATCCCAATCCAGTTTTGTTTGTTCAGCTCACTGGTTTCCTTCTGAGTGACAGCAACTATACAGTACATGTGCACCTTAGAGCGCGTGAGTGTGTGTGTGCTTGCGTGCGTGAGCGAGCGTGGGGGTGTTGACAGGCACGTGGAAGGTGCATGCAGAGCCAGCGGGGCGTGCGTGCGTGTGTGTGTGTGTGTGTGTGTGTGTGTGTGTGTGTGTGTGTGTGTGTGTGTGTGTGAGCGAGCGAGCGAGCGTGGGGGTGTTGACAGGAACGTGGAAGGTGCAGGGCCAGCGGGGGGTGTGTGTGTGTGTGTGTGTGTGTGTGTGTGTGTGAGCAAGTGTGCGCGAGCGTAGGGGTGTTGACAGGAACGTGGAAGGTACAGGGCCAGTGGGGTGTGTGTGTGCGTGCATGCGTGTGTATGTGTGTGTGTGTGTGTGCGCGTGGGGGTGTTGACAGGAACGTGGAAGGTGCAGGGCCAGCGGAGGAGCCTTTTGATGGAACCGACAGAGCGTGACCGGGAGATGTTTAGCTCATCTGGCTCCGCTCCGCTGAAGAGAGCAGCTACTGTAGGCCACCAACCAGCCGGAGGGAGGGAGAGAGGTCTGAAAAGAGCATCTATAGTACTATAGGCCACCAGCCAGCCGGAGGGAGGGAGAGAGGTCTGAAAAGAGCATCTATAGTACTATAGGCCACCAGCCAGCCGGAGGGAGGGAGAGAGGTCTGGGTCAGAGTCACGGCCGCGCTGCTGCTGCTGAAGCCAGTGCAGGGGTGGAAGGTACTGTAACTTAGCCTGACACTCAGTCTGAATTTTCATTTCGGTTCACTTCATTATATTCAGACTGAAAGCCCTCCCCACGGCAGCAGTTTCTGGGATGGGCATTGTCAAAGCGGCAATCTTTGGCGATCAGAATAGTAGGAAAGCAGATGACGTTGTTGTCAATCATGTGGCTATGGCTAACCCGTTTGCTGACCAAACAAACACAGCCAACGAGGGCTACTAGCATGTAAACAAAAGCGGTAAAATATGTCGGATACTTCCAGCTTCCCCGCGTTGGCTGATCTGAGTGCGCGGGAGGGTTTGTAGGGTCCCTCTATCTGTCTCTCCCAACACACAATCGCGGGTCCTGTGAGTTATCGCAGGGCGGGTTGAGCCGAATCAAGACATTTTCAATTTTTTGCGAGGCGGGCTGGGGCGGGTAAAATAATGTAGGCCTTATAATGGAATATTACAAATGATTGTACCATCCACAATTGCTATGTATCTGGCAACGGACCCCCCCCCCCCCCCCCCATCTGAAATGGTTTCATGCCAGGGACCCCCCATCTCCCTCCCATTGTGTCGGTATATAGAGCTACTTGCCATTCACCAGCCCACAGTGATTTTCCGGCAAAGAGCGTGACAAGGACAATTACAGTCTTGGTGCATATAATACAAGAGGGGGCACCTCTTTTACACCTCTTTGTGACTTCAACCTTCCCTGTAAGCTATTATTTCCTTTTGTTATAATACAGCCATCTCATCCCGCACAGCCTTTAGACCAGTGTCGACCAACTCGACACTGGGCACTGGACTCCCTGCGGTGGTTTGGAACGTGTGTCGAATTTGAAGTTGGGCCACACACACACACACACACACACACACACACACACACACACACACACACACACACACACACACACACACACACACACGTTATACATATAAGATTTTAGTTGACTAAATCTACAGTTGATATAGTCGCCTAAAATGTATTCACAGGTGTAGGTGTAGTTAAAGGGGAGAAAAAATTAATAAATGTATGGAATAGAGAACCATATAGTGTAAAGTTGAGATATTGCTCGATCGCATTGCTCAATGGGGGAACTAAACCTTATAGAACTGAATTGAATTGAAAAAGACACGAGAGAAAAAAGTGCCTTGTAAAGGTTAGACATCATTGGCACTTTCTTTTCACAAAGCATAATAATGTGTCCCAGCAGGGTATAGGCCGAGGAGATGACCTCTCTCTCTCTCTGCATCCAATTCCACTGTTAAACTGCATGAACTTCAGTCTCCCTGTTCCAGAGGGAACATTCTGCAAAGAGATTTGGTGTAGACTACAATTTACAATTTAGGCATTTAGCAGACGCTCTTAATCCAGAGGGGTCTACAGTATACACACACATGGTATACATCAAATACATGTAGTCATCTAGGATCATAAGGAAGCTAAGAACCTAACTTCTGTTACAGTAGAATATCTGTATACCGGTAAGTATAAGTATACACTATGGAATGCTATATGTCTACGTAACATGCTATGTAAATTACATAATTTAACCTTTTTATTAGCCTTACTAGGGCAAGTGCTACGGTCCTATGGCAAGTGCTGACTACTAGAGCATACATGGTAAACTGTGGGTGAACTGCAGGAAACTTCATCTCATGTCTTGTCCTCTAAACTCCCTTCATTGTACCAGGGATTTTGTCACCTGCTTTGAAGACTGACATCATATAGGCTACAGCTCCTGTTCCCAGTCAAACCCTCTCAGCAGCTTCCCTGTGCACATCAAACCTCTTTCTGTTTCTCTGATGCTGGCTTAACAAATTAAGACCTGAGGCCCATTCTAAAACAAAACTTCTAAATCCTAAGAGTTTTCTCAAATACTCTTGTTGCTCAGTGGTGCTCAAACCTTTCTCATGTCAAGGACCCCCAAAATGAAATATATTTGGCTGCCGACCCCCATCTCAAAATACTTTGATCTGGTGACCCCCAGAAACAAATAAATGCATACAAATAATAATAATGTTTGCTTTAAAATATAAATGGTTTTTTTAAACAGCAGTTCTACAAGTTCATAATCGCAGCAAGAAGTGTTGCGCTATGCACTTGATGTATATCTGCCATTTTTGAATAGCCAAAGTATAAAACAATAGTTGAAATGACAGATGCTTTCCTGATTTTAATGGGTTAGCATCTCTCTCCTATCTCCCCCCCCCCCCCCCCCCCCACACACACACACCCACACCCACACCCACACCCACACACACACACACACACACACACACACACACACACACACACACACACACACACACACACACACACACACACACACACACACCCCACCCACCATGAAATCTTTCCAACTTGAGGCGGAAAAAGAGAAATCAACTCTACTCCAGCAGTCTGCGGGAGGAGGCGAGTTGGAGAGATTTCATGGCCTCATGCCATCTCAACCCCTGTCTAATCCTCTCCCTCTCCTCTACAACCAGACCATCGATGCTGATCTCCCCTCTTTTCCGGCACGGCCGTGGCCAACTCCTCTCTGACATCTGGTCGGGTTCCATCTGCCTCCCGGTATAAGCTAGCATTACCTGAGTCGAGTCCCCCCCTCTGATGAGCCAAAGAAATCCAGACCATGCACCACGCTCACGTTTTTTTCCCCTTTTTTCTATAGTGGACAGAAAACAAAGTACATTTACCATGAGTATACTACTACACTTAAAGGGGCATTCCACAGCTCTAAGGTACATTAATGACATAGTAAAATGTTGAAAATGAGACCATGTATTCCCCTTTAAACACATTTTTTGGTAGCTACTTCTGTTTTTGGACACGTGACTTTCATGCCACTACATGTCAAAGATAAATAAGTACTTTTGACTCCACAGCATTTCTAGAATGGGGAAAAGTACATTATGAATAAACCACTTAAACCCTATTTAATCTGATCTGCTATTTATCAAATCCACAGAACTGCTATAGAGATCATAACGAAGAAGAACAAAAGTGTATCAGTACAATTTACATTACAACATACTTTACCCATGGCACGTTAAAAAGGGCGTGCATGTGCACACAGAACATGTGCTCTGTACGTGTGTATGAGGCCTAAGCATCTCTGTCGGTATATCATGCCTTGTTTGTCTTGAGAAGCACCTGAACATGCTGCATTGCTGCCTCTAAGCATATCGTGCGCACAGGATCTAAAGCAGACACAAACAAACGCAGGCCACTGAGACTGCACTCGTCGCTGTCACTTTATCACTGCATGTTGTTGGGCTATCATCCCCTCAGATAGCTGCCGCCGACTCCGTCAGCCATCTGCAATGGCGGAAAGTAACTAAGTACATTTACTTATGTGCTGTAGGCCTACTGAAGTACCATTTTGAGGTATATCCGTATATTTGAAAATAGCCGATCTACAAGCTCACAATGAGTCGTGGTGCACTGCATCAGTTTGACCAATCTTCTCCATTTGGGTGGGTCCAGTGCTAGGGGCTCAGTTTCAGTCAGCAACAAGCCCAGTTGGTGTAAGTCCCTGGGGACGGCATCAATGCATCCCCACGGGGGCGTTTCCAGCCAGCAGATTTTGGATCAAAGTGGAGGATAGCGTGGCCATACCAGCGCATCCGTGATGCCAGTTGGGACGCAGGGGGCTGTTGGGTGCGTTCCCGCAGTGTGCTGTTGGAGACCCTGTCTTGCCATTTTATCCCCTCTATTGTTCGCAAAGCTCTACTGTCAAAGCCATCAATTCTGGCAGCCAGGGTCTTATTGAGAGGCCAGGTTTCTGCTCCATACAGAAGGATGGAGAGGACTGAGGTGTTGTAAATCCTTAGTTTGGTATATCTGGATATGGAGTGGTGTCTCCACAGTGGCTTCCATAGTGTTTTCATGGCGCTGGCTGCCAGGGCACGTCTCCGGTTTATTTCGGTTATTAATAATATTGCCACTGTTAGTGATACAGTATATTCAGATGCTGTCATTAAACCTGTAGTGTCCCTATGCGACAACATCATCATCATACCCGGAAGTTATGTGGGTACGCCTCCTGAGTGGCAAAAAACTACTTTCAGGCCTTGACAGCCCGTACATCTGAACAGAATGTCTGATCGCATTAAACAACGTTAAATAATGTTAAACTCACTTTGCCACTCTGTCTGTGCACAATTACAAGATACCAGTTCATTACTGTCTTATCCTTGTTTACATATCTTCTAGGTGTGTCAAGTATATGTATTGTTGAATACTGTATTCCTCTGTTAAAGTGTTTAATAGGATTTCTTATATTTTTAGAAAGCTTGATCGAATTTCATTTTGGTTTTGGTTTCATTTTTTCTGATTTAATATACAGACACAGTGCAAGTGCAACAGCTGCAAAGCGAAAGCAGTCAGAACAGATCCCCTTCTTCACAAACACCGGCATAATGCAAGGTTAAACCCACAGTTCTCAGCAAAATGTTTCTGTGGAGGATTAGATGCCGCTTTGGTGCCAGCGTTGAGCTCAGACTCAGAGCTAAGAAAATAAGTAGATTTATTTTAATTGACTTTCTACCGAGACACGGGCGAAGTTTGAGTGATCTGTTCGGGGGTGGATGTGAGGTACTTCTACATGACAGTTCATGATGCAATGGAAGTACAGTGATTGCACAATATTGACTGGAGTTGGAAGAACAGAGATTTGAGATCGGACGCAGCAATGACCACACTTTTTCTTTTTTTTAACAAGGGAAGGGAGCCAGTTAAGTCTAATCAATACTCGTTGCTGGCTGACTATACAGTTAGGCTGTTGGCTTTGTCCGAGGCTTAAATTAAATGTCTTTAAATAAATCATTTTTGAATCGTCTGTGGGAAAAATGTATGGGGAATTATTTCCTATGCCTTCGTAACACGCATGCACGCACACTCATTCACACACACACACACACACACACACACACACACACACACACACACACACACACACACACACACCCCTATACACCTCATTCCATGAGTCTCCTATAGGCCATGCTCCCTATAGGCTAACATGCAATGGTCTGTGGCTGTGAGTTCATGATAGTCCATTTCTCTCCATTCTACATCTTCAAAACGAGTTTGGCTTTTCGTTTGAACCCCCCCCCCCCCCCCCCCAGATACGTACATGGGCGGGGGGCGAGTCTGACAGAGGCGGCCATTGTGATAAATAGCCTTTTAAAACTATGAAGTACAGTGCGGCCATTGTTATTTTTTTTCCTTCCCCCCTGAGCCCCCTTTTCCTCCTTTTTCCTTATTCTCTGCTCCATCCCCCAAACCCCCCTCCCTCAACACGCGTCCCGTGTGATGGATAGGTTTTCAGCTGCTGAGCGTCAACGCCATTAGCTTGGGGGGGTTGGCGGGGGGGTGGTCATGGGTGGGGTCTCGACAGCCTCCGGCACGCCGGTGTGCACGTGTGGAGACACACATCAAGAGAGAAGACTCGCGGCCATTTCCGGGCTTTTGAATGTGTGTGTGTGTGTGTGTGTGTGTGTGTGTGTGTGTGTGTGCGTGCGCGCGTGTGTGTGTAACACAAAACCAGTAATGGAAGGTCTGGTCTGAGGCGGCTATTGATGTGTCATGGGATTGTATGACACGGTGGTGCAGACAAGACACGCAACGGCGCGGGCAATAAGTGTGTGTCGCGGTAAACTACACATTGTACGTTCACACGTGCACACGTGCGTGCGTGCGTGCTTGTGACGGCGTTTAATCGGCGGAATAACGGGAGCATGGCTTTTAAAAGGTTGGCACTATAAAACCACCGTCTGGAAATCTCAGCTTTTTTGGGGGTCGTGATCTCCTGTTCCATAGGAATGTAGATTTCACTGCTAAAGCTTATAGAAATCAATACACCGTTTTGCCAGGCACCCCCATCTGAAAAGGTTCTGTGCCAGGGACCCCCATTTGAAAAGGTTCTGTGCCAGGGACCCCCATCTGAAAAGGTTCTGTCAGATGTGTATCCCACCAACACAAACCCGTTTCAGCAGTTTACATTTTACACAATGCTAACCTTTTTACATAAATACATAGTAAATGTAACGATTAAATCGATCAAATGAAATACTGTACGTTCTGATCATACGTCTATTCTCTCCGTACACATGCGCACGCACGCACGCACAAGATCCTTTTTTGAGAGCGAGAAAAACAGTATATGAATTAATCAGTACAAAGATCTTTGTGCCGTGAATTACCGGCGCAGATAGGCCCAGTTAAAATAAAGTATACAATGTATGGATCAGAACACATCAAATGCACTCGATATAGCCTTCACACACACACACACACACACACACACACACACACACACACACACACACACACACACACACACACACACACACACACACACACACACACACACACACACACACACACACACACCGCTGCTAAAAAAAAAAAACCTGAAAACGAAGAAAAAAACCCTCTGTTTCTTTCTTTTTGATTGAATATCACCCAGCTCACTCTCCCTGGCTGCACTAAAAGCTTTGTGCACTCTTAAAATTAATCAATACTTTTGAACATGAGAACTGGAAAGAGCAGCGCAGCATCTGTCACAGATATGAATGTCTCATTCGCTCTCTCTCTCTCACCGTCTCCCCCTCCTCCCCCCGTCTCCCCCCTCCTCCTCTTCAAG
This sequence comes from Protomyctophum bolini, assembly GCF_963924005.1. Classification (NCBI taxonomy): domain Eukaryota; kingdom Metazoa; phylum Chordata; class Actinopteri; order Myctophiformes; family Myctophidae; genus Protomyctophum; species Protomyctophum bolini. Next base: position 17,486,324 of record NC_137877.1, on the reverse strand, counting down.
CACTTTCCTCCATCAACGAAGGTACTGCTAATGACTTAAGATTGGCAGGCGGCCAGATTGCTAGCGGCTGATGGACCCGTGATCTCTTTGTAATGAGTATGGGCTGGAAATGTACGACAGCAGAGTGGAAGCAGAGGGCCGCGGCAGATAGACAATAGCCAACGCAAGAGGAGGGAGGGAGGGGGGGAACTAAAACAGAAAGTGAAGATACCCAACGTTTTTTTTAAGTTTAATTGTGTTTGGTGTAGTAGGCCTATGTGTGTGGTTTCTCCGTGCGTCCACACATTGTCATTGACAGACAGACAGACAGACAATATATATATATATACGGTATACCGGTATACACAGTATATATATTGTACACAATCCATACAGTAGCCTATTCCATATGTGTGTGTGTGTGTGTGTGTGTGTGTGTGTGTGTGTGCGCGCGCGCGTGCGTGCGTGCGTTTTGTTCAACCATAGCATGAAATGATAAACCAAGCCACGCTCTTGTAGCCCACAAATACATGCACATTATGTCGTGAGTGCACGTACTATACACAAGCACACACACTCGTGCACGTCGGTGCATATACTACAGGCGGCCGCGGCTCTCCATGCATGTGCTCTCTCTCACTCCTCGCCTGGCGCAGAGCCGCCTGGCGGGATGGGACGGAGCCCTCGGGGTCACCGCCCCGCCTCCATACTCCTGTCTCGTTAAACATTAATGGCCGATATGAAACTGGATCCCCCCTCGGCCCAAGTGGGAGATAACTGCATCGGCAGAGCAATATGATAGCATAATCTAACGGAGACAGCTCCCAGGCACTGACAGCTAGCCCGGCTATAAGCTACGCACACGCACACGCACACACACACACACACACACACACACACACACACACACACACACACACACACACACACACACACACACACAACACCAGCTATTACTCCCTCTGCCTCTCTCGCTCGCTCGCTGCATGCTACCACAGTGAAAAAGCTTTAGTGTTCATTCGGTCACATTTGCACACACTCTCAAGAGTTATGAATGGATATATGCTAACCACTCAGGATTATGGTATGTAGCTACAAACCTGGAGCTGAAGTGATAATGGCTGTGGGGATTTGAGACGGTATGAGGTAGCTCAGTCGGAAGAGCTCTCGCCTTTGGACCACAAGGTCATGGGTTCAATCCCGGGCTGCACCGTCAACTCAGCGTATGAGTAGCACGGTTTGGGTGCAGCAAGTCGTGCAGTAAGGCCCTCATTTATCAACTGTGCATACGCCAAAATATGGGTGCACGCCGAAATTACCGACATTTACCATTTCCGGCAAAGCTTGAAATTGAACTTGAGTAGGACAAAAAGTCACGTCTGGTCGGGAGCTGTCGTATACTTTACTTACTACTACTTTCTGTCGTACACAAGCGTACACAAGCGGAGCAGCATTGTCTGAACTGCTGATCTAAACATATGTTTTTTATGTGTATGTAAAAAAAAGGAGAGATTCCCAACTTTACAAGTAATTAAAATTGCGCATTTAAAAACAATATAACTAACAACAAAGAGCAGACATCGGAACGAACGATAAAAAAATAAAAGCTGAAGTGGAGGGCAGGAGAGAACGTAATGTGAGATGTGGAGAGAGAGAGAGAGAGAGAGAGAGAGAGACGGGGTGAAGAGAAGGGGAGCGCCATGCGTGGGAACAGAGAGAATGAGAGATGTGTGAGAGGAGAGGCGATGGGTAGACGGTGGGTAGACGGTACTAAGAAATACACAGGAAGGACGAGAGAGAGAGAGAGAGAGAGAGAGAGAGAGAGAGAGAGAGAGAGAGAGAGACAGAGAGAGAGAGAGAGAGAGAGAGAGAGAGAGAGAGAGAGAGAGGGGTCGGGGGGGGGGCTTATGGCTTATATATGTGAGTTAAGGAGGGAAAGAAGGAATGCACACAGTGAGAGAAGGAGTGCATTACACCATGAAATCCTCAGGGTCAATTTAAAAAGCCAGCTTACAATTTCATGCGTTTTTATGTCTTCTCCCATACACATGCACTGGCTTCAACTGGTTTTTAAATGAATCTATTTCAATTATCCTATTTACCTCAAACGTTATTTAACTTCTATCCCTTCAACACAACGTACCAGACACTCCACTCAGGTTTATTTTAATGTTCCTTTGGTTAGTATTGAATTTGGAAAATATGCCTTTTCCTTTAAAGCCCCGACAGACTGGAATACTTTACCAAATAACATTAGATCCATCTCATCATTCCCAGTTTTCAAAAGTGCATTGTCTTCCTACTTCAAAGTCTTATGTTCTTGCTTTCAGTAAATATGCCATTATATCACCATGTTTATTCCGTTATTTAATTATTTTATTTTATTTTGTATTACTACTATCATTATTTAATTATATTTTATTAATTTATTTATTTGCACTCACTGTATATGACATAGAATCTTCATATTGTGCTACATTATATTATGGGATTCAAAGCCGTAATGAGGTTGTAAGGTTTTCAAGGTTTCAATGTTTAATGTTTTGTCCTGTCCATATGTAATTTGTTTTGTTTTACTGTTTACATGTACAAAAAAGTTGTGACATGTATCTGTGTTGGGAGCCCCTCGAAAACGAGATGGTACATCTCAAGGGGTCTTTTTCCTAATAAAGAAACTTTAATCATCATCAACAGACCGAGATAATTGCTTCACTGACACCTTGCGGGATTCGAACCCGGGGTCTCCCCGCGTGGGAGGCCACACTGTACATCTACAGCTGACCTGAAGATACAAGGGAAGGGAATCTCCCCGTGTTGGCCTGCCCGAGGGAAGATACTATGCTCCTGAGCTTCAGTCAGTGTCAACTATATATGTAAATGTATACCATACAGATGTAGCTATACTATTTACATTGTATTAACAACATACTCTACCATACCATACTGTAGTAGTTATATTGTATTGTATTATACTCTACAGTACTAATTCATATAGTGGTTGCAACTGTATTAATTGATTGCCTGAGTCCCGTGGTGGGAGTTCTGCTCTGGTTTTGGTGAATATTAAGTAGTTCCTGTCATTTTGTGTGTGGCACTGCATGGGGCCACGCATTAAAAGTAAATTAATCCACAAAACTAGCAGCATTTGACCTATTTCTAAAATATTACTGCAACTTTCGTTAATTTTTGACCCCTCTATCACACAGATCTATATGGTTCCATGTCATAGAGGGATCAGAGTTGAACGAAAGTTGCTCTAATATTTTAGAAATAGGTCAAATGGCACAAGTTTTGTGGATTAATTCACTTTTAATGCGTGGCCCCATGCAGTTCCCCACACAAAATGACAGGAACTACTTAATATTCACCAAAACCAGAGCAGAACTCCCACCACGGGACTCACGGCAATCAATGAATACAGTTGCAACCACTATATTAATGGCATGTATTTCATACAGCTTAAGTTTAAAGAAATCTGAACTATCTCTTTAAGCAGCTGTGATATATACAGTAGTACAAATAAAGATAGTTGAGGGGAGGGGTTTGTTGTGCGTCGCGGCCGTTCCGCTGTTTGTTTTGCAGAACGCCGGGGCTCGCTTATTAAAACAGAAAACCCCCGGATATTGCATTCAAACCTCGCACATTTCCCTGTCCCGGATCTTCTGCTGGAATCTCTGAATTATTTCCCCCAATAATGGCCGTGGTTCACCCCCTTATCTGATGTGACTTTCATGAGAATGACTCGGGAGAGAATCCGTCAGCTTATTTTACCTCTCAGTTTTCACAGGCTTCGCGGTGGCGTGTCTTCATCGGACGGCTTTAATGGGACATCGATCTGCTTGTTAGCAAGTAAACGCCCTGCGCCGGCGAGTCAGTCAGTCAGTCACTGATTCCCATCTCATTGTTGCTGAACACCGCGGAACGGCCAGACCAATTTTGACAGCGGATTTTGATTTAGTTTTAGTCACAGTCTTTTTTTAAATAAAAATCCATTCCGTCATCTGATTAGTCTGTTAATATTATAGTCTAGTTTTCGTCGATAAATATCATAAGATTTTAGTCGACTGAATCTATAGTTGATTTTGTCGATTAAAGTGTGTTTTGGCAGGCCTTGATGGTGTCGTAATGCCTGCTGTTACACTTGATTGCCCTCTGAAGAAAGTAGATCTACAAGCTCTGTGAGCTTGTAGATAGGCAATTTTCTGAGCGCAACCAAGCATGAAATGACTCGTCTCTTCTCCACTAGTCCCCCCCCCCCCTAACATGTTAGTCTATAGTTTTTGTTGATGAAATTGTCAGTATATTTAGCACAGTGGCACAGTCGGTAGTCGCCTCACAGCTAGAAGGTCCTGTTCTCTCCTCCGCGTTGCGCTGAGGATCAGTGCCCATACCCGAGGTGGGGTTGGCGAAAGGGTCTTTCTGTGTGGAGTTTGCATGTTCTCCCCGTGTCTCCTAGGGCAGGTACCCTCATAAAAAAAACATGCCGTAATCCTGGTCCATAAAATACCTCCCCCTGGCCAGCCGGGGCGCCTGATGAAAGGAACTGATTGGAATAACGTGTTCTTTCCACGCGCTACGTCCAACCGGGGAAACTCTCCCCTGTCAGGTGAAAATAAACGGCTTGGGGGGAGTATAGATATTACATTAGATAATTGACACTGGGTGAAAACATGGGTTACAAAATCGTGGGATAAAAAAATTGAAAAAACTAAACTAAGTATATTTATAGCTTTAGTCATCATAGATTCATTTGTATTACTTTTTGTCAGTGAATAAAGGTAGTTGACAAACCCCCCCTGCAGAGAAGCGCACCGTGAATAACCTAGCCATGTCCCGTCCCCCCCCTCACAGCCCCCCCTATGTCGAAAATAGCCAACCTACAAGCTCGACACCGCCGTACGGCGGAGGATAAAATGAAGCCCCCCCCCCCCCCCTCTGCCCCGTATACGCTCATTCCATTCCCCTGTCTCTGTAGAGAGCATGACCTGCTCCCAAACAGATGGCGGGATTAGGGAGTTCAGGGAGAAATAAGTTACAAGGACGTTGTTTCTGAATTTCAAAGGCTGAAGGGAAAGGAGAGATAGAGAGAGAGAGAGAGAGAGAGAGAGAGAGAGAGGGGGGGGGGAAAAGGCCTAGGGGAGCGTATAGGTACATCAGTGGAGAGACAGGTGAATGGAAACAGGGGAGGGAGAACGACGGTTCCGTGTAAGGGGTGCGGAATGTGTTTTCACCCTTCCAGCGCATACCAGCTGTTATGGCTCTGCTGTCTTCTAGCGCTGAGTCTCAGGTGTGTGGCCAAAACAATGCAGGCTCCATTTCCCCAAGCAGATTGATTGTTATTATTATTTTTTATTGTGCCCGCTTGTTATAAAAGAAATTGCTTTTTATAGGCGTCACTTAGTTGGTTTGACAAGCCTGGGCGAACCAAGTGGAACGTTGTGCGGTTTAATTGGGGCATTAGAGCCCTTAATATACCACGTTTGACTTGGTATCATTTCCACACAGGATTACACCCGCTCAAGGGAGGATTTTCAAGAAAATTCCAGAATTCATGTCACGAGTCCTAATTAGTAAATTGCAATGACAGGAGTTAATGTGAAGATGCCGGCGCACTGGATAGCTTGCTTGCATTGCTTTTATTTGTAGTCTTGAGGTTGTTTTGTGTTTTTTCTTCCCCCCACGAATAACGCTGAATCACTTTGATAGTAGTGCTGTGTTTGCTCCACAGCTTTTGTTAGCCAAAGTATTTCCGGGCCTATAAATATTCATGCGTAGACTCACCACCGCCTGTACCGTATATATGTGCGACCAAGGCGGCTTACTACACTTGCAAATCTGTCATATCCGTGATATATCACATATTTCAAAAAATATATCAATTGCGCTGCACTTAGCTGTAATCTGAAGGAAAATCGGATCTATTATGCAGCAGATGGCACATATCGGAGGACGGTGTCTGGAAAGCTAATCCATCACGGTCAGGGGGAAGCGTTCTATGCGTCCGATGGAATAGCATTACATAAGGGGCTCGTAGCGGGAGAGCGGGGGCTACCTTAAATGCATGCTAAAAAGCCTCCCTGGCTACCGGCATGTTAATTAGTACAAATGCTCCGCGATTAAGTGGGGGAGAGGATTGCGCTTCCTGTGCACTTCATTCCTCGCCACCACCATGTTTTATTCATGTCTGACGCACACGTCATTTATCTGACCACGCACGGCCTGGTCCAGTGGCTGTATAGGAACACCCCTGGGCACGCGCCCAGGGTCCCCGGTCTGGAAGTTCCGGGGACCCACCGGGGACCCCCACACGGAGTTGCACCACTCAGTTCACACGGGTGTGATTTTTTTGTAACCACCACCGAACTGTGGAATAATCCGTGTTATTTTTACTCTCTCAGAGTTTACACATAAAAAATAAACCAGTAAGTGCTGAGAGGTCGCGGTCTATGTGGACTTTAGAATGGCGTGGGTAGGAAGCATGACGGACTCCGATCGTCTTAGCATTTCTAAACTCACAGTATATCAATTGGAACAGAGGCACAGATCTATAGGGCTTTCTCTGGTGCCAGTAAATTCAAAGAACCCTTGATGATGCAGACTAGTCCATTCACGACTAAACCAGTTGGGTGGGGACTCGAGAGCCCCCCACCCCAGCCTCCCAGCACCCTTCGGCACCCTTGGCCGTGAACAAGATCGACGCCTACATATTAACTTCACTATGCAATCGTAGTTCTATAAGAAAGTATATAATAGTCCCCGTGACTGCCTGCACGAAAGGAAGATATATGCACGCAAATGCATGGAAGGTACCGAAGGCTAATATGGCATCACGGTAATGGCATTGTTTTATCGTGATTTGAAAACCATTTGTGTATACGGGACTAAAATGAGCACCCCCCATTACATTGTCAAAAAAGATTGGGTAACATTTTTGAATAATCTGTAATATCTAGTTAATAGATCATTCACAAAATGTTAGTTAATGACTTGGTAAATGTTTCTTTATCACCATGCCTTATAACAAATAGATCACTCACAAACGGGTAGTAAATACATTAGAAATGACTTGTAATGATTTATAACTATGTATTATAAATAGAACACAATCTTGAAGAAGCTATCAGTAATCTTCTTACTAATGACTCGTTAAGTATCTGTTAATAGTTGCGTGTTTATCAAGCATTTGACAATGGGACTCAGGGACTCAATCAGATTGATTGAGATCAGAAAAAGATTGATACTGAGAATGTTACCGTTTGGGCTACATGGGATCTGATCCAGCTACATGACCCATGTGCTGTTTAGCTATAGCGAGCATCAACAGTGCGTGTGTGAGTGTTGTCGTATGAAATTACGTCCATAACACCTCTCAGAAGGCTTTGCTGTACTGTAAGTTAAGAATGTCCCCGATCCAACCGGATCCATCCGTTCCAGCTCTCTGTGTCGCGCGGTCAGACAAAGAGACTGACATGTCCACCCACCCACGCACATGCTTAAATTTAGCCCATAACATCTCTCTCCCCGCCATGCACAAATCCCGCCATCAATGAGCTAACGGGAACGACTGACCCTGGCGGATTGACGCACACGGCCCACTCTCAGCGTTTCACCATGGGAACGGCGAGCGCTTATCCTTCAGCGTAAGAAGAACTGTCCCCCGCATTGGAAACAGGTGAGCTGTCTGAATTTGAGATGCGATGTGAGACTCAGAACTAGATAAAAATAAACTGTCAAGAGAAATCGTAGACTCACTCATTGTGTGCGTGCGTGTACGAGAGTGTCTCTCTCTCTCTCTATCTTTCTCTCGCAGTGCCCCCAGGGGCAAGAAAACTCTCGAGTGCCTGGGGAGACACCCTGGACATATTCGATCCGTTAGTATCCCTGTGGGATTAAGAGTGGAGGGGAATAGAAGCAAGTGAACCAAGCAGCAGAGATATAAAAGTACTAGAAGTATATGCATACGTTATACTGTTAATTTAAGTCTGACGGTGTACAAAGTTGAATCAAATGGACGTCTTCCTGACTACAGGAACTAAGCGAAACATGACATATTACACAGGTTATGGAGTTGAGTTTAATTTGGGGCCGTGAACCAGAAGGTGATACTCAGTGTTGATTTTGGCAGCAAATCTTTATTTTAGTTTAATCAAAGTCTTTGGAAGACTTTTTTTAAGTCATATTTTAGTAATCTGAAATGTTTTAGTGTTAAGTCTAGTTTTAGTCTTAAATTAAGTTAGTTTTAAAATGTATTTTGGCGGGCCTTAATGCCGTCGTAAAGGCTGATTTTACACACGTGACACGTTGTGAGCTTGAAAATCTGCTATTTCCAACATGCAACCAAAATGTGTCCTTTTTCATATAGCTACTGGATCTCTTGTCCACTAGACTAGATCTGGTATACTTTAGCTGTTTTTGAATTTGAATCCTGAAATGTGTGGCCCGCCATGCCCCCAAATGTACATGACATGACAATTAAAGTAATACTAACACGACTTGCGTCGATAAGTATAATTTAGCCTGGTCATTTCCACGTTTACCTTAAAACTGACAGACACAAAGCTACAAATAGGATTAACTGGCTTCAAAATACGCTGTGTAGCTTTGTATCTTTGTATCTAATTTCCCTCATTTGAGAACAAAGGGAAAACAGTGCCTTCTAAATGCCAGAGACCATAGGATTGAATGTTTCAGGGCTAAATTGTCAAGTCTCTACATTTGTGCAAGACATCACTGTATAAGCCATATCTCAAAGACTAGTGGGTCAAACTGCACAACCAATATGTCAATTTGAATTTGATGATTTCTCTTTTTTATATGACATAATAAAGGTCACATATGAGGTTTCCACCCGACAGAGACGATATATACGCACTGCATGCAGCATACACATTTTGTTCTCCATATACTGTATCTCTGCATTCACCATATCACGTATCATGCTGTCCATTAAACATGCCTTCATTTCTAGCGCAAACAAACTGCTAGCAATGGTGTGCTTTAAGTAAGGGATAATGTATGGCTGAGTGGTCATTGTTGATAGATAAATCACAGACAGGGTGATTTATCTATAAACAGCCATACATTATCCCACTTATTACATGGCTACTTAAAGGTATTGTAGACAAGTTTCCAGTGTTTGTACACAGAATTGATCGAGTGTTTCCAAACAAATTAAAATCTAGCTCCACCCCCCTCCCCCCGTCATTCTATTGGCTGAGCCAGGTCACTTCAGGCTATGGGGTTGTTGTTGCTGCTGGGAGGGACGCTATGGATATTGCGCTCGTATGGCTAAATATGACATAAAAAAATTATGAATTTCTATCGATATCATAGTTACAACAATGACATTGAGTTGACATGTTTTTTTAAGGGTAACTGTAGCGTAATCACAATATCACAAGACTGACACGACGAGTCCCGCAAATGAGGAAGTAGGAAGTAGTGGAGCAGACTCACTGGCTCTCAATTCAATTATCTTTCATTTGTAATCGTGCATATAAAACATATTGCCCCTCAATTGCCCCAGCCACTACAGCATCGTTCATGTGAACTACTTTGTCCACGGTTATTCATTGCAATGAAGAAAAATCGCTATGATCAGCGACGGCTTGTCACCGTTGGCGAGCACGGGTTGAATGCAAGCTTCAAGCCGGCCGGACCACCCAACCATGCGCTATACATAGCGATTCTCATAATTTCAACAGGCTTACATATTACATCATAAACATACTATTTCACATGAACAATGGTGAAACTAAGATATGGGGATAATATTATACTTGCAATGAAATCGCATTGCGTTTTCATTATAATACTGCTGGGTCGAACACACAGTCACACCCTCGCGCTGTGATTGGCTAAGACTCCGCGTCACCCCCCACACAGACCCTCCTCCCAACACACTTCCTGACGTCCCGACACATAAACAACAGTGGATATAAACAGATACAAACACATAGAGGGAGACAAAGGGAGAGTGTATGTCTACAGGGCAGCAGCTCAGCATCAAAATACAGGGGAAGATAGAGGGAATAAGGCCACAAATATAGATAGATAAATATTTTGATTTTTGGCTGAAAACCTGCCTATATCACCTTTAATACACAATTTAATAAATTGACCCAAAAGTGACAAAACATTTCCTTGCTTACGCAACGAGTGAGCACAACGAGTCGCTTCGGAAACAAGGAAGTGAGTGTTGATCAAATGGAATCAATTTCCAGGTACTGCATCATCTATTTCTCGCTTCAAATGTTTTCAAAAACATTCTTGAAAGCATGTTGTTTAGTTAAATGACATTGTGTGTTAGTTTACATGGCTGTCATGTTGGGTACAGCATAAAGTCTAAGCAGTGCAGCGGCTGCAGCCAGGTGCTCCGAGGCTTTGATTATAGAGCGGAGCGGTCTGTTATCCAGAACTAACAATAATTCGATGATTGACCAATTAGAATCAAGCATTCAACCAAGCCGTGAAAAAATGTGCTATAGTATGAGCTTAATAGCCTAGCATAGAAATATCATCAAATACAATATATACTGTAGTGTAGTGTGTGCATTTGTGCGTACCTGACAGACCTGGCCGAAGCAGTAGCTGAAAATGAGCTGACGCTGATGGATGTCTCTGCTCCTGCAAATCCCATATTATTGGGGAAATGAAAGTGAGAGGCAAGTCAATAAACATTATGAGGTGTGGGAGACAATATACCACTCTGACCTCACCCCCACACACGTGCACATGTGTGGGGAAAAGATCAAGGCTATAGGGTTTGATTGGATATGCTATTGACAGTTTAAGATTGGCCTACAGCAGTAAGTGAAGAGTCAAATGGATAATCACAAAAAAGGCAAAGGCTTGTTTCCATTGCGACCCATGACATTCAACATCAAGACAAGTATCAATAAAAAAAACTAACAGTACAAAAAATATATTATTACTGATGTTAGAAATATGTACTGTAGTGTAGACTATTAGTCAGGATTAGGATTGATCATTTAGGGGTGAGTCCAGGGTTAGGTTTAAGGTTAAGTTAAAAAAACCAACTCATCATAAAATTATGTTGTCCTCACAAAGCATGGGGATACCACATGCATGCATGCATGCACGCTGATTAGCTTTTCCATCTGATTACCTTCAGTCGCTGTTGTAAACCAGCAGACGTTTATTTCACGCTCCATCAAATCATTTTTACCAAACAACTAAATAAATATAAGAGGTTTGCGGAAGCATGTTGTTTAGCACACAGTGGTGGGAAGTGTAACTGAGTAACGCGAGACATGGCCAAAGCATTTTCGGGGGTCCCCAGCCAAAAACGTCGAGAACCCCTGATTTACAACTAAATGTTGCTCTCAAGAATGATTTAGAAAACATTTGAAGCGAGAAATACACCATGCAGTACCCGAAAATGTATTTTATTTGATCAACACTTGCTTGCTGATAGAATACTTTCATTGCCGTAAGCAAGAAAATACTTCATTTTGTTGTTGCTCTTGGGTCAACTTAACATACTCTCTATAATACAGAAGTTCTAGTTATATTGTAGTATCATACAATACAGATATTGGATTAACATACTCATTGTGGCCCACAGGTTCAGCTATTTGAGTATCCCTGCTCTACCATACAGATGTAGTAGTTGTATTGTATTAAGATTCTATACCATATACAGACACTATTGGATTCACATACTCATACAGATGGACTAGTAATATTTATTAACAAATTCATATTGTCAGGCCATCACTCTTCGTGACATCACACTCATTGTCACACGCTCCATATGACAATCTGACATCATCAAACCTTCTACCCTCAAGACACGCTACAGTATATATGGCCATGAACCCTGGCCATACCCGTTTTTCATTTTTCATTTATTGGTCAAAGTTGATCCCATGCCAAAGCGACAGCACTCGCCCAGCAGTCTGCCGTCACCCAGGCGGATGCGTGCAAGCGCCGATCTGCCACAGCAGTGCGACCTCCAAGCTCTCACGGCAGAAACTGCCGATGGGCAGCACCGCCGTCTGTTCAGGGAACGCCTGCAGCAACTCTACATCTGACCTCACTAACCCCAGATTAATAGTTTAACACCTGCTTCTCAACTATGCTGTATTAAGAAGCTCTGTTGTTTCAGCGCAATGTCGCCCTTTATGGCATCTTGTATATTGTATTATTGATCATACAGATGGTTAACAGACAAAATAACGTGTTAGTCATTAAAATTGGTTTTGGATGATGACAGCATTAAACTCATTATGCATGCATGCATGTGTGCGCGTGTGTGAGTGTGTGCGTCATTATGAGCTGTATGACAGTGACATGAGCAGCAGGCATGTTTCAGCTGACGTCTCATGCAGGCTGTTCTCACTTTGATGTCAGCCATGCATATGTGTGTGTGTGTGTGTGTGTGTGTGTGTGTGTGTGTGTGTGTGTGTGTGTGTGTGTGTGTGTGTGTGTGTGTGTGTGTGCGCGTGTGTGTGTGTGTGTGTGTGTGTGTGTGTGTGCGCCTAAAGCCTCACCTCCATGGCGGTTGCCTCTCTCACAGTGCTAGCGGCAGCAAATGCAGGGAATCTGTCTGAAATGCGCTCAGGACGCATAACATTAAAAATTAAAAGCTTTTTGTGGGACGATGGCCGCAGGCTCGCTATACTCCAACTACAAACAGACACTTACTTTGCATTTAGGAGAAGAAAAAAAGAAAAACATTCCACCACCATTATCAAGCTATGACTTTGTATCCAAACTGTAAGGATATTCAACCACGATAAACAAGGACGTACTGCACTGTAGTAGTTGTAAAACCATCCGTGTTGAGCTAATGCTGCAGTACAGAACTGTTGATGAATAAAACACTATTTTACCAATTTTAAAGTACGGTATGTAAATGTAGTGCAGTATGTTAATACTATGTTAATGCAATACTGTACATCTGCATGGAACAAAACGCTAGCTTATATTGTTACTACTAACTGTGATGGCTAGTAGCATTAGCTACACAGTAACACAACTGGGGAACGCCCTACCAACAGCCATTAATACATGTGTATCCCTTGACTCCTTCAAAACCGCTCTCTCTCCCCATACTGTACATGTTTTCCCCTTTTTGAGTGGTGCAACCACTCCTATAGACAGCTATGTTTGTCCCTGGGTCTGTCTGTCTGTCTGTCTGTCTGTCTGTCTGTCCACAAAATAGCGTTTGCTTGGTTTTCACAACCAAGTGTCACTGTTGCGCAGCCTAACAGCCTAACACACACAAATTGCGCAGCCTAACACACACAAATATTAACTGTATCTATGATGATTTGGGGTGTTACAGTACAGTACAGTACAGTACAGTGCAATACAGTACAGTAAAGTACAGGGAACCGCAAAGTTAGGTTTGAAAGGAGAGAGAGAGAGAGAGAGGGGGGGGGGGGGGGGTGCAGTGAAGTGATTCAAAGAATGTACCAAGAGTAGACTGGCTGACAAATCAATATTTAACCATATGATGCATGGAACTCATTTTGGAATAAGCACAGAGTGATTCATCCCAATTTATTCGCCAGGCCCTGTCACTCCTCTCTGTGTGTGTGTGTGTGTGTGTGTGTGTGTGTGTGTGTGTGTGTGTGTGTGTGTGTGTGTGTGTGTGTGTGTACCTAGCCTATATTTGGCATAACGAGGCAGCGTGTCGACATAGCACTCATTTGACGGCTGATCTGAAGAGACACATGCAGGCGTCGTATCTTTGAAGCCTGTTCCTGCATGTGTTTTGGATGCCAGGATTACAGACAGAAATACCTGCGAAGCTTTTGGGATGAGATAAGATGAACCTCTTCATGCTAATGTCTCGTCATCCTGCAGCCCTCCAACCACGAATCCTATACACAAACAGACCATTTATTCCTCTTAATGGCTTTATTTTTAGATATTGGTTGGCATTTGCATTTTCTCCGAAGTCATGAAGATGTTATAACTTGACATGAATAATTAAATTAATGTTGACTAAACACCACTTTAACTGTTAAAGGAATACTTCACATAAAGAAAAGAAAAAGGCCTCTTTGTGCAGTGAGTGTAGGCTGCTCAGAAGGGTGATAATCCTCCTCACTGGCAGGTGAACCGGTAGGATACAACAGTATGTCTTCCCGGTGGGGGCTCCTCACTGGTAGGTGAGCCGGTAGGATACAACAGTATTTCTTCCCGGTGGGGGCTCCTCACTGGCAGGTGAGCCACTAGGCTATACAACAGCAGTGGCAACAAATAAACATGCAGAGACTACTGTAAATTGGTGTGTAAATAATTTCCCAGAAATATAATAATACAAAAAAAAGAGTTGAAGTTTGACAGAAAATAACATCTATAATCTATCTCAGGGAATTTACATGTCTGTCATGTGCGAATTTCAAAATGAATGGAAGACCAAACATAAACACAGCATGCTTTGAGCAGCGATGTCAAGTGCACACACTCCACAGTGAGTCATAATCGACAAAACATTTCCTGGAGAAACTGCGTGGGGGGCACTGTAAATAGACGTGAAGAAAATAATGTGTGCCTTCAAATGTACTAAAAAAAGGTGTTTAAATTGAATAGTTGTTGCTGGCTGTGTGTGAGTGAGTGTGTCTACCCTACTCCATATACTGTAGACGGCACTTCACAAACCTGGAAGCCTTCCACATCCGCTGCCTTCAGAGGATCCTTGGCCTATCCTGGGAAGACAGAGTCCGCCACACAGAGATTCTCAACAGCACAGAATCCACCTGCATGGAAGCAGCTGTGGCTAAAAAACACCTGTGGTGGATAGGACACACCATCCGCATGCCTGACCAACACCTGCCCCGCCAAGTCCTCTACGGCCAACTGCACGATGCAAAGTGTGCCGCTGGTGGACAAAAGAGGCGCTACAAGGACTACACCAAAGATCTCCTAAAGCGCACTACCATCAACCCCACGCAGCTTGAAACTCTGGCACATGACCGCTCAGTCTGGCGGGTCACATGTGCCAGGGCAATTTCACACATAAGCGACAGCAACCAGCAAAGGAGGTTCGAGAGACGTGCCCAGCGACACCAGATGGAAGCCGGCATTCCTCCAACGGACGGGATCTCCTGCCCCGTCTGTGGAAAGGTCTGCGGCTCACACATCGGCCTCGACACTCGACAGCCACACCAAGTGGCATCAGCGGCAACAACGCTGAACCCCCCCCCCCCCCCCCCCACCGACCCGAAGCAAGCGCCATCAACGGACACGATGGACAGTTAAGATGGAGTGAGTGTGTGAGAGAGAGAGACAGTGTACAGGCATGCGTGTGCATGTTCTTTTTTCATTTGTGTTTAATCTAGGGTTTGTTCATTATTTGTTTTACATTTCATTAGTTAATTCTGTATGCCTACTGTAATTGCCTACATCATTTACAATTTGTGATCGATCGCATTTAGCACACACACTTATCCCGAGTAAATGACCCAGAGTCGACAAACGTCAGGGTGAATGCCGGTGATGTGTATGTGAATAACATAACATGTGAAGAGGCTACAGAGAGCACACTAGTAAACTAGACACTGTAGACAGGGCTTCATTTCAGCTGAAGCTTGGCGGAGCTCAGCTCCGGTACCTGTCACTTCAGCTCCCCTAAGTGTAGAGGCAGCTCCAGTACCTGTAGGGGGCGCTCCGCTATGGGAGCCTCCCATAGCGGAGCCGATTGGTCCTATACGCAGACTACGCAAGCTGCATAGGGCCCCCGATTCCCAAAAAGGCCTCCACCCGCCCTGCAAAAAGAACTACGTTCAAAGGCCGCGTGCTGCGGGCAGTGATTTGTGATGTCTAGTCAGTGACGTCATTAGGACATGAAGTATCCAAGCTATATATGCTGCTGTATGTGTAATAAACTTTGTGAACGTTTTAATGTGACCAAGTTTTCGTGTCATGTTAATATCTTCTCCCGGGCTAGCCTGTCTGTCTGTCCGCCGCCGAACCATGGAAATGTCAACCGGGTCGTCACACACCAGAACCAGACAAGGGTCCAATACTTAGAACAGAGTTTCATAACAATACCTACTGCCTGGCTGTCACTCTGGGGCAGAATTACCGCCATAAATACCCCCCAACGCGACAAAAAAACGACTTTCCCAGTCACATGCGCGCACATGCACGCGCACTGACACGTTGGACTCTCGGTGCAGCTCCATCGAGGCACCTGATGAGGATTAAAGTATGTTAAGGAGATCTTCAAGGTTCTTATCCCCATGCACTTGCAAAATATACAGTGTCTGAACATTGTCCCAGAAAAACACAACAGTTTAAAAAAATAAGAAAATGACACTGACGCCTTTTTTGTTTCCCAATTTAACCAGGAGACAAGTCACAAGAGCCCAGAGCAGTGCCTCCTCGGCCCC
This sequence comes from Protomyctophum bolini, assembly GCF_963924005.1. Taxonomy (NCBI): domain Eukaryota; kingdom Metazoa; phylum Chordata; class Actinopteri; order Myctophiformes; family Myctophidae; genus Protomyctophum; species Protomyctophum bolini. The sequence continues at coordinate 17,469,975 of NC_137877.1, read as the reverse complement.
TGCATTCTTTGTAGGCTACCACGCATCCCCCCGTAGGTATCTAACCGTTATGGACTGTGTGTCTTGCTCAAGGGCACTTTGGCCCTGTACTTGTTGCCCGAGGGGAGGGAGGGTGCTTTCATACGTTTTCACAACCCGGCTTTTCCCAGACAGTACACAGTGTTGGAAAAGTTACTCAAAAAGGGTAATACTTAAGGCCCGCCCTTCTGCATAATTCTTGCGATAATTCACATGTACAGACACATCGATCTATATACTGAATCAGCAGCAACTTTATCTCAACTCAGTCTACCATTAAACACTCAAGCCCACTATACAACCAAGGCTCGTGAAAATTACTTTAAAAGTTACTTTTGGAAAATAGTAACATATTAGTAATATTATTACTCAAAATGTAAAGTAATTAGTTATATTACTATAAGTTACGTTAGTAACTTCCCAACACTGCCAGTCCAGAGACTCAAGCCAGTGTACACTTTCCCAAATAATGAAAATGACCGTAAAAGTATCTGCAAAATAGTACGGTACGTTTCAATTAAATTCAATTAAATTAGCTGCCATCATTTCACTCATTTCATTTTCACGTTCAAAGTAACAAAAACAAAACACTCGCTTTCTACGGAGATTGTTTGGATGTTTTGCTATAATGTGTTTGAATCAACATTGACGTGGTGATGTGAAGTTATTTATATCCGAGTTGTTCTGCGCGCATGCACTGGTTAATGTGTTTTGCGCTCAGGGAGCCCATGCATGCGCCATTTGTCTCTCTCTCTCTCTCTGTGTGTCTGGTGCACAGTGTGTGAACCACACTCAGCCCGCTAGAGAGCACACGTTTGCACCATAAACAAAACACGCAGTGATGTATATTCATGCTTGCATATGAAACGCTGTGGGGATTTGAATGCATGGGTCAGGGTTAGGGTCTCTGGCACACAGAAAGGGGCACTAAAACCAAGTATCTTCACCACTTGGATAAGGGGTGAATTCCCCCTTGGCCCGGGGGAGATATTACAGGCTTTTGGTCATTAGGTAGAGGCTCTGAGGCACTCTGCTACACGTATACATACTGTAGACACGGGCACACAGACTTCACAGGGGGCTTGAGCCCCTGCCCTTTTACCCGTCTGTAAAAAAACTCCCCTCTCCAGACCATGAATGCAGCATTTGCATTAGCATAGCAATTACTATGGTGAAAGAAATGCAAACGCCCCCCTTTCCATTCCATGCCATACTTTTTTCAAACTCCTGCACATGAATCGACCATTTTGCGCTGAAAGAATGTGTCCTCAGTGTAGAAATGTCGTACACTGCATCTTCTAATCTCTCTCTCTCTCTCTCTGAGCTTGTAGTGCCTCTCTAACATGGTCTGCACATCACTGTGTTCCATTTCACATACTGTTCATGCATGCAGATACAAGAATTGCAGTTACTCCCCCTACCCTTGTCATAATTTATTCAGGTGATTGTATACGGCCCACTTATAATTATTAGCCAGTGTGTGTGTGGCGTGTTTATTTCACGTGTGGCTTCATAGAACAAAGATTTTATAGTGGCTCTAGTAATAAAAGTCAAAAGTTTTACATTTCCATACAATGTTCAGAAGTGATCTTACCGAAGTTGAACTATAAATCCCTCAACTAAACAGTGGGAGATGTCACAGACAGTCAGACACAGGGCGACATGAAACCCTAAATACAAAGTTAATACACCATTGCACATAAAAACCACCCCAGGGTGTCTAATGAAGTACCGTCACCTCATAGACACATGAAAAACTGGAAAAATACAAAAATTGTGGCACTCCATCTTTAACACTGTTCTGTGACACACTCTAAAACCCCAAATCTGTTTGCTTATTGGTGCTTTTATCGTTTTCTTTTTGCGATTGTTTGCGTGCTCCCTTCCGGGGGGCGACCACGATTCGTTATCTGCAGCACAATGTGGTGGCAGCGCAGTGCAGATCTACACGCATAAATCCGTCCCAAAGAAAATTAATAGACCCCCGCTGGCCGCTGCCGCAGACATGATTGGCCAACGACGTGCCTGTCTGTCCCCTTAAAGGGACTAAATGAAGCAGGGATGACGCTCGCCCGGAGAGAGAGAGTAAATAAAACAGATGTCTGGCATGGACTGTGATGCATGCTGCTTTTTGAAGTTTGCATTTAACTACTTGTTCGAGATAATGGTAACCATGCGCTCTCGCCGTCTCTCTCTCTGTGTGTGTGTGTGTGTGTGTGTGTGTGTGTGTGTGTGTGTGTGTGTGTGTGTGTGTGTGCATGCTTGCATGCGTGCGGGTAGGAGTCTATGTTGAGTCGTTTCCCATTGGTGAAAAGATTTACTCCGTACTGTAGCCTACTTTACTTGAGTAGTTGTATTTCTGAATACGCCATCCATCTACTAGTGTATTCATCTACTTACTACACTAGTGTAGGCCTACATGTAAATGTTGTACTATTTACTCCCCTATACAATTATATGACAGCTTTAGTTACTCCTTTCCAGTATTCAGTATGCTATACTATATACAAGCTCACAATGTGGTATTGCTACTTTTACTTAAGTGAAAAGAGTATATCTTCCGTATTCCAGAGGAATTCATATAGTTGTTTTCCCTTTCACATGCACACCCGCCGCATGCAACCCGCACACATTTCTGATTGCGTGTAATCCATCCCTGACAAAGCCAATTTGCCTCCGTAACGCAATAGTTGGTATTGTTTTCTGAGTGTGCATTCATGTCCGCATGCAGGTATATAAGGTGGCGTGGGGGCTGCCTTGCTTGCGCTCCGTGCGAGCCTGTGACTTATTTCTCTAATCAGCGGCAGGCATACCTGTGTGCATACTGTATACCCCCACTGTATACCCCCCAACCCGCATCCCCAGGCCTCATTAAAAGAACATGATGCAATTTGGATCAAATGTTGATAAGCGGCCCACATTAACGTGCCCATAGGGGAGTCATCTGTATCGACACCGCTGCTGTATATGTACTCTCCTCCCTGTAACCGCATCCATTGTGGGGGCAATTCAAGCCTTTCCTGCAGCACAATCTAATCCCCATTTTTCAGCGGAGAGCAGAGTGCTTCCTTCTGTAAAATCTAATAAACCGTGCACAGCAAGGCCCCCACCTCCCCCAGCAACGCCTCCACCCCACCCCCCCATCACCAGAACAACTATAGCTTGGATGTTTTGCCGTTCGACGATCAAAGGCCGGCCTCGCTCTGATACTTACGAGGCTGCACTGGAGCTGAACGTTTAGACAGTCGTGGAAGAAAGTATATATATATATATATATATATATATATATATATAAAGTATATGTGACTGGGGGCATCTCTTCCAGAGCCTCGGCCCGCAGACTGTAAAATAGCTTGCCCCTAGCCCCTTACACATCAGAGCTTCCCATGTCAATAGAAATCTGTATTAACACAAAGCTTGCTAACGATTTCCTCAGCCTTGGAACCTGTGATGCTAATGCTGATAGCATTGGACGACCAAGAGAACAGCAAATGTTCTCTTATAGCGAGAAGCACACAGCATACCTCAAAAGAAAGCTTAATTTGTCCACTCCAATTAAAACAAAACAAAATATTTTACCATCTTCCATTCTGGAGATATTTACCTTTATGCAACACCTGCAAAGGCGCGTTGACATTATTTATCCATCTATATATGTGTCTGTCACTGCATGTGTATCGTTCCAACTCGGCTATAAGTTCGCCGAAGGACGGTGGTGTTGCTGTTCCCCTCCAGTTCCACACCTGTTTCATCTGACTGATGATCATCATCCTCAAAAAATAACCGTCCACCGTCCCTCACCGAGTTCGCCGAGGGACGTGAGGTTGTGATTCGTTTGTTAGTTTTCTTGTTTGTTCATAGTATGCAGAAGGAAAGGAGACATGAATCTGACCGACTTTAGATCTGTTATGATGGTGCTGCAGGCAGTGTCCAAAACTGTCCATGGGAGCCGTCATGTTCCGACAGACACATCACACAAGACCCCATCCCCTCCTCCCCTCCCCTGAAACAAACAGTAGGGAAGGGGAGGAGGGAGAAACAGGAGGAGAGGTGGAGGCAAGCCGATCGGATGTTATGCAGTGTGATTCTGTTGACTGGAGTTGTATGTACACTCGCATGACTATTCTACACAATGCGCCCCTCTCCCCCCAGGAAGGGAAGGGGAGAGGCTTTTTCTTTTCTTTTTGATAACGTGACCGGAGTCTTGTGGGATGAATCGGGCTGCTTGATCTATTGTCCGGGTGTGTAGAAAGGCGATTGAAAGTAATCAATAAAAACTGAGATCTACATGTCCCGCATCGGACCGTTGGGATTCGAACCACGTAGAAAACCGGCTATCTCATTCAGGGTTCCAATTCCTTCTGCCTGGTCTTACTCTGTAGTGACAGCTGAGACTGACAGTCCATGATCTTCCTTTACAGATGTTAATGATTTGTTTTACTTTCCATTTCAATTGGATTTTAATCTGTACAGCACTTTGTGAACCTGGTCATTGTAAATGTGCTTTATAAATAAAGGTTGTGTTGAGATGCAGTACAGTGGTATATAGATACAGTACAGACGTCTATAGATGCAGCATAGTAGGGTCCCAAAAAAACATGTTACGAAAACATCGCTCACTCGGGTGCTGTCGGAGCCTCTAAAGTGCCCTATAAATTCAAACATAGCAAAACGGAGCACTTGTCTACATTTCTTCAGCGTAAAGCCCTGGCAGGGTTTTACTTTAAAAAAAACACACACACACACACACACACACACACTAGCAGTAGCACCTGATGTCCATTTCTCCATGCTGTGAAAACATGTGAACAGCTGCTAGTTATCAATCAACCTCCTAGAGTACGCTCTTTGTGTGTATGTGCGTGTGTGCATGCGTGCGTGTGCGTGCGTACATGCGTGCGTGCATGTATGTGTATGTTGCACACACACAGAATCAGATCATCACTAGTTGCTGCTGTTCAACAATCTATGGCAGTGGATCTCAAACCTCTCCATGTCAAGGACCCCAAACTAATATCGAAACAAATCAGAAATGAAATTTCACTGCAGTGAGCAAAAATTATCCATTTAATGTTTTAATGTGAACCTCCGCGCTCTGGTTCTGCCATGTAAATAACTAAAATGGTGGTGTCCATCTCATAGCCACAATGTGAGTGCCATTTGTTAACTCATAGGCTTTCATTACTGGCATAACATAAAGAGGGAGTTTTTTCAAGGCATTGAAGACTGAGAACTAACGGTATGACATGAATTTCTATACCTGCCAAATTATTACGCAAAAATGCAGTCTGGCTGCAAAGTTTTCTATCAACTCTGGAATATGTTGGTATGGAGCATGTGGCATGCATCTATGCATGCAAGGTGAAAGGCAATCCTCCTTGATGCTTGTACGTTGTTTGTCTCTGATGTAGTGTGGAATGAATTCAGCCCACGATCCTGAGAGGAGAAGTGAGAGAGAGGCTGTGCGATTCAAACGGGAGGAGAGGCGAGGTGAAGAAGAGGGTAGTTGTGTGATATGTGACCGCAGGGTTAGAGATTGGAACGCCACCAAGTTATTTCTTTTTCCTGCTGGTTGTGGGGAAAGTGCAGAGCACGGAAGTATAGGCTATGCACTGCTGCAGGGCTTCCAAGTATATATCAGCTCGGGAACAGGATCTATCCTGCTTGAAAGTTCATCGTGAACTCTCATCATAGAGTAGAAATATAGGTCTGTGGCAATGTAAGCATAATAATTATATTGATATGACACTACAGTAGATGGTCTTTTGGATATATGTGGCATATGATGTCTTTTCTGGTTTTAATCATTTAAGCCCTGTACTAAAATCTCAATTAAGAAAATTACCAAATAGAGGAAATATGTGTTGTGAGCTTGTAGTTTAGTCTAGTTTTGTTATCTTTTGGTAAATAATAATATTAACAATACGATATTATCATCACAATATCAATATTGAGATAGGCTATTGTGGTCTAAAAATATTGTGATAGGTCATTTGAGGTTGTAACCCGGCACTACAGTATCCGTGGGATCTCTCTGAGCGAGACTAGCCAATGGTGACTTTAGGGACGCTGCATATTTCCACCTGCCGTGTTAATTGCTTGGCACAGTTGTGTTTTAATTGGGCTAACCACCTGTCAGCTGATCCCCAAGCTATACTCACTCCACCAACAAAGTCTCCAAACTCACAGTCAGTCATTGTTATTGTTGTTGTTTGTCGTCTCAACTGTAGCGCCCAGGATGCCAAGTCAACAGCTGCCATTGTCGCGGCCGGGGCAACAAACTGAGATGGAACGAGCCAGAACTTGGTACTTAACGACCAAGGGTGAAACTTGTAATCAAAGGGGGGGTAGATCTTTGTTTGATTTCTCTTGTGTGAAACAATGCAACGTTGTGGATACTTGTAGGCAGACATGAAGCACTATATAGGAGTGCAACCTCATTATGTCCAAAATGGACATAATCATGTCCATAACTGGACGGGATTCAAAATCAAAAGCAGAACGAGCTGAAAACGCATCGCTTTCGTGCTTGCAGATCTGCTACTTTTGATGCTTTTGTAGTTAGTTCTTAAATAGAATCTGGAGATACTCTCAGAGGCTTCTGCCCCGACAGTATCATTACAACGTGGTCTGGTGGTCAGCCAGCGAGGCTGCTCCGTATACTGCAGTCTGTCTGTCACAGGTGTGAGAGTCCCTCCCAGGTACAGTAGTGGAACTGTCCTTGAACGTGGTGCAGAGGTACAGTCTGTCTGTCACAGGTGTGAGAGTCCCTCCCAGGTACAGTAGTGGAACTGTCCTTGAACGTGGTGCAGAGGGAATTCTTGCTGCACTGGCACTCGAATGCTCAGACCGCCGTCTCAGAGGGAGGCCGCATGGGGAACCATGAAGCTTGTGCCAGCACTGCACCGCCTGCGGATCTGTTGCTCGCATTTTGAACAGTTTCCACAGCAAGTCATTAAGCACTGGAACCCTATAGTGTCCATTCTGGTGTGTGTGGGTGTGTGTGGATGTGTGGTGGGTGTGTGTGTGTGTGTGTGTGTGTGTGTGTGTGTGTGTGTGTGTGAGATGGGGGGCACGTAGATATAAAGACCTAAAAACCTCATCACTGCTGCAGTTCATTGGAGAGCGACCTGTGGCACGCTGCCATTCAAAGTGACTACTGGCACAGCGTGTCTTTTCCGGAACTTCGGATAAACAAATGACCGAGGGCACACCAGTGCCTATATCCGAGCGCAGCCTGTATTACGAAAAGACCTGCCCCCACCTGCCTCTGATTGGCCTGCCAACATCGCCTTCCGTGATGCACACGAAAGCTTGCCTCCTCTGTAATGGCGCCCGAGACACAGACGTGCTGCATAGGAAGCTTGTAGATGAGCTTTTTCCAGCAAAGATATTTGGTATGTCACGTTTTGTAATGTTTCGTATTGGCATGAATCCAATTTGTTTACAAGCTTTAATTTGGTAAAAGAGTGACGAGTAGACTATTTTGGAATTATGCAACAGAGCAATTATTGAAGATACCTCACCAAAAACTGCAGTTAGGCCTACATCAAGCTGACTACACAAGCATACAGTCTCTACTCTACCAATGTGTAATTTAACATTTAACAAAACCATTATTTTTGGTGGAGCAAAGTAAGCATGCACGCACGCAAAAAACAAACAAAAAAACAACAAAACGCCTCTGTGTGTTTATGCGCATCGCTTGTTCTCGGCTCCAGCTTTCAAGGGACTCGTGACAAACGTGGCACCTGTCAGAAAGACTCCCGGTGGAAACGTGCGTGTGCGTGCCAGTGGCGAGCCGGGCTCCTTCCTCCCTGCCACCGATCCCTGTGCGCTGCAATCTGCAAAATGCACACCTAAGATAAGCCCCACAATGGAGCCAATCAACACAAAAGACAGCAGGACACTGTAAAACAGACGGCAGACTACCACACACTCTGACTGCGATTGAACCACCCAGCTTCATGAACAATGGCTACAGGAGAGAGAGAGACAACGATAAATACGAAATATACGTTTTAAGTTGGATACCCGGGACTTATTTGAATGGAGAAAACATAAGAATCTGAGAGTGAGTGAGTATGTTCCTTTCTGTTATTGTGTTGTGTTTATTGAAATAAAGATTTAATTGACTGACTGACTGACTGACTGTCCGTCCGGCCATAGCCTATATCTGTCCTTTGGATCAGCAGTTCTTTGGAAATGGCGTGCGACACGGTTACATTCAAAGTCAATGGGCTAGCCTGTGGCTGATTATAGCTATTCAAACAAGTGTTATAAATTCAAACATAAATCAAATGCTTTCAAGTGAGAACTCAAACACTTTCAATACAAACTCAAATCAAATAGCTCAAAAACAGTTAACCATTTGATCCAATGATGAAGACACCAAGCCTAAAATGACTCACCGAGTAACAAAGGGCTAGCACAGGAGTGTAGAATAATCACCAAGAGGAATCAGAAGCTGCTGCCATTCTGGCAAACATTTCGGCCATCTTGGAATGGAGGTGGAACTGAGAGTGGGAAGTGCTAGGGGAAGTCTAGGAACTGATGTCTCCTTTTACTGCTGTGATTGACAGGTTGAAATGGGTTGCCATTTTTGGGTTGCCATCTTGGCTGGGTTACATTTTTGGTGATAATTATGTGTGTCCTGGCTTTGGGCATGTCATTATTACTACAGTGGAGTAAGATTTCAGTGCTATTAGGCATGACCCTCTACTATACTGTAATGTTGCATAAGCATATGATTCTGCATGTAGCTTATGTATTAGGGGAAAAAGAAGAATTTTCACAAAACGGCAATTTTCATTGGCTCATAAAACCTTATTTTTTTTCACTTAAAATAACGTACTATAGCACGTGTAGAACTTTTCGTGCTTTGATACAAGATCCTGGGAGGAGATGCATTTTAAAATACATTCATATAATTCAAAATGGCGGGTGATCTAGAGGTCAGAGGTCAAAAGTAAGAGCACGATACTTGTTCGGCATGGAGACGCATATGTGTGTCGGCGGTCAACCGGTGTGAGCTATGCGCTTTCAAAGTTTGCATTTTCAATTGAGTGCTATAGCGCCAACCTTTGGCCAATGGTTGTGGGCTGCACGGTTCAGCCAAAACTGAGAAGAAAAAAACTAACAAAAACAATAAAGGACCAAGCCCTTTCAGGACTGCTTGGTCCTTTAATAATAATAATATGGAGCACAAAAAAAATCCATAATGTCTCTGACTGACAAGTAGGAGCAAAGGAGGAAATCCTCAAGTGAAGTAAAAGTACCTCAAAACTGTACTTGCAGTGCAGTATACTAGAGTAAATGTACTTCAGTTAGTTTCTTGGCATGCATTAGCCATATACAGTAGGATTGATGCGGTGTGCTCGTGATAGAACCTTGAAAGAAGGCCACGCACACTGTAGGACAGGCCAGGGATCTACTATGAGGAATGATGGCATCCTACCCAACAGAAACCTCCTATCTATCACACCCTGTAGGACAGAGACGATGGAGAGGGCCACTATATACAGTAGTTCCACAATCACTCCAGAGGGCCACATTGTATATTACTGTCGATCTACAAGCACTGCGACGTGTTTTGAGCTTGTAGATCGGCTATTTTTGCTATTATTTGAATTGAAATCCTGAATTATTAATTTTTTTTTTTAACCCTGAAAAGTAACATTTGTATTTAATTTCTAATGCCTTTAATTATAGTTATGTTAACTTTATGAACAAAATATTGGATATAAAAAAAGACTACTAAACTACTAATTAAGACTGAAGTAATTCATTTAAAACAGGTCATGTTTGGAATTGTAACAGCTGAAATCAATAACATCAGTAGGGCCACGTGCCGCCAGTTGCCCATGTATGCTGTAGGATAGGCCAGGGAGATACTGTGAGGAATTATGGCATTCCTTCCCAACAGAAACCTCCTATCTCCACGTCTCAACCTTTTTTCAGTTGAATTTCTTGACCTCCAACTTGTCAGTAAATGACTACATGGACGGTCATCACAGGTCACCAGGTCATTCAGTTCACTCAGATCATGTGGTCAGGGACCACATGGTGCAAAACCTTCACGGACCACCTGTTGAAAACCCCTGGTCTATAGGAGTGAAACATTAATGTATGTTTTGTCAACAATGAAAATGTAGTGGTAGGGTACCCCAAAAGTACAGTAGGCTACTTTTAGTTACTTTCCACCACTGTACTGTAAGTGTGTTGCCAAAAGTAGCGAAAATGCGTTGTAGATTCTTTGAATATATATATATATTTTTTTTTAATCATAACAAAGGAATGACTTTTGACATACATGGTTTCCAGTCCGACGGCAGCCGATAGTCGACTGTATGTGACCCTGAAACGGAAGGTTTCGAAGGAGAGCCTGCCAAACCGGGACTCTGCAAATCTTCTATGCCGCGTTGATTTATTAAAAGTAGAACAGGCAGTCCTTAACTTACATAAGATTATCGTCAACGATGCGCAACCTGTGCACTTAATCAAATTCATCAAAGTATGACCTGTCCTTCAAAACTTATAGCATTATTTCGAGGACAGATTAGCAGAGTGGAGAACTGCTCCCCCCCCCAAAAAAAGAAATTCATGGATGATAATTTCCAGACGCATCTGCTACAGGGTCAAACAACGGACAGAGTGAGAGACACACAATGAAATATTCAGCCACAAAAAAAGAAAGGAAGGAAGGAAGAAAATGCTCAATTCTCATGCTTCACTTCGACACTTCGACACTAACTCTGGTGAGCCCTGGATCGAACTGGGTTCCCAATGGTCCGCTCTACCCCTGAGCCACTGCCGTCCCGTAAACTTGTAAATGTAATCATAATTTATCTGACAAGAAAACCCATTTATCAGATTCAACTTTATAGTGATCTTGCAATTTCACATCCTGTATTCTGCATTATGAGATCTCCGTCCTGATTGTATGAAATTTGTATCCGGACAACATTTATTTGATGTTTACTAAAGAGCTGAAGTCCCACGTTGCTGTGAGCAAACAATAATTACTATCAGAAATATAGAGCTAGTCCTATTTAACTCTTATTTTAACCAAACATATATATACACCAACTTTAAGTTCACAAACAAACGTTACTTAAAACAAAAAAAAACTACTAGACTAGAGCATAGCTACATAACAGAATGAAAAAATGCAACATGAAACTTTATAAATGGATGTTGCAGTAGGCCCAGTAAAGGGAATTCCCTTTACTGGGCCTACCCTATAGTGTATTAGATCGAACGCCCTTCACTGGGCCTAGTGGATACGATTGAGATGGTTGCCTTTAGTAGCCTGGCGCGGCCAGACTTCATCCGCCCCTAAATGCGGGGTGGCTGTGGCTCAGGAGGTACAGCAGGTAGACACTGAACCCTAGGCCCATTTTGAAACTAGCTCCTCGCCACACGCAATACACACTTCCACTCAGTTTGAGCATAATAGAGACGGCATCGGGATTCCCCTCCCATCCAGTACCGTCTCTATTACATACATATCTATGCTCAAACAAAGTGGAAATGTGTAGGGTGAGTGGCGAGGAGTTGAAGTATGTAGGGTGAGTGGCGAGGAGTTCGTTTCAAACATTGCCTCCAATGAGTCCGTTGGTGTGAGCTTGCCACCATTGTTGTGTGAATGTGGGAAGTGAGGACGCTGGCGTAGACTGTTCGCCGCTTCACCTGCCAATGTATGAATGAATGAACCATTGTAAAGCGCTTTGAGCACTTGGAAAAGCGCTATAAAAATGCAATTCATTATAAATGCATATGCATACGCCCCGAGGCAGATTGTGCATCGCAGTGGTATATTAGTATCGCAACGCGAGGCTATGTCTTTAGTGCCCCTTGCCACACGGGAGTATTGGTTTCGGTCAGCAAATGAGTCGTTTAAAGACATACTAGTAATGAATTCAGGCTAATCAAAAACGCAGAACGCAAAAAAAGGATCAAGTGACGTATGCTACATGCATATTTTAACGGACTATATAATATATAATATCCATAGCCCTCTGCACAGTAAAAATCCATTGTGAGTCTGTAACTCATGAGAATGTACACACGTAACCAAATGGACCCATGTGTACACACTCAGAGTTACGTTATCGCTCAGCATTTCTCAGTGCAGCTCAGCTCTGTGGCTCGTATGTAGCTTTAGGAGGTAAAGCTAGAGCGGTGACAGCGAGAGAGGGTTCATAATGGAGGGAATTTATAGCCGGGGCTTACAAAGAGGGAATCAATATGCGATTATGTGGATACGACGAGGCAGGACAATATCACCCCTAGGGCTTCACTCTCATATACATAAACACATGCACGCTCATGCACGCTCTTGCACGCACGCACGCACACACACACACACACACACACACACACACACACACACACACACACACACACACACACACACACACACACACACACACACACACACACACACACACACACACACACACACACACACACACACACACTGCATGCACACTTGCACACATGTACACACACAAACACTGAAAAATCTATGCATTTGCAAATGCAATAAACTTTATACAATGCACTCTCTCAAAGTCACAAACCTTATTCAGGGCGCGCACACACACACACACACACACACACACACACACACACACACACACACACATAAAGAACAAGAGCGGATAAGCATAGGGGCGAGGGATGTCTCAATAAAATCACAACACTGTGTGTTAAATGCAACACGGCAGTGCATGTAAGATGATGGAGCCCACCACATGGGGAAAGAAGTAACGTTAAATACTATGGTAAAGTCAATGTACGTATACTCTAAAGTACTTTTATACTACCTCCCTACCCCCCCCGTCCCCGTCCCCCGTACCCCCCCCCGTCCCCCGTCCCTGAGGTGTCCACTTGAAAGGTTCGCCTTGAAAAATAAAAAAGCACAATCCAAACAAGCGACAGGCAGCCAGCCTCCTTCCTATTCAGCTGTCAGGCTCGGTGAGCAATTTCACATTCACGGCCATCCTTTATGTATGAATGTCAATGCATTCTCATGTGAATCAATGCTGCCGAATTATAAATGAGAGACAGAGACAGACACTGAATGCCACAAGCAAAAAATGGCCAGGACCTCACCATCAAAACACTTTAAAAGATTCATCCTGAGAAATGAAAACTAATGAAAGAAACGCTTGATCGATGTAGCATTTGTTGCCGATTCCAGTTGTGGGGAAGATTCATATAGGGAGTCAATGTAAACCAGTCCTTTATGTTGAGTTATTATGCTGTATTAAAATTACCTTATGGACGTAGTATACTGTATGTACTGTATATATTGACGGATTTCACAAACATAACAAGCCTATGCAGTATATTATGGCATCACAAACATGCATCAAGCGATGCCTGGGGGGCATGGTGGCACAGTCGGTAGTGCTGTCGCCTCACAGCTAGAAGGTCCTGGGTTTGATTCCCGCTGGGGACACTGTGGGCGTGTTCTCTCCTCCGCATCACCAGTGCCCATACCCGAGGCGTGGTTGGTGAAAGGGCCTTTCTGTGTGGAGTTTGCAAGTTCTCCCCGTGTCCATAGGGTATAGATAGTAGATACCCTCACAAGTCACAAATAACATGCAGTAATCCTGGTCTCTAAACTACCTCCCCCTGGCCAGCCGGGGCGCCTGATGGAGGGGAAAGGAACTTCCTTGCACGCGTTACGTCCGGCAGGGGAAATTCCCCCATCAGGTGAAAAAAAAGCAGCTTGGATGCATAGAAGGAAGCATACCGTAAGCATAAGGATTCCATTATATAATTGACATAAAAATGGGTTGCAAAATCGTGGGATAAAAATTATATATATATTTAAAAAAAAAGGATGCCTGCCCATGTATGGAGAAGTGGGTCATCACACACGCTGGTGGACCGTGGACACACCTGTCACACACACTGTGGCCTGAAAATATGAAAATCTCCATATATATTGTCATAAAAGGCAAACAGACAGGTACATCATGTGGGGCACGCATAACTTGCATTATGCGTAGGTCCAAAGGGCCTACGCCAGTGCTTCTCAGTTGTTTTTGGTCTCAGATCACCCCTGTAAATAAACATTTCAACCAAGGCACCCTTGAATTACATTGTTACTTGAACCTTACATTTATGTCATAATATGCGGCACACAAATATGTAAATCTTTACCCCTAAGATATAGAATGTGCCACGAGATGGGCTAGTTTTAGCAAGGAGGTTTGGTGGTCTGTCTTACTATTGTATATAGACTAGAGGGTTTCAGTGATTCCACTGATATTGATACATTCCAAATGATCAAAGTAATCTGCCCTCTGCAATCTGTAATCTTCGCTATGACGCAAGCCCACGTCATGGCGAAACACTGGCATGTGCTGCATATGCGGCTGACCAGCGGCTGACTGACTGACAGTATCATGGAACTGCACCAGACCCTCCAGCAGCTAGTGTTCGTGTGGGTGTGGCTGTATAGTACGTATGTGTGTGTGGGGTGGAGTGTTTGTGTATGCGTGTGTAACGTGTCTACAGTATTATGTAAAAGGGAATGTGCACGGGTGTTTGTGTGTGCGTGTGTGCATGCCACCACACATGAGTATGTGAGAGTGTATGTTTGCGTGTGCGCGCTGATGCCCTTTTTACTTCTTGCGCAAATGTGCATATGGGAAATGCTTTTGTGCTTGCGGGCATTGGAGACCACACACATGAATGTGTGTGTGTGTGTGTGTGTGTGTGTGTGTGTGTGTGTGTGTGTGTGTGTGTGTGTGTTTGTGTGTGTGTGTGTGTGAGAGAGAGTGAGCGGCTCATCATGCCAGACGGCAGGTGTACAGCTGTGGACCACAAATGAGTGCTCTGACTGAAGGGCTGTCTTTGTGGACAATCTCGCCCCAATTTATCCCCTCTCTCCCGGGGCTCCCCGGGCCCATTTTAATGTTGATGGACACTCTGTCCCAGTCCCCTCACCCACCCACCCCTAACAGAAACCTGCCTGCTCTATAATTAAGTGTCATATGACCATCGGCCATCACTCCAACCCCTAAAAAATGTAATCCTTGGTGGCAGGACTCAATGTAGTTCTAGAAAAGGGAGGCAGACAAAAAAAGTTTTGTGCAAGAACTACTCGTAAAAGTAATAATACCATAATGTACAAATACAATACAAGTAACTTAAATTAAAAGTAAACTGATTACAAGTAAAAGTGCACACACACACACGCACGCACGCCACAGTGTAACACCCGAGCGCAACACAAAATGACTTTTAGTCTTTTAGTTGTACCGGATCTCTTGTCCACTAGTCCCTCCCTAACATTTTCGTCTAAATTTCAAAGCTTAGTTTTTATAAAATTTTCGTTGGTGAAAAAAGGTAGTTGATGAACATGTTTTGTCATAGTTTTAGTCGATGGAATGAACTGTATCACAGCCTAGTCACATGTAGGCCTAGTCCAAGATCCACATTGAAACCACACTGTTCCCATGCCCTTCACACGCCTCATTTTCTCATGTGAACGGCCTTATGTCAACACCACCAGAGAATGGGCATCGTAATGTTGCTTTGTCGAGAGTGGCTATGTATAGAATTAATAACAGACAAATCATTTGCAAACAGCAATTAAACTGGAACAAAATGGCTCTATCAAAACTCGCCTATCCAGTTCAAACGCCAGACGCCTAATGGACGAGGAACATTCCGACATCATGCTGAGCAGCGGCTCTGCTAAATTAAACAGTTTTTGTTTCATCATCTCATTTCTCTGCTTTTAAATCACTTGTTTTCTGCTTTGATTTCATCCCAGTAGCTACAAAAAGAGCCCGGTCATTCTTGCAAGCAATAATTCTGTCATCGCTCCCCATAAGCCCCATCGCAGCTCTCACTTTCCTAATGTTACATACCAAAGTAGACCCTTTGAATTGCTTTCTTAAGGCACTTATTGGCGCAAGATAATGACCATAAACGCTGCGAGCCGCAGACATCAAAGCACATCAGAGGCGAGCGAAGAAGTCCATTTATTCACTATCAGTTGAAAGGAGGCGGTGTCCTCTAGTCTAGCAGACATCACTGAGACGTTGTTATCAGTCCTGGACAAAGCAGACTTCATTCAAAGCATGGGTACTTCTGGTCAAATTATATTACTCGACTACAAGTGAAAGTTGCTCCGTTAAATTTGTACTTGAGTTCAATTACGGGAGTACATTCATTTAAAAATACTTGCACATTACGAGGAGTAGTAGGAAGGCTCTACTACGTCCACCCGGTGGGGGCTCCTCACTGGTAGGTGAGTCAGTGGGATACAACAATATATCCTCCCGGTGGGGGCTCCTCACTGGTAGGTGAGTCAGTGGGATACAACAGTACGTCAGTGACAACACATTCATTCAATTGGCACAAGGACAAAGTCGAGTGGAGAAAAAGGGGTACAAAAAAAAGAATGAAGAAATGTAGTGGAATGACAGCATCCAAATGTAACCAAATGGATCCGTAAATCACACGCATGGGTCTTTATTGTATGAGGTGTTCTGTGGCACACTCAAAACTCCACAACGGTTTGCTTGGTTCTCATGTTTAGCGATTGTGTGCTCAACCGGGGCAGCCGATAATTTCATAGGGTAAAACATGGGTCTTCAACAGGGGTAACAAATGCGTGTGTGCCGCCCCAGAGAATCAAACGTGGGGCTCCCGCGTGGAGCCTAACAGGACATTCCCCTGTGACCTAAATGCCTAAATTGACCAGGGAGATAAGTCATCTGGCGTGCCTGCCTGCCTGCCTGCCACACACACACACACACACACACACACACACACACACACACACACACACACACACACACACACACACACACACACACACACACACACACACACACACACACACACACACACACACACACACACACACACACACACACACACACACACACACACACACACACACACACACACACACACACACACACACACACACGCACACTAGCACGCGGTTCTGTTTTCATCTATAGTGGTGTTGATGTTGTTGGCTCCCAGAATCACCCAGAGACCCCATGTTTTGGTGACACCTAAAGGTCTCACAAGAGACTCCCAACCTCCCCCTCCGCACTGAAACATATCGTTGCTGCTGGGCAGAAACATCTTATGTCCATATTCTAACCTGTTGTTTCTTCGTAAAGAAATGTCTCACAATGGCATCAGAAGTACCAGATCTACAGGCTCAAAGTGGTTTCGTCCCTGTAGATCTGACTGCTACTGACGTTTCAACCGAAAAGTGAAATCAGTGTGTTACCGACTGGTCAACATCCACATGATCCAATTGATTTTAGTTTAGTTTTATTTTAAAGCGTTTTTGAAATATTAAGATCAAAACTTAAAAAAGTCATGCCATCTCTTCTTACTGACTCATTAGCACTGCTACTACTGTGTGGGTGAAGCTCCCTCACAACAATGAAATTAAATGAAACAAAAAGCGGAGCAAGGGGCCAGGACCCCTCTGTGGAATATGGAAGCACGTTTCCGCTTGTGGTGTAGGAAGAAAAAATAATTATGATAAAGTATCTCAATATTTTGTCTTATTTATTTTATTACACCACATTGGTAGGAAAAAAACGGGCTTCCCAATTTCCATACTGCCGGTTGCTCTCATCCAGACTAGCCAGACAATGCAAATAGTTTATGAGAAAATAAATAAATAAATAAACTCAAATCTCAATCCTTCAGAAGGAACAGGCCCACGGTTTATAATGTGAGTGACCCTTCTTTAAACACGGCTCTGGCAGATTGTGTCCCAACAACTATACACTGGCTCACGCTGTTTGGACTTTTTGCTGTAAAGGGCTGGCACCGCTCCAAAGCAAATACCAGCCAAAGTTACAAGTTGCCAGCGGCATTAACGTAGGGTTACGAGTCCATGGATCAAAGAATGGACGTGTGGAGGAACTTTTATGGCTCCCCAATTACACCGACACACTGGAACGGCCTGGAATACATGCACCGATATGAGCACCAATATCATATCTGATCCCCTGAGGCCCAATATGCACACACACACACACACACACACACACACACACACACACACACACACACACACACACACACACACACATGCATGCATGCACGTTTTCACTGCTATACTTATATAGCATAACGCAGATTTTATCAATCGAACACATTAGTCACCTACTCAAACACCAACCCTTAACCTAACCTGTAAAACCTATTCCTGATTGTAATCTTAACTATACCACGCATGCGCGCGCACACACACACACACACACACACACACACACACACACACACACACAGGCAATTGCACAGTAAACACTGTACAGAACTGCGGTGCGGCGGTACAGTAGAGAAAGTTAAATCCTCATCATTAAACAAAGAGCTGGGCAGCGAGCATGCAGGGCAGCAGAGGTCACCACATCTCTCCTGCAGCCGTCCCAAAGTGGTGTGATGATGAGCACAATATTTATAACAGAACAATAATGCCGTGGCCTGTATTAACATGTTCTGTTGCTGCTGCCAAGTTGGTGGGAAAAGTACTCACATTTTTAGCATCAATACTGCAATGGAGAAGTACTCCGTTACAAGTAAATGTCCGGTATTTCCGGGTATGAAGGTAAAGGCATCAAAATGTACTTAATGATGTACCAAAAGTAAAGGTAGAATGTCCCATTTCAGGTTTTCAAATGTATACATAAATCTTTTGAAAATAGCATGCAGATCAGCTATAGATCGGCTATTTTCAAATGGCTGAAATGTATATAGTTTTATAATAATTAGCAAAATCTACAAAGTAACTACTGTAAGTAAGTTTACAAAAAATTGAGAAAAATACAATATTTGGATCTGAGATGGACTGTGTGGAGTAGAAGTAAAAGTATTGGAAATTGGAAATACAAATTTCTAGAAAGTACAAATACTTGTACTCAAATACAGTACAAGTAAATGTACTTTGATTGATAGTAATCATTGCTATATTGTGTTTGTTCAGTAACATGCTTATCCCTATATCTCTCCAGCAAATAGAACATACCATCTCCAGTTGGCTCATTAATTTTATCGAATCAGATTACATTTTCTAGTTTTGTTGTTTGTTTGTTTCATCACCTCCAATCTCACGTTTGTCGCGTTTGATTTCTTTCTCCTGATTGGATGAAATGAATTGGTATCCCAGAAAAGAAAAACTAATACAATCTATAATAAAAGTACTTTTACAACCCAACTAATTGATGTTTGTAATAATTAAACATTATTACAAGGCTCTGTAGGGGGTCGAACAGGACTGCATTGCCAAACAAAACTAATCATCTTTAAAGAAATTATAGCTTTTAGTCCTCTGGCACTATTCCTAAATTACTTAAGATTATTCCATTAGAGGAATTTATTTGAATTGGACATGAGAGAGAGTCGAGGCTGCCTGCCTGCATGGCTGACTGTCTGGCGTACTGCAGATTACTACCAGGGGAACGGATGGGGGGTTATGGAGAGGGAGAAAAAAGTGGGGTCTGTGTATTTTAAATGGCATGTATTGATATTCATCCCATGCCTTTGCACTTAGTCCCTACTCCTACTTGATTTGCATTAACACCATTTAAAATGGAGAGAGAGAGAGAGAGAGAGAGAGAGAGAGAGAGAGAGAGAGAGAGAGAGAGAGAGAGAGAGGAACTCTCTGCGGAGTGAGCCTGGGCACTCCGCTACACCATCACATCACATCACAGTCAGTCACACATATTTGATACAGTCTGTTTCTGGCGAAAATGTAACTAATTTGGCGGCACAATCAGAACCATAAAATTGTATGTCTGAGTTATATTAAAGAACAAAAAACAGGTAAATCCATAAAGTCGGGGGGGGGGGGGGGGGGGGGAGTATATTCCTCACACAATATTCAAGTCGGGAGACCACAGCAGGTTCCTTTGTCCAAAAGCTCTGAAGTGATTCAGAGCTAAACCCTCAGAAATGTTTTTCGGGCCCCACTACTCTGTGGTTTATACTTTTCTGATTATAGTATTGGCCTTAAAATAATCTCTTTGACAAACCACCACCAAACACTCTTTTTGATACCTAAAATGGAACTCAGCCGCCTCACTTCCTGTACTTTTATAGCTGTTCCTGGTACCTCGATCACTACCTGGAAATATTGCTAACATGCTTTTTCCTGTAGAGCTCCACCTACAGGTATGAGCAAATGTCAACAGAAAAGGAATGACCATGGTTTAACTACACAAAACAAAACTAATTTTCCGTGTCTGAACTACAGAGAGAACAGTGGAACAGTGAAGATGCAAAAGGAGTAGAGGTGGAGAAGGTGAAGTAGTTTAAATACCTATCCAAAGTAGGGGGGGGGGGGGGGGGAGTGGGACGGATGGAGGAAAGTATCAGGGGTGATTTGTTACGCTATTTTGCTATGTTGGTGTGACACTACTTTGCTGTGACGAAATTATGATTGCTTAAATATTATAATGTAGAGTCCATGAAATGTAGGAGCCATTTTGAACTAGTGAGTACGCTAATAAGGTGCAGTGGGGGAGGATGCTTAAATGACATATTGACTGTTAATGGCTTGGTATGTTTTGTCCCGAGCTTAGAGCTTGTGTATCTAGTAGCCCACACAAATGCTTATTGTTATTTTATTTTTTTTAGCTCAAATGACAGATGCTTTCCAGGTCGCAGGGCATTAACTGGCTCCCCTCTCGCACCGTGGTGGCAGCCATTAGACAACTGGTGCATGGTGGTCCCCATGGCGGCCCACCTCACACTGAGCACCCCGTGGCATGAACATTCCCACGCTGGCAGCAAGCGTGCCCTGACATTACAATCATCACGTGTCCACGTCGATGCCTCAATTCCTGCCAGCCTGTATTGTGCCTGCATGGGACCCCTGGGAGCTTGTACATCTGCTATTTTTGAGAACCACTGATCTATAATCTAAACTGTAACTTAATGGGTTACATACAGAAGTTCATTTTGTGATGTTATTTAATTTGCATAATTTGAAAGCTGCTAATGCATATTTTATTATTTACAGTTAAAAAGAAGATAGTGCTCTATTTTCATCCATGCTAAACCCCTTATCCCTAAACTACATTTTTTTACTATTTTGAAAATCATTTTTGAATAGTTAAACTAACCGATCAACACATTGCGAGCTTGTAGATTGGCTATTTTAACAATTCAAAAATGTTTTTCAAAATAGTAAAAAAGGCAAAGTAGTTTAGGAATAAGGGGTTTAGCAGGGACGAAAATAGAGCCCTAAAAGACTTATTTCTATATTCGTCCTGTCAAGTCCTTTTGACCGTAGTTAATCTCCACTGTAAACCACTGTTCTAAACCACCTTTCATCTTGTTCTACTTCTAACACCAGATGACACTGTCAACCTGGCCTTCATTATGTTGGGCATTATTATACTGCACTTTGCACATCTCCATTTAAGATTTTTGGAGACCGTTTTAAATGCGATCTCCTATATTAACCATTCAACACTTTAATCAAAGTGATGGATAATATCCTTTAAAGAGTCAATGACTTATTTTCTATCAATTACACACCCCATGAAGCCTTGAATTTATGCAGATTTTTTGTGTCTTTGTCAAGCAAACAATTTGATGATGGCCGAAGTCTCCAGTCTCCTAACGGAGAACTCAAATAGTCTCCTACTGAAATCTCCTATTGACCGATAAACTGGCCGGTATTGGCTCAGGAATGCAAAAATAAATAGGCTACTAATAATTAAAAAGAGAAAATAATAATCAAGGATTCATAGGGTGTGTAACTGATATGAAAGAAGTCATTTTGGGGGTGAATTACTCCTTTAAGTCTATTACGCCATATCAATATGAATGTACTGTATTATTAATACGCCATGCTCATTTAATTGCTCATTATTGGTGCACCCCCCCCTCCTCTGGACCTCTCAGGTTGGATGGGCAGGTGGCGGAACAGGTTGACCCCTCTAATTACCCGGGCGCAGTGACGGGACCACCTACTGGTACCTCATACAACATGCAGACAGACGGCTCTACAAAAAAAAAGGTCCAATGGTGCATGTTCCTCTTGAGGAAACTGAAGGGCTTTTAATGTCAGACAGGACATTTTAACAGCGATATGCCGGTAACTCATTGAGTCAGTCCTCATTCAACACTGCACAACATCGCCGCTACACAGAAAAGAGAGAGATAAACCTCCTCAAGCTAAAAGCAACCATGAGACTACACCTGCACAACACAAAGCCAAAACACTCAGACCGCACATAACAGGTACTTGCCATGCATTCTTCCTCAGCCTACAACCTACCAAGTCTCTTCACCAAAAATAGCAGATGCATTGTGAGCTTGTATCGGCTATTTTGGGTGAATGTTCCCCCCAGATATACGTAGGAATGATGAGGTTTAAGTCAGGCGTATTCAACTAGATTAGGTCGGGATTAGTTGTAAAATTACATAAAGTTGGGGGCCACAAGACAACAAAAAAGGGCACAACATACATAAGGCCACAGATAGTTTTCCATCTCATCGTTAGCTTCATCCAATCACTCAATAGAATATCATGATGCCCTAACTCACAACTAATGGTTCATGAACCACATCATGAGAGCGTGTGTCCTTATCCAGGGGTTCATGAACCACATCATGAGAGCGTGTGTCCTTATCCAGGGGTTCATGAACCACATCATGAGAGCGTGTCTCCTTATCCAGGGGTTCATGAACCACATCATGAGAGCGTGTATCCTTATCCAGGGGTTCATGAACCACATCATGAGAGCGTGTGTCCTTATCCAGGGGTTCATGAACCACATCATGAGAGCGTGTGTCCTTATCCAGGGGTTCATGAACCACATCATGAGAGCGTGTGTCCTTATCCAGGGGTTCATGAACCACATCATGAGAGCGTGTGTCCTTATCCAGGGGTTCATGAACCACATCATGAGAGCGTGTGTCCTTATCCAGGGGTTCATGAACCACATCATGAGAGCGTGTATCCTTATCCAGGGGTTCATGAACCACATCATGAGAGCGTGTGTCCTTATCCAGGGGTTCATGAACCACATCATGAGAGCTTGTGTCCTTCTCAAAGTTTTTGGAAATGCTTTGGCCATGTCTCGTGACCCCTGCCCCGCCACCACCAATACAAACTGACTTCAGAAATAACCTTAATAATAGAGAAACTCTTAAAGTTCTTAAACTCTTAATTTCCATTTTCCAGTCATTCAGTTGTGAAAAGATTATTATTATTATTATTATTATTATTATTATTTTATAACCCCCCAAAATAATTTGGCGACCCCCTGGCCCCTGGCGACCCCTGGCCTTATCTACCAGGCACTCAAATATAAACTTGAAAACACTTCACCATGTCAGCCTGCCCGAATACTATTCTCACAAAAATGCTTCTGTGCCAGACACACTGCAATACCGACTTTTCTCAAACTTAAAACCTGTGCAGTACAGTATAAGGTCTGATCCTCTCAAACATGAAAATGTGTCAATGCAGAATGAAGCAGTATGAAGTCACCACCACAGTGGTGGCAAATTTGCCAGTTGGATATCACTGAAATACAGAGTCATCGCTATCGGTCAAATTAACTAAGAGGGTATAAGTGCATGGTTGGATGTCTGAAAATATACATGAACATGAATCCAACATATTAGTAGAGAGGATATATGTGTAAACAAATTAAGAACCAAGCTGCCAAACCTGTCTAAACGTTTTATATATTCACAGCTTTAGGAGGTCCCCGTTTCATCTCTCTCAAGGGTCCTTGGTCATTGAAGACCCCTGCAGTAAAAATAAAGGTAATATCATCAAGGACCTCTCAGTGCCCCTTCACTCCTTTCAGTTAAAACAATTACTTCAGAGCACCTGAAGAAAACTCACAAAAACGTTCATTCCACTGCAATAACATATAGTAATACAAAATAGATGGTAGGGTAGACAAACGTGGAATATGAAAAAGCTGTCTGAAAATCAAGAAATGGCTACAGTATATGGTTTATAGTTGCATCATGAACTAAGAAACACAGGGATAGGCTATACTGAAAATAGCAGATTTTATTTAAAAAAATACTTCTAAAAATAATATTGTTGGTTGGCAAAAGGCAGTACAAGCAACCCAGTTTAGTTCTTTTCAGCGAAGAGAGTGAAGAGGAGAAAGAAACCGGCCAATAGAGGGTTTAAATGTGGGTTCATTCAACTATGGCATTTGCACACAACAAGTCGCTCAGTACATAACACTTCTTGTGCAGCTAATATACTTGATTAAACTAGGGACCGGCACAGCCATTCATCTCATTATGGGGTATGTTTTGTGTTCACTTTTCTTTCATATAATTGCAGGAAATGTGCTTGGTGCACAATTCCTCAACCTTAGCTTTCCTTCATTAGATTGATTGGCACTAGGCTAAACCACTTCACACATTCACTGCATAGTTCCATGCACTCCACATTGTGTCTCCTTTTAGCAAACCTGACGCTACACAGTTAATTGTACTCTGATGAAGAAGAATGGTTGTTACAGTATACGTTGTCAATAGAAAGTATAGATCATGTACTATAAAATATTACCTATACAGGCACACAGTGGTGGAAAAAGTACTCACTTTACTTAAGTACAAGTATTGATTGTGCAATATGGAAACACAAGGAATAGTCCGGAATATATTTTTTTACTTGAGTAAAAGTACAAAGGTATTGGTATAAAAATGTACTTAATGTACCATAAGTAAGAGCTAATTATGCACAATGTTTTGGGTGAATTAAATAATGATCACGGGACAGATTCCGGGTAAAATGGCTTTCAAACTAAGACGCTCTAACGTTTGGGTGGCAATCTGTGAGTTCCGTTTCAGCCGCTAGAAGGCAATATTACCGGTAAATGAGTTAATGTATGTCAGTACAGTACAGTACAGTACAGTACAGTACAGTACAGTACAGTACAGTACAGTACAGTACAGTACAGTACAGTACAGTACAGTACAGTACAGTACTTTCCACCACTGTAGGCAGATAAGAGTGCAATTATTTGTTCCGGTTCCATTGTAGCATGCCTGTTTGTCCAGGGGAGGAATATATCATTATCATCATTTCAATCAAATTTGGTTTGATTTTGTACACTTTCAAGAGTTACATGAGGAAAAATGTACACAGAGTGAATATTTATTGTGCTCTTGAACAATACACTCCTCAATTCATGTTGAGCCATGTTTGATATGGCTCGCGTTGCATTAACGCACAGCAAGCCTTTGGAGAAGATGCCAAGATACTCTGGCCCTGGGTGTGTTTGGTGTGCAGTGTGAAAAGCTATCTCAATATTTAATATGCTTCTCCATAATTAGTCGTTATTTCAAAGATGTACAGTACATTAAAGGGCTTTTGATTCATTACAGTTTAATTATTTGATAATACAAGTCACTGGACTTGGCAGAGCCTATAGGGATGAATACATTGATATGTTTTATTTATGTATTATTATTTGTGGCCATGAATAAACCTAATCCATTATTCTGAACACATAAGTTTGCATCCAACTAGACCTGGCGGTAACCTATTGCTTTGAGAGTGAACGTTAATATTTAATGAATTCATTCCTCCGCCTCGGCTGTGGACTAATTGTGTTGACGCCATTTTAGAGGCAGTGCATTTGCAATCGGTATTCATGGACACACATCTGTGTAATCTGTCCTAAGCCAAGTCAATTACAATGCATCATCAAATGGTTTATTGCTCGCTATATTTCTTACGTGCACAAATCCGTGTGACACAGGAGCAGCTCTTGTTAATCAGATGAGCGTAGCTGCATGGCGTTTGCACATATGTGGATGACACATGAACACGCCCACCCTCTCCTACTTGCATGCTGTACAGTATGTCAGATGGGCGGGTTGACACATTAAGACTTACAGATGGTAAGGATTTTGTATTTTTCCCCAGAACAGACCTGTCATTGCCATTACCAGTATAAACAGTGTAACATATTTATCTGAAAGACCAGTGTAATCATCAGAGAAAGCCTGAACACAACAATGTTTGGAGATTATATAAGTAAGCCTTGCCAAGCCATGAGGCACATAGGGCAGGAGCCAATCTCCTGTTTCTGTAGCCATGAGGCCCATAAGGCAGGAGCTATATCTCCTGTTTCTGTAGCCACGAGGCCCATAGTAGGGCCGGGACCTATCTCCTGTTTCTGTAGCCATGAGGCAAACACTAGTATCTACTGTTTCTGTAGAGTGCGAGGTGACTATTTGATACATTTAACAGCAAACAAACCAATCTAAAAAATGACATAAACAAGTAGCCTAATAATTAAGAATAGTAAACATAGCGGATCTACAAGCTCGGAAATGTGGTGTGAAGCGACGCGTTGTGCGCTTGTATAGATCTGCAATTTGTTCTTAGTTTGGGTCCCGGGCAAACGTTCAAACTCTCTTTTGGGTCACGACTTGAAATGTTTGGGAACCACTGCACTGGCCTATTATAGTCAATATCAAACCTTGAAATTCCAAAGGTGGGGAATGATTGGTCTAACGAACAGACAGAGAGGAGCTGATTAGCACATGCTAATGCGGGGACAAATTACACATTCCTGTCAGGCGGGCCAGTGGGTCCCCACCCAGGAAGTGGCTCTAGCATCCATTACACATTCCTGTCAGGCGGGCCAGTGGGTCCCCACCCAGGAAGTGGCTCTAGCATCCATTACACATTCCTGTCAGGCGGGCCAGTGGGTCCCCACCCAGGAAGTGGCTCTAGCATCCATTACACATTCCTGTCAGGCGGGCCCCCAACCAGGAAGTGGCTCTAGCATCCATTACACATTCCTGTCAGGCGGGCCCCCAACCAGGAAGTGGCTCTAGCATCCATTACACATTCCTGTCAGGCAGGCCCCCAACCAGAAAGTGGCTCTAGCATCCATTACACATTCCTGTCAGGTGGGTCCCCACCCAGGAAGTGGCTCTAGCATCCATTACACATTCCTGTCAGGTGGGTCCCCACCCAGGAAGTGGCTCTAGCATCCATTACACATTCCTGTCAGGTGGGCCAGTGGGTCCCCACCCAGGAAGTGGCTCTAGCGGTGGAGGGCAGCGCTGTGTCACACTACGCCGCACACATGAATTAATGAACCAACTAATTAAAGAGCATATAAAGCAGCGTGTGTGTATGTGTGTGCGTGACACTGTGTGTGTGTGTGTGTGTGTGTGTGTGTGTGTGCGAGCGCGAGGAGGCAGGGAGCATGTATTCACAGTCTAGCGATCACGAGACACCTGACAGCACAGCGTTCCACTGAAATGAACCTGAGCGAGATGGAGCGTGACGGGGGTGACGCCCGGTGCCACCGGCCGTGCCCTCGCTGTCCCCACATGCTATGCGTGCCTATTGAACAAGCGCTCCCCCTGCATGTGACATGAAGCGCATTACACAGGCTGCTGCTTTAGCCTCAAATCCCCCCGTGACGTGAGGCTTTGACCTTGATTCAATGGAACAGGCGTTCCTTAAGGTGTCTTGTTTGTTAGGGCTCGTTTTTCTTTTATTTATTTTAGGTATCAGTCAAAAGGGAGACAATTCGAAGAGGAAGGACGGGTGGGGAGGATCAACATATGGAATCAGAACAGATCAGCTCCATATATGGAGATCTAAGGGTTTGAGGTCAGGAGAGAGTTGCAGGCCGGCTGATGATCCAGTCTTCTCCATGTATGGCTATCCAGGGTTTGATGAGGTCAGTGTCGTGCATATTATGGAGACGGACATATATGGAGCGGGTCACAAGGTGTTATGGACGGACGGACTAACTGACTGACAGCTTTTGCAGGTTTTCATATAATCTGCGACCTACGGTTGCAATTTACATACAATACGTTTTATTATTACTTTACATATTATTACCTGCCAAAAGTAACTAGTTACTTATTACATTACTTTTTTTTTCTCGCCCGCAGTAATTGCATCTTCTGTCCCACACTCACACTACCTAGTTTGTTTATGGACGGTTTAAGGCCAACCCTTCCGCATACGAAAATTCACACATACAGACAAGTGTGCATCGTTTCCGTATCCGCTCTGGAATCTAGCTCTAGACCGGATCAGCAGCCTGCAAAGCAACTCGATCGCAACTAAATGGTAAATGGTGCATTTATATAGCGCCTTTATCCAAGGCGATTTACATAGATTGTGCATTACATTCACCCATTCACACACACATTCATACACCGATTGCGGCGGATACCATGCAAGGTACCAACCAGCACATCGGGAGCAATTTGGGGTTCAGTGTCTTGCCCAAGGACACTTCGACATGTAGACAGGAGGAGCCGGGATTCGAACCGCTGACCCATGGATCATTGGACGACCTGCTCTACCTCTTGAGCCACAGTCGCCTCGCCCAACGACTGTGGCTCGCCCAACCCAGTCTACAATTATAAATAAACACTCAAGCAAAAATAGTAACATATTAATAGTAATAGTATTACTCAAAATGGGAAAGCAATTAGTTACTGGACGTCATGTATGACCGACATAGATTGGTCTGAGATATATTGTTTATTACCGTTTTGATTAGGAAAGTTGTTCACCATGCACATGCTTTGTCTGTAATTAACTCCCGAATGCACCATGATTAAAACGAAGTGTGTGCTTTTCTAAATTAATGAAATCGTTTCCTGCTTTCAAATCGTCGAGTGTCGTTGCTATTTTTAGACGCATCTCGTGAAACCATATCAGAATGCGACCGACGGTAAAATGCTATTAAAAGTTATGTACCTGCTGTAGCATGAAAGGCCTTCAGGAAACCAATTTGTCTGTCATGCCCCTATAAATAATACAAGTAGAAATACATGCATATTTTCCTTGCTCTACCTGGGTCTTGATGGCATGCCGGCATGGATATCCGGCCATGTAATATTAATGGAATCCCAATATTGACCAAACAGTCTCCCCCAATTTATTTCGGAGATGCTATTTCGACTTGTTGAAATGAGGCAGAAATTGGGTTCGACTTCACCCCGGCTGTCCGGGTTCACTTTGAGCACAAACTTTGTTTTCCACTCTGGCTTTTGGCAACTAGTTTTTTTTTTGTTTATTGTCTTGTAAAGCGTCCTTGGGTTTCTTGAAAGGCGCTATATAAATCCAAGTTATTATTATTATTTTTGAACACGTGGTGTGAATTTGGCAGGGCACACACTTCACTCTGCAGTCTGCCTCATATCAGAACCATCTGCAGGTGATGTCTTTGCTCGTTACGCGTATGAATGTTAAGCAGACTATAAGTGCTGCCAGCAGCCTCTGCATCGGAGCAACGGCAATCTCATCCGCAATTTTTTTTCCTTTCTTGTTTCAGCTCTGAATAACTTTCGCTATAATTACCAATGTCACATTCCACCATCGATAAATTCTTTCTTTAATTTTAAACAGTCTTACATCATCCCAGATGGTCTCGAGTGGTATCTAAACGGCTGCCAATTTTACCCCATCATCATCAGATATCCTTTAAAAATATACACGTTATTATATAAATGACACGTTCTACAAGGACGCAGAGGTAGTGCTGCCATGCATGGGCAGGTTGTCAGGAGGAACTATATCAATCCCAGATGTTCTCTACTGAAGAGAAGAGGGATATAAACACTTTTTTTTTGGGGGGGGGGAGGAGTAATTGCTATGTTTCTGTCAAGTAATATGTAAATGAAGGACGTAGACAGGTGCTAAGCAATAACACTGAAAGACTGAAGAGTAAGAGTAATGCCCGTGGATGAGTGAAAGGAATACGTGTCTGCCTTTTTCAAATACTGGTATATTATTATTCGATTCAAATCATCTTTGTTTTAGGTTTTTTCACCTGAAAAAAAATCTAAATATGATTTTAGGCATAATATACTTATACAATTCCTGCCTATTCGTTTTCAGTCATAACAACCCCTGCCATCCTCCTCCCCCCCACGGGAGTGGACTTCACACCTCCAGACAGCCCATTGGTCAAGTTAAAAGAAAATGCTTGCGTCTGGAAATAGTAGCCGATAACTTCACAGGATTAAAAACAAAATGGACCTGAATTCAACTTGTGGTGGTATATAGGTGGCCTTATACTTCAGTCATGAGTGTTAAGTAGAGTCCTAATTGTGATTAGGAACCAGCGGATCCCCAATGCAAATGTTGCCGGAGTGGGCGGCATTAAAATACCTGTAGGCGGGAATATCATGGGGATAAATGCAGAGGAGAAGGTCCAACTGACTGCACTACGCGTCTACGCCTTCACTCCATTAGCTTGTATGACGATAATGGAGCCAAAAATTGTGTTGATTTTGTAAACGGACAGATTAGAAGTTAGTGTACAAATGTAATGTCAAATGAGTCTTTCAAAGAGGAGCTTTTTATCGGCCATCTGTGAGCCGTCCTCGGCCTTTGTCCTGTCTTCACAGACAATCAATACATTCACCAGCTTTTACTTTGTTTTGGATCGTTAAGTTGTTGAGGCCGCTGAACGACCTCATCATCTGACTCCCGACAGTCCAATAAACAACTACCCAATCCATGTAAACGAAGGAGCTACCTACCAGACGAGGACATGATTCATGTGTTGATACAATTCAGACAACTCTTAGATTGAATACATACTGTATATTTGCTGAGCATGACATTTAAAGAACATACATATTTAAGCATATTTGGCGTCACAGCTCGGTCTCATTTTCATTCATTCCCTGTACTTACTTTTACTTAGGCCCGTCGCTCCCAGTGGAGCATAGGCCATCAACGACTCTTCTCCATCCAACACGGTTTTGGGCTTTCCTTTCCGCCTCTCCCCAGCTGATTCCCTGTCTCTTCAGCTCTGCCTCAGTGTCCCGCCTCCAGGTGTTCCATTCATTCCCTGTAAGCAAATAATAATAATTTATATAGCGCCTATATAGCCCCTAACTGATGCTCCTGATGAGCATGTTGGTGCCTGTGTTGTTTCTCACACCGTCAGTGTGTGAAAGGACCAATGTAATGCACAGTGCAATTGTGCTTTGGAGAAAGGCAGACCTTGAAACAGTGTGACTGGTATTAACAGGGATTTGCAGGATGCACATTAATTGCAGTTGGGCATTGCCGGACATACAGTATAATCAGACAGTAGCCTGAAGCCAAATTTTATATTCCGCTGTGAAGCGGTGTTGCCTGCCAAGAAGAACAGACTTAGGAGCTAACAATGCACGTTGTTAGTTTGTTAGCATGTTCGTTAAACCATTAGTGTGCGTGCACGTGCGTGCGTGCGTGCGTGCGTGCGTGCATGCATGCGTGCGTGCATGCATGCATGCATGCGTGCGCGTGTAATTGGATATGGGGAACCAAACCAAATCAACCCACCACCCCCCTTTTCTATTTACAGGATTGTTTTGGAGCCAAATTGTGTATGTCCGAGTCAAGTCACAACAAAAAGGGTTTCCAAGCAGTTGCCAACCTTCACAAAGTGAAAACATGAGCACGGAACAGACCTGTACAGTATATTGTGCATGTAGAGCGAGTATCCATATTTGCAATAGTGTTTTTACTTTTTCATTATTGTACTTAAATAAATAAAATAGACTTAATATAAACAGCATAAATTTAAGAACATGATTGACTAAATGTGATCAGAGAAGAATACAATGTATTTTGATGAGGCGTTATTTTGGCAACCTACTGTAAGCTATAATGTGACAAATTGCATGGCCACTATGGTGGGCATAAAACTCGGACAGTATTTGTCTTTAGTGTATATTATATTCATTATATTTTATCGCCCACCAACAGGGTGAATAAAGTCGTTATGTCTGAGTAGCACGTACGCTGTGGGAATCCATCTTATTTTATTTTATTTTTTTGCAGGGGTGATAAAGTCAACCGCCCATTCTCCACACGCTGCTGTCAGGCAGAAACCTTGTATCTCCATGGTTGAACTTTTATGTTGTTTCCCCGCCATAAACTAATAATGCTCTGCTTCGTCGTATGTACAAAAGTTGTGAAAATAGCCGATCTACAAGCTCAGAGTGCGTTGTGGCGCGGCAAGTTGTGAGCTGAGATTTGAAAAAAAATATTTTATCCATTAAAACTGGAACAGCGTCTGTCATTTCAGATTGTAGCTTCATAGCAACTGTAACATACGTTTTTCAGAAAACATACAGTATGTTGCTATATTTACTATAGTGGTGGTTCTCTAAAATAGCAGATAAATTATACCGGTGCAAGCTTACAGACAGTGTTGTTTTTGGCAGCAAATTTTGATTTTAGTTTAGTCATTAGTCTCTTGAATAGTTCTCATTTAGTTTTAGTCACATTTTAGTCACCTGGAATGTCTTAGTGTTAGTCTAGTTTTAGTTGTCTAAATATCAAGAGATTTTAGTCGACTAAATCGACAGTTGATTTAGTCTTAGTTTAAGTCGAAAAAAAATCAACACTGCTTAGCATCACGTGGTGCAAACTTGAAATCTGCTATTTAACGCTTTTGGAAATAAATAAATACATAAAAGAAAAACATACATTTAAGTGTTCTTTCTTTTTTTTCCCTCATAAATCTTCTTCTAGGATTCTCTGGCATTCTCTGAGATTTTGGTGGTCCTTGGCACAAAACAATTTGAGTACTACAATTAGAATCATATTTGTAACAAGGACAAAGTGAAAGTGGTTAAGTATGTATGCAGGTTTTTATAAAGACAACAGCTTGGACTCAACTGCATGGATCTCTATAGGAACAAAGGTTTGTTTCCACCCCATTTCCTTGAAAAGTCGACACTTCTGGACATTCGAGGTTTCCACCCACGACAGGCAGCGGACTGACAACATGCACCTGGCAAGCCCGACGGGAGCCCATAAGTCAGCGGGCTCCTTCATTACCTGGGAGCAGCGGTGGCAGCACCATCTTTGTTTTACAGTGGAGAGGCTCCATTAATCCCACCCTACTTTAATCTCCACTATCTTAATGATGACACTGCTGCTGGCCACCAAGAGAGAGAGAGAGAGAGAGAGAAAGGTGGGGTCTGCGTTAATGATGTGCAAGACAATAGTGGAAGAAGTACTTAATAATTCTCTGTTACAAAGTAAAGGCCTGCATTCAACATTCTACCTGTGTAAAACTAGATTAACTGACATGCAAATATATATACAGTATCGGCTAATTTGGCACTGTAAAATAGCCGATTTGCCGCGATCACTAAATCACACTTTATTTACTCCATTCACACACATCTAATACATTATATCTGCTGCTATAAGTGATGTCTCTTATACAAGAGACCGAGGTTCTCTGCCTATAGTAATTTCTACATCCCTGTTTGGGGCAAACATTCAGCACAAATGGCAGATCTAAAAGCTATAGATCTGCTATTTGCGGAAAAGAGATTAGGTGTAGAGGGAAATAATAAGAGGATCAACTATAGAGGGCAGTCAACTAAGCATGACGGTGGCACCTGTCAACAGGGAGGACAGAGGTGCTACGTCCTCCCTGTGGGGACTCCTCACTGGCATGTGAGCCAATAGGATACGACAGCAGTGACAACACATAGAAAAGTGTGTAGGGCGGCATAAGGCATATTGGGGAGAAAAAGGGGGTTAAAAGCAGAAAGAAGGGAGAAGTACCACAGTGTTTAAGTGGCTAAGTAATTTGTGGATTAGATATTTGATGTTATTTGACATTTTCCTTTCTTAGGTAGGTATAGGAGTAAGCTATGTACAGTATGCCTTTTGCATGGTTAGAGTGTTGTCCGCCCTGAGACTGGGAGGTCGGGTCATACCAAAGACTCTGAGAAATGGCACACAGCATCAAGGGTTGAATTAGGGGTACGTCCCTGCAACATACTAGCATCATGTCCAGGGGATGCACATTTGTACATCAAGCTGCCTCACGCTGCAGAAACAGGAGATAGGCTCCTGCCCTATGGGCCTCATGGCTTGGCAAGGCTTACTTGGGTATAGGCCTCAGCGTAAGTTGGTATAGTTAGTTAGGTACTGTAGATATGTAGGCGCAAGTATAGCTAGGTATGTAGTTATAGGTACAAGGTAATTAGGTGCGATAGTTATGTAGATGGGAAAGTAAAGTAGCTAGGTACGGATGCAGGTAAATGGTGCTCTTCTCCAAAGTGCATAACAATGTATTTCACATTCATCCCTGCACCCACGCACGCACACGCACACGCACACACACACACACACACACACACACACACACACACACACACACACACACACACACACACACACACACACACACACACACACACACACACACACACACACACACGATGGCGGAGGACCCCATGCATGCGACTGAACCTGCACATTGGGAGCTGTTAGAAGTTACGGTACATTTCTTGCTGAAGAACACTTTGACGTGATAGCCTCATATACTGCATTTCAAATAATTCCAAAGACACAACAGGAGGTAGGGCCTATATACCTCAACGAGACACTGCAGTAAGACGGACGGACGGCCCTCAGACAGACAGACTATCTCTTTACCCCTGAAATCATGCACCTCTAGGAGACCCGTCTAGATAATAAAAAAGAAACCTCTTCATGGATGCCAAGAGGCTCAGAAACAGTCGAGTCGTGAATATTCATGGTCTTTTCTTATCTCTGGAGCGAGGACAGGCTCTTCTCTCGCTACAAAACCTGCCTTCATCACTGATATATGAAATACGCTGAACGAACTTTAAAGAGAGCTGACTGGCCGCAAACGTGTAGTTTTATTTGAAGACTTTCCACATGAAGATAGCTGGGTAAATGTCACACGATGCTGCCTGGGAGCAGGCAGCATCTACAAGCTGCAATGGATTGGGCACTTGCACCTAACTAGAAATCAGGCTCTGACCAATTTAGACTCGAGATGGATTCCAAAAAACACCTTCTAAACCCTAAGTTTCCTAAAAACACAATTTTGGAATAATAATAATTTGAAGATGAGGTTGAAAATTGGTTTAGTGCTCGTTTAAAGGACGAGTTCACCACTTTTCAACCTATCTTCATATAATTGGCCCTCAATAATATTCATGATGATAAAAAACGCAAAAAAAACTGTTCTACTCGGACTGTGTCTCATAGGAGGGCTGTGGGCAGCTCAGAAACCCGTCTTCCAGTGACATCATCGATGGGGAATCCAAGCTAATGGAAATGTTAGGCTTTCCATTCCTGAAAAGTTACAATGCGATACCGGAAGCCATCGTTCTTGCAATCATAAAAATCTAAAATCGTATTCTTTTTTTTTGTTGCTATTTAGCTATTTTATCAACACATTAGTGTCATATTAGTGAGGGCCACTTATATGAATATAGATTGAAAAGTGGTGAAGTCGCCCTTTAAGTCGATGCATCTCCGCAGCAATGCCACCTTGCGTTGTACCGCAATAAAAGTCTGTCTGGATAAATGCGATTCATTGTGGTGGACAGAGAGGCAAGCCAACAATACAGAGATGACAACAAATATAAACTGACAGTCACTGCACGAAGACAGGAAGGATAAGCTGTCATTCAATTCAGACAAATGTATACTTTTTTCCCCAGCATGTGAATGGGAAAGAGCAACATTAGCAGTGGTGGAAAAAAGCACACAAATACTGGCTTAAAAATGTACTTAAAGTACCAAAAGTAAAGCACTCATTGTGCAGAATGTCCCATTTAAAGTTTTGGGAAGGAGACGCTGCATTGATTCAAGTTAGGGCCTAAACATGCTGCGATTTATTAATTTCTGTTGCAAATTAGATGCCAGATGGACAAATATGCGTCTAAATGTCAAATCGTACCGCCTCTAGCCTCCTCCATACACGTGTAATGCGCTGTTGAGTAATCGATTGGCCCACTATCATTTGATTACATTCAAAAGGGCACGAATTGCAGCAAGCACTCGGAAACGTTGCCATTCTATTCTTCGTTTCAGTCCGAGTAACAAGCAACAAGAGTCACAGCGCCTTAAACACAAGCACGTACACGCGTGTGCATGTGCATGTGCACGCACGCACGTGCAGCATCCTACAAAGGTAAACATGGTGAAAGGTCAGCAAGGTATCGACAGAGCCCCTGCTTAGGACGGTGACATTTGAGCTCATGCAGTGCACGCGCTTTTCATTCAGTGTTCGATACCTCCCGGAAGTGACAGACAGACAGGGGGAGGGGGGCCGGGGGGCTGGCTGAGGTGTTATATATCGAAGCGAGGCGATCAGCATCACAGCCGCCAATCAACCGTGTTGATGTCATACGCTGTCCAGAAGAAACCTTGTATCTTCATATTTCAACTTTTCATGTTTTTTGTGTGTGTAAATGAATGCTCTACTTTGATGGATGACCAAAGCTCCAAATGGAACACAGATGTTACCACATTTCCTTGACAGGTAAGCGTTTTGTACATACAAGGTTCTTCTGGCGGTCTGCGCCAATATGCGCGACCATATTGAGCAACGATGCGGACAGCGCGGTGTGGCGCGGCGCGGCCTGGTGTAACAGTTTGCCTCCACGCAGAACATCCATCGGTGCTGTGTGTGTGTGTGTGTGTGTGTGTGTGTGTGTGTGTGTGTGTGTGTGCATGTGTGTGTGTGTGTGAGTGTGTGCGTGCGTGCGTACACGTGTGTTTGTGTGTGGGATCACTTTCCCAAAGCCGTTGCCAAGTGTGTGACCTTTTTCGCGCCGACGTTTGACAAATGCTCTGTGTCCATGCCGACATGGAGCTCCTGCCATCCACAGGGTTTCACTGTGAGTCTGACTCACACGGCACATTCTTTCTTAACCCTCTCACACCACCCACCACACTGTGGGCAAGAAATCACACCAGCCCGGCCCCAGAGGTGTCATATTGGGGGTGGCAAAGAGGGTGGCAAAAAAGCGTCGACTTAAGACCTATTTCAATAATAGCAAAAATAGCAATATCTCACAAGCTACATGTATTGTGACATGTTGTCAGCTTATATATATATATATATATATATATATATATATATATATTGTGAGGATTGATACCAATAACAAGAGACAGACAGGCAGGAAACAGGTTTGAGGCCAGGATTTGGCGCTTCATATAACAGTTTTTGTCTTACTGTAATGTCATTTCCACACACGGGGGGATTTAAAGGGAGTTCTCCATTCTCCAAGCCATACTTGCGAGCCTCGTTTCCAGCCGAGCCCAAAGGGGGCCCGGGCATCAGTATGCAGACTATGAGTTGAGAAAGATACAGTCAGTCTGACGTATATTTCGATTGTATTATATTTGTGAGGGAGTGCGTGTTCGCTTACCGCTAGACCGCCCGCCAACCTGCCACGGAGAGAGCTAAGAGCGAGTGCGGAGACGAATCCTTGTAGTGTTTGGCTGGGAGCGCAGGTGTTTCTCATCTGAAGCTCTCCAGCAGGTGATCATGATAATACCTGCCTCCGATTATGCAGCCCAGCCTGTTGCGCTCTACTCCGCCTCCCACACTCTCTCGCAACGTGCTGTTAGGCTGGCATAGCCAGTGCGGACCACCGCCCCCGGAGATCTGATATTTTAGCTCTAATTATACGAAGGCTATATAAATTATTGCCTATACTGTATAATGACATGCCCATGCATAAAATAAGGACGTCTATAACATAGCATCATGTCAAATGTCACATTTCAACCTGATTTCCGAACATCACCTGTTGATTGTTGATCG
The DNA here is from genome assembly GCF_963924005.1 of Protomyctophum bolini. NCBI lineage: Eukaryota > Metazoa > Chordata > Actinopteri > Myctophiformes > Myctophidae > Protomyctophum > Protomyctophum bolini. The sequence goes on along the minus strand of NC_137877.1, from coordinate 17,432,344 downwards.
TCACCCGGTGATTGGATAGTGCTCAACAAAATACAGTATAGGGCCTACCAAAATCTCCTTGAGGGGGCGTCAACATATGTGTCACGTGGTAGCGGCCGCCATCCTCGTTGGCTTGTCTGGTTTGTTTACATTGAGCGACTATCCGGTGTGCTTGTATACGTTCTTTTTTTAAACTGACCTCACAATGGTGCAGACTTGCTCAATAAATAAGTGCCACAGCAGGTCACGTCTACATCAGAAGGCTCTGGCGTACGTATAAATGGTAAATGGTAAATGGTGCATTTATATAGCGCCTTTATCCAAGGCGCTATATAAATGCAATGTAATATAAATTACATAGATTGTGCATTACATTCACCCATTCACACACCGATGGCAGCGGAAACCATGCAAGGCACCAACTAGCACATCAGGAGCAATTAGGGGTTCAGTGTCTTGCTCAAGGACACTACGACAGTAACTCTGGGGGAGCCCGGGTTCGAACTGGCAACCTTGCGGTTCCCATCCAGGCACTCTACCCCTGAGCCACCGCCGCCCGCCAGAGACCCACCTGCAGACCACTACATCAGAAGGCTCTGTCGTATACGTACCAGCCTGTAGACCACTACAACAGAAGGCTCTGTCGTACGTACCAGCCTGTAGACCACTACATCAGAAGGCTCTGTCGTACGTACCAGCCTGCAGACCACTACATCAGAAGGCTCTGTCGTATACGTACCAGCCTGTAGACCACTACATCAGAAGGCTCTGTCGTATACGTACCAGCCTGTAGACCACTACATCAGAAGGCTCTGTCGTACGTACCAGCCTGCAGACCACTACAACAGAAGGCTCTGTCGTATACGTAACCAGCCTGTAGACCACTACATCAGAAGGCTCTATCGTACATACCCGCCTGCAGACCACTACATCAGAAGGCTGTGGCTAAAGTAAATGTCACATTGCATAAGGACAGCGTGTGTGTGTTCAAATGTATTTGGTTCAACTCCCACTGTTACCCACTGGTGACCTGACCTTCAGCCGAATGAATAAAATGTAAATGAGTTCAAAGATACAAAAAACTACAACACACTTCCTTTAGTCTAAGGACAATTAAAATGCCTTTATTGTAATGGCATGGCCATTTTACACTTTTAAAAGTTTAAAACGGAAATGCCATTACCATAAAAGCAGTTCAAGCACTTAAACCTTATACTGTATAAGACAGAATGTGTTTGCATGTGTGCGGTGGGAGGGAGGAAAGTGGAACGGTGAGGATGCAAGGAGTAGAGGTGAAGAAAATAAAATACCTGAGCTCAACTCGTGTGAAAGAGAGGTGCATGTGAAAGAAACAGATTGAAGAGAAGAGTGAGAGGGAAGGTGTGAGACCAGACCAGAGGCGGTGCGATTTGACATTTAGACGCATATGTGTCCATCTGGCATCTAATTTGCAACAGAAGACATGGTGGTACTGGTAAATAAGAAAGGCTGCAGTATTGAGGATGCTCCAAATCTCATTAGGAATGACAAGGAGGGACACAAATCTGAAATGGCTACATTAGACAGCCCAGGTATAGAAGGTTTGGGGTTAAAGTAAGAGAGGCGAGGTTGAGGTGCAGGTTTTGGACATGTTGCAGAGGAGGGGCGAGGGGTACATTCTAGGGAGAAGGATGCTGAAGATGGAGCTGCCAGGCAGGGAGGCGAAGGAGGTGAAGAGGCCACAGAGGAGGTGTATGGATTCAGTGAGAGACGACTCCTATAGGTGGCTGCAGTGACCGTGGCAGATGCAGAGAACAGAAGCAGACGGGGAACAGACATGCAGTAGTATAGCTGAAAGTAGTGGGGGAATGGGCACCCGCTGGGCGCTGGCGTAGGGGTCAAGGTGCATGCCACATATAGGCTCTGGCCTGACACCCCTCTCACGTGTTCGAGTCCCGTTGATGACAACCTTTGCTGCATGTCTCCGCCTGTCAAGGGCTCTATACTAGGCCACCTACTGTTTTCACTCTACACTAAATAGGCTACAGTAAATATAAAGGTACAAGCTTGAGATGTGACGCACGCACGCGCGGGGCAGGGTTTTTTATGACCGCTGCGCGCTGAAGGAAAGGGATAGGTGCTGCAAACTGTCGCTCAAACACACACTTCTCACAGTCACGTTGATGATAATTGTGTGCGGCCACGCTACCGCTACGTGCCTGCGGGGTGTGCTCATGCACGTGCTCAAGCGCATGTCACGCTCCGTGGCTATCACAGTCACGCTGTTTGGGGATTTTTATCAACCAGGCCAGCACAGCAACACAACAATCCGGTAGGCTGCGCAAATTTCCTCCCAGGACTTGTGGCAAAAACAGTATACATAATTTAACCCGCCTCAGCCCGCCCCGCCAGTAAAGTAAAAATATCTCGACTCGGCTCCGCACGCCCTGCGGGTAACCCGCGGATTACAGGTCCGCGCAGCACGCACGCAGTCGCAAACGCACGCACACACACACACACACACACACACACACACACACACGTGAAGAGCACTTCAAACAAACTATTTCTTTTTGCATCCAGAAAGCACTCCTATTCATGTATTTTTATATTTGAATATCTATTATATCTAGAAATATTTATATTTCTTTGTACATTTATTTATTTTCCCTCCCCTGTGGAGTGGTGCAGGCAGGGCACAAGCTGTTTCCCACAGAGTACGTACGCCAGCTTGTCAATCTGTGACCCTGTGATGCAGCCGCTCCCACGCCACAAACACACACACACACACACACACACACACACACACACACACATACAAGGGAATAAAACTCAAATGTCACTCCCACACTGTGAAAAATCACACCTGTGTGAAGTGAGTGGTGCAACTCCGTGTGGGGGTTCCCGGGGGGAGTGTTATTCCCCAAGGAACGCATCCAGGGTGCCAGCCCAGTTCTGGCGAGCCGCCCCGCGTCCGAAACGGTAGAGAAATGACAGTTACCATGTCGCAGTCCCAGTACTGTCACTGTACTGGCACACCCAGAATCATCATATATACAGTTAATATATGTGCGTGTGTTTGTGTGTTGCGCACAGGTGGTGAAAAAACAACCATGCTGTGTTCGTGCTCATACCCAGCCAGCCACCCACCCACAAACATATCTCCGTAAGGGAGTGGTTGCACCACTCAAAAATACATCAATGCAATATCCCTGTTCACCTTAAATCTATCTCTGCGTTCTATTAGCAAATAAATATGACAGTTGCACTGTTAGTTTGTCATGAATAATAATAGATCTCGGCATTGGCTCTGTATGCAAATTCAAACTCCTTTTCACTACCAGGCCTTTGTTTCAGAGATTGAATGGTGGTGTCCAGTAAGCTATACTATACACACACCATGAAACCATTCCAATTGCTGCTTCTGAGCTGTCATTATGTTCTCTTATGAATTTAGATGCAGGGCACTGGATGAAGATAAGATCATGACAAACCTGCCATCTCTGAATATAATTTGTCCTATTTTATACTTAGTACATCAGGTTCAAAGTTTCAAACAGAAGTATAGCAAAAGTAGCTAAACGTACTGTAATTGTTATGATCATTTGAGGTTAGTCAACCCATGCAGTATCCATTTTCCGGGGGTGGATGGCACGTACTAGCCAAAAAAGTAGCCGGTCTACAAGCTTGTGCTTGTGACACTGGGGTGACCCAGGGGTCAAACCGGCAACCTTCCAATCCCCAGATAGACTCTACGACTCGGCTACGGCCATGCTGCTCATGGGCTCTCAATGTGCCATTGCTTCGTGGGATCATTAATAGGTTTGTGACTTTGTGTGACAAGGGACTTGATGGGTGGCTTGGTGATTTAAGAAAATGTCATATGCCATGTCACCTTTTCTTCCCCACAAGGACAGCGTGTGTGTGTGCGTGTGTGTGTGTGTGTGTGTGTGTGTGTGTGTGTGTGTGTGTGCGTTCAAATGTCCTTGGTTCAACTCCCAGTGTTGCTGTGACCTTTAGCTGAATGAATTTTGTTTAAATGTGTTTGGTCCGGTCATTTCCCCTCCCTTATACACCAAAACTTTTAGCCGAAAATAGCCAATCTACAAGCTTGCCTTGTGAGCTTCCGAGACAATTCTTGTATGTCCGTCCGTCCGTCCGTCCGTCCGTCCCCCCCGTCCATCCGTCCCCAGAATAATATGGATGCTCAAGTGGTTAAAAGCTATGTGTGTCCCTGGGTCCCTGGCTGCATGTGTCCCTCGGTCCGAGTACGGAAATAGCATATTGTCTCCACCAAGTGTCACTGTTGTGCAGCCTAACACACAGACACGGACACATACACAGAGGCCAGGGAGGAGAGCTTGTACAGTACAGTACAGTACAGTACAGTACAGTACAGTACAGTACAGTACAGTACAGTACAGTACAGTACAGTACAGTACAGTACAGTACAGTACAGTACAGTACAGTACAGTACCACTCACTTCAGACGGGTCTGAGTTTTTCACACTACAAATGAAACGCCCATAACTCGGTGACCATTGCTCTGATCAGCTCAATAGGACTGGTTATTTTGAAGGCCAGTATTTCTAAAAACCAAGACAGAATTAACCACTTAGAAAAAGTTGCTGCAACAACTTTCAGGTCTGCTATTTTTTCTACTTTCGTGTGATACAGTATGATGAAGCAGGGCATTAATGATTTTACACAAAGACAAATAACAAAAAGTTGAAATATGGAGATGCAAGGTTTCTGACTGACAGTAATAATGTATACTTCAATACAAATATATAGGTATGGTTTTGCCCACTCAATTCGTAATTAATGTTCCAATTTTCGGCCTGTGGCTCATGGACTAAGTTCACCGGTCCACCGGTTCAACCCTGGTGGAAAAGGGGCCTGCATCTCATCGGTGGGCTGTGGACAGTTCATAAACATCAGGCTCATAACGAGTGGTCCTTCAACCACTTGCAACCCCATATAAGTCCCCCAGGGGTCTGTACTAGGCGCATTCCTGTTTTCCCTCTACAACAGACCTCTTTTTGCTGAAAAAATAGAGCTTGTAGATCAGCTACAGTAGTATGTTGGCCAGAACGTTAACCCCAGAATGAGGTCGCCAGGGTTTGTGGTCAAATTAATACTTACACTGTTATTGTGCCCCCTATCCAATTCTCTGGCCTTTATTTATCCCATGAATCACAAATGAATTGTGCACTCTCCCGCAGCCTCCGTGCAGGCGTGCACTCCAGTAATAATAGAACCCCGTGGATCTGCTGTTGTACAGTCAAATTACATGCTTGGAATAGATTGCGTTGATTATCCGGGGGGAGCTAAAAAAAGGAAATTGCATTTCTTATGTTTGACTCCTCCAGAGCTTGGGTATCAGCCTCCACAATCAGACCGCGGTCCGAGTGACTTTAACAATGGTAAATGGTGCATTTATATAGCGCCTTTATCCAAGGAGCTTTAAAGGGATTGTGCATTACATTCACACACACATTCACACACCGATGCCGGAGGAAACCATACAAGCCACCAACCTGCACATCGGAAATTAGGGGTATAGAGTCTTGCTCAAGGACACTTGGGGGAGCCCGTGGGTTTGAACTGGGAACCTTGCGATTCCTATCCGGTCACTCTACCCCTGGCCCTGAGCCACTGCCACCCTTACAAAGCTGTGCTACGCTGTGCCATTGTTGTGTTATATTGCATCGATGCAATATAATATCACAATGGCACAGCATGCGGGATCTGTGAGGCGAGAGGTCACATTTGTTTTTTTATTTTCACTTACAAAATATTAAAAAATGTCAATAAAAACATGTGGAGGAGAAAGCCTAAAGCTAATCTACAAACTCACAGTTCTTCGCAAAGTGATGCGTTGTGAACTTAGATCGAATACTTTGGTGTGCACAAAGTATAAACCAGGCTTACGTGTGACATCGATGCTCACACAAAAGGAAGGAAAAAAGACAAGCTGACAACTATTATTATACTATTGAAATGCAGCAGTGAGTGTTCCTATTCACAGCCTCCTAACTTAAAAAAGAAACCCTCTTGTTTTATTTAATTTATATGTGACACCTCCCCCCCCCCCCAAAGGGTGGCGTCCCATCACGATCCTTCACGGATGATCTTATGCAAATGAGGACACATGCAGCAACTTGGTAATTTAATGAAGATATTTCACACATACGGTGTCTGCTGTCAGCCGTGTCACACAGACGGTGTCAGTTGTGTCACACAGACAGTCAGCAGCGTAACGAGACGACAGCGGGCCCCCGACGCAGGGTGGTCACCCGGTCCACAGGCCCCCGACGCAGGGTGGTCACCGTGGGCCCCAGACGCAGGGTGGTCACCACAGGGTGGTCACCGTGTATCTATTCTACGTCCGAGCATAGACATGGAAACGCCCCGCCTGCCTCCGATTGGCCTACCGACACTGCCCGTCTTGCCTGTCCTCCGAGATGCAAGGGTACTCCGTGGTGGGAATTAGGTACAACAGAACTTGTAACTTAAATTTTTGTAGAAGAGGCAAACTAATATTGTTTGTGCCGTTTGCTTTGATTGAATAATTTGATTGAACACGTAGGCCTATGTACTATGATTTGATTGGGCTGTGTTCTAAATTAGAGTGTTAGTGATTATCGTGTATTCATCTAATTATAGTAAACTAATACTATTATACTAAAAAAGATAAAGGGAAAAGAGACCTTTTTACAGTACAATAATGTTTCAAGTTGTATATAAACAGGCCAACGGAATAAACAATATTAGTTTGCCTCTTTTACAAAAATAAAAGTTACTGTCGCACGTGCCAAGCTGTCATTCTCTTGTATTATATATCGTACTTGTATTATTTATTTATTTCCCACCACGGAGTAACCTTGCGCAGCAGACTATCCAGCATGTGTCTTCCACCTCGGAGACACCGGCTGTGTCGGTAGGTCAATCAGAGGCAGGTCGGGGCGTTACCATGTCTATTCTCGGACAGAGAAAAGATATACGCCGCTCCACCAGAGCTGTTGGAGGGCGGGACACAGACAGTGTCAGTCTGGCAGTCAGTCAAACACGCATGTGATGAATCATCACGTCTTTGCTGTGCAAACAACGTTTCTCCCACACAAAATGTTTTGAGCGTTGGAGTTCAGGTGGCTCTATACAGTATTTGCATTATTACGAATGTTTTCCAACTGGAGCTGTCAGTTTACAAAAACCCTAACCTTTAAATACTTGACGTTCCACCAGCAACAGTTGGACAAAAGATAAATATTGAATAACGTTGGACAGTACATGTACACTTGTGGTAATGCTATACCATGGCAACAGCAACAAATACACACTGACATATGGTATTTACTGTACATGCTCTGAAATAAACTGAAGAAAAGGCTCATACGTCAGCCAAAGACACTCATTTGAACTGGAATCTCTTTGCTCCCTCTTGCATGCATACCTCTTAGAATTAAGGTCATCTCTACCGTTCTCATGTAATTCAAGTTTGTTTGTTTGTTTGCTTGTTTTTTCCTGGTGTTTAATGTAGAGAATGTTACGCTTCAGTATTTTTCCGCTTCATTTCTTAGATAAGAGGGAAATTAAAGTGCTTTGTTGTTGTTGATGCTATTTTAGTTGTCTAGTACGTTGAAAATTGCATGAATGTATATAGTAATATTAATTATATATGTCTGTGTCTGTCTGCTCTTAAGAGCAATCAAATGGACGTGTCAAGATAGTTGGAATTAAATAAACACAGGATTATACTGCCCTCCCACTCTGGGCTCTTTGGTGTAGAGCACATTAAAACCTTCTACAGAAACCTAGGTGTCTGTAAAGACGATTTTAAACTAGTTATGGTAACAACTGATGAGGTACTTAAGAAATTGAGTGCCCTTCAACCCCACAAGGCCACTGGCCATGACAATATTCCCTCCAAATGTCTCAGAAACTCAGCCATCTCTATAGCTCCAATCATCACCCACATAGTAAACCTCTCCATCAAACAGGGACAGGTCCCTGAAGATTTCAAACTGGCCAAAGTAACCCCCCTGCACAAGAAAGGGAGTAAATTAGACCCCGGCAACTACCGCCTATTTCTATTCTAAGCTCCAACTCGAAAGTGATGGAAAAAATATCTAGTTGAAAAGTATCTTGCCACAAATAAATTAATGTACGAGTTCCAATCTGGCTTCAGAACATCCCACTCCACTGACACATGCCTTCTCTATTTGAGCGACCACATCAAACATGAGGTGGATGCTGGCAAATACTGCGGCATGGTACCATGACACCACTCCATACTGGTTAACAAGCTAAAAGCAATTGGTTTCGATAGCACTGCATTATTCATTTACAAGAAGTAATTGTTATTTTGGTCAACATTTGCCTGTTAGCTCTAGTACCAACATCAACACAGTATGGAATTGTGGACAACATCTGATCCGTGGCTTAAATGCCTTGATATGGACATTGATATGAAAAGGGTTGTAGTACAAGGTGTAGTAGAGCACAATACGACAGGGAGTGCTCATCACACTCTCAGGTACGGCGGAGCACCTCTGTACCAACTACGACGTGACAGACAGGGATTTGGCAGATTTGTGGTGTAAGCCTCGGATCTGAACTTGTCGTACGGCCCGCCCTGCGGCTCCATTCTGCAAACCCTGAGCACATTTAGCGCCCGACATATACTGTGAAATGGAGCATAATGTCATGTCACAAAGCCAACAACAGGTGAAAAAGTCCCGGCATTAGGAATTAGAGCCGCATGACTCGCACGTGAACTTTGTCTGCTCCACATCACGGCACATTAATCACGGGGCATGTGTTTTTAATACAGCGGCGGCCGGGGAGCTTTTAGTTTTTTTCCTGCGCAGGCGGAAGCGCGTTTGAAGTGAAACGCAATATGGGAGGCCTTCTCAGCATTGTAGCAAAACACAAGGAGGCAGGAGGAGGACAGTGGTGGCACATGACGTAAGGTAGGCTACTGTAATTTAATTACTTGAGTAGTTATACTTCTCCAATATATTTCATAGACAACACATTGTGAGAAACACATTGTGATCTTGCAGATATGCAAATTACTTAAATAAAATAAATGTAATGAAATGGAAATTAGATAGAACATTTTGCATAATTGAGTACTTTTACTTTTGGTATTATAAGTACTAGACCGATGCCTGAATTTGACAGTTCTCGAGATATTACCATATACTGCCTTAAAGGACCACTTCACCTTCATATAATAGGTCCTCACTAATAATCATGAAAAAATGGTCTGTGTCTCATAGGAGGGCTGTGGGCAGTTCAGAAACCGTCTTCCAGTGACATCATCGAGGGGGAATAGAAGCTAATAGAAATTGCAGGCTTTCTAGTCCTGAAAAGTTGCAATGCGAAAATGGAAGCCATCATTCTCACGATAATGAAAATCTAAACATTTTTGTAAAAGAATCTTGTTAAAAAAAACATCTGCCTAATGATGATGTCATTGGAAGACGGTTTCTAAACTGCCCACAGCCCTCCTGTGAGACACAGACCTATTATATGGTAGGTTGAAAAGTGGTCCTTTAAGATATTTTGATGTCAGGTGTGGGTAAATCGACAGGGGAATATGCCAAATCGAGCTTAGCCTGGGGTTGCCATGGCGATCAATTGTCTGATTTGGGCCATGACCAGAGCATTATCTGGTGGTTCTGAACAACCTCGTATCCGACCGACCGCATTTGAAGTCGGTCGGTCGAACAGTTTTCCAGATACGTGATCTACAGGTGGCGCATGTTGGTCCGATGTACTCACAGCTCCGACATACAACAGTCATGCACATGCGTGGCTGGGTAAGACTTGCCTGTGGCTCCCGAGTCCCGACATGCGTTGCCGGTTCTGACACATGCGTGGCCGGTTAAGATTCACCCGTGGCTTCCCTGCATGTGGGGTTAGGTTAGGGTTTGGGGTAGGATGTCGGACTAATGCGTGTCAGACTGTTAGTACGTCGGACAAAACATATGCACTCGATCTACAGATGTACATTCGTACAGAGATTCCCTGCATTTATTTTGGTCAATACCTTTGCCGTTTGATGTTTTACTGTACTGTTTTAGGTAAAACTGTGAATGTAGGCCATTTTACTTGTAAGAAAGTATTCCTATACATTGTGGTGCTGCTACTTTTACTAAAGAAAAAGATAATTTCTTCGACCAGTGGAGAGGGAAATAGCTGGCGAGAGAGCGAGAGAGATGGAGAGACAGAGGGGGAATGAGCGAGAGAGGGAGCGAGTGTTTTCCATCAGAGTCAACCTGCGCCAGGCAATTTGGGCCCCATTTCAGAAGGAAAGGAGGCCTAATGGGAGATGGACAGTGATGGACAGCGGTGTGTGGGTTACTTATTAATCCGGGAGAGGCAATTGGAGAACCTCCATCGACCTGCAGTAAATTAAATAAGGGGCTATCCTGAAACGACATTATTCTCCCTCAACTCTCCCTACATGCGTACATCCTGCCTCTCGCCCACCGTGGAGGATTTAGAGAAAAGAAAATGGAAGGATTTAGGCGTGTGTGAAAAGATGATGGAGATTTAGCACGCACACACACTGACACGCGCACACACACAATCGTGCACCTGAAAATCTGTATTGATGTGTGTACTAGATAAAGCTGTCGCGCTGAATGTATTTTTATGAATAAAACATGATTTGAACAAATAATGTATTGTAGAGTTGACAATAATCTAAAATTTGATAAGCACATTAGTTCTGTCGTGAAAGCTAGCTTTTTTCAACTCAGGCGTCTTCAGCTTGTCCAGAATGCCGCCGCTCGCCTCCTCACCAACACAAATAGGCGGCACCATATCACCCCAGTCCTCGCCTCCCTCCACTGGCTCCCTGTCCGCTTCAGAATTGATTTTAAGATTTTAGTGTTTGTTTTTAAAGCCCAAAATGACCTGTCCCCTCCTTATTTAGCCCAATTGATCACTCCCTACGTACCAGCAAGAGCCCTGAGATCGGCCAATCTGTCTCTCCTGATTGTGCCTGACACAAAATTCAGGACCAGAGGAGATTGTGCGTTCGCGGTGGCCGGTCCCAACCTCTGGAACGCCCTGCCGCTCCATGTTCACGCTGCTTGGTCTTTGACGGTTTTTAAATCCTTATTTATTAAAGACTCATTTTTACTCTATCGCTTTTAATTCAATTTAATTTAAGTCTGCCCACGTGCTATGTTCCCATGGACTGCCAATTGCATTTTACATTTTGCTCTCTTTGAAATTATTGCTTTATTTTATCCCCTTTTTCTGTTTGCTTGTGTTTGTCATTATGCTTTGCAAATGTGAAGCGCTTTGGTTCGACCTTGGTCGATGTAAATTAATGCGCTATACAAATAAAGTTTGATTTGATTTGATTTGAACAATATCTGTAGTGCGTAAATACAATATAATTCAGTTACTGCATTGTCTTTGTCTTGCCCTATATTAAATGTTTTCAAAAGACATTCTCAAGATCAATATTTAGCTGTAAAAAGGACATTGTGTTTGTTTACATGGCTGTCATGTTGGGTATAGGCATAAAATCCAAGCAGCGCAGCACGTGCTCTGAGGCTTTGATGAGACAGTGGTCTGATATAGAGCTGATCTGTCATTAAATTACCAAATAACACACCACTGAATTCAGCGATTCACCAATCAGAACCAAGCATTCAACCAAGCTATGTAATAATAATACAATAAAACTAGTATGTCTGTATGGTTATAGTAGAGTATGTTAATACAATACAACTAGTACATTGTCTGTGTTCTCCCTTTTTTAGACCATTGTTGTGAGTGTAGGACAGGGGTTCTCAACCTGTGGGTCGCGACCTCTCAGGGGGGGGTCGCCAAATTATTTTCCTTCTGCTCAGATGCTCCTCGGCTGTTGAAGGCTCTCCCTGACCGTCTGAGAGCAGCACAGTCCGTTGGTGATTTTGAAAACATTCCTTTTTGACGAGGCATCTGCCTACATGGACTAGCTTAGTCAAGTTTAAAAACACAAGGCATTAAGTCTTTGTTTGTTTTTAAACTTCATAAGGTGGAGGGGTTGGCGATCATTGATCTGAATTTAATTTAATTATAATTTTTTTATGCTTTGTTACAAAAAAGACATGTATTTATTATTATTGTCGTCGTTGTTAATATTATTATTGTTGGTTGACAAGTGCTGTCTGAAGCTCATAATAAAAAATATGCCTTGGACAATCAGAGATTGCTTCTTGCATGAACGATAGAAATCCATATAATCAAGAAGTGCGTTTTCTTTTGTGCATTATGTTATACTTTGTTGACGTCAAATTGTGAAAATCCAGGCCTATGCCGCAATGATAGGCCGCAAATAGGGATCAATTATTAATCAATTATTTTCAAAAAAATATCATTTATTTCATTCTAATATAATTCAATGTTTCACCCCTAGCCGCAAGCTCACACCACTGACAAAGCACAATGTGAAGACCAAATACAATTTTATCCAAGACAAACTTTTCTGCAAACTATTTCAATTGCCAAGGTCAAACCGTCGATGCTCACTGCATGTGAAAAACTACAATATAGCGGCTGTCATAGTTTCTATGATTAATCTAGAATACCAATGGACTTGCGTCGCCCACCGCACATGTGCAACACTTCAGGCACTAGCTCAAGCTCTATTTTTCACCATTGTAGGCCTAATGTATATATACAGTACAGCTCAAGCCCTTGAGAAACGCTAAGCTACCTGTTCAGCACCGCCGTCACAATGTCAGTCCGACAACGTCCCAGAAAACCTTGCTCTCCCGAGTGTCAGCTTGGACTTCTTTTGATTTTAGTTACTTTACTATGCAGTAAAAATCCTCAATGATAATTCATCCTTTTCTATAACTGCAGCCAGTGTACAAAATGTCACTCTCTGAGTTAACGTACCACTGAGGATTATGGGGTGCTAATCTTTCATTTGAGCCATTTCTCTCTCTCTCCCAGGTCTCATGTCTCTCGCTCATTTGATGCACCAGATATGGGAATAGTCCCGCAAAGAGGATTGAGAAAATAGCCGCACTAGAAGTCACCTTGCTTCCAATAATAGCCGCCTCTCTCTGCCGTGCATCCATCAGTCTACTGTCAGTTTTTTAGGACAAGTTTACCCAGAAGTCCTCTCTGAAGACCTCCGGAGTAGCAGCTGCTTTGGCACGGGCCCCCTTTTCCCCTCGCCCCTCTGGGCAAAAAGATTTCTCTCAGAAATAATAACACACTGTATACTTGCGAGACATTGTCCAAAGATGGATGTCTTGTTTTACCTAGCAGGACACATGAGACGTCCGTCCCTTGCCCCCATACCGTGTGCGTGGTCCCAGTGTTTGCTTATCCAACAAATGATGTCTTTGCTCAATACTTAATGGTCGACGGAAGTGTTCTTGAGAGCGATAGGCTGCAGGGCTTAAATTCCCAGACCGAAGGCGCTGAGTGTATGGGGAGGGAGGTGAATAAATAACGCTGGCTGATGAATACTCCACCTTCAACAGCTTCTATCAAGGTTGCTCGGTTGCAAAGGCACTCAGCATCCATTTGCTTCAGATGGGAACACGACTGCTGTGACTGTGGCACCACTGGGCGGGTATACCAGAGTGAGCGGTGTGAAAGTGCTACGTGCTATATTTATAAATCACATGCTATATATCACTGGCTCTCAAAGTAGGGCCTAGCAGGGACCCCCAGGGGTCCATGATGGGGTTCGCGGGTAATATATAGGCTTTATATATACTTATACCTTATTTACTATTTTTGGGCTATACTCAAAAATAGCTGAGTCACTTGACTGCAGTCGCAATGTTTATAAATCACAGCATCACTGTGTACAACGTGTCGCAGTGCAACACTTTTAGAGCCGTGATTAAAAAATTTAAAGACACATAAAAGATCCCTTGCGAGTCGCAACGACTCTCTAAGGTTTTGGTGAGAATTTACAGCAGCTTTTCAGGATTCAAATTCAAAAGTACATAACATGATTATCAGGTACTATGATTATACTAGGAAGATTGTTCTCATAAACTCATAAAAATTATGTTTTTATGTGGACACGCCCACCAGTTCATTAAGTATACCTGGTTTTCACCTTTGCACCACCCACCTGAACTTAATTAATTCTTCCGCCACTTATCCCACGGTCCTTTCAGTGCAGAACCTTATTTAGAAGGTATTTAGTTTTGACATACGGCAGCCGCTTGCAGCTTCTGTGCGACGCTCGCCAAATTGCATCCATAAGTTATATGCATTAAGCGTGGAGGAGCTAAGTGACATGGCCCCCTCCCCGCAAAGGACCAGAGAAGGAAGCTGGCCGGTGTGGGGCGGGGGAGGGGGGGTCAGTGCATACATGGGCTCCTTCACAAGTAGCTCTGGAAGGCCCTCGGGAAAGCCAGCGGGTGGCCGAGGTAGGGAACGCGGAGGAAAGAGAAGCAGTCAGCAGTGGGAGATGACATAAACCTCCCCTGATTAAAACGGCAGAGTGCTAAACCGGAGGGGCTGCATGGTGGGGGGGGTCACTCACTGGATTTATGGTGATGGCACATATTGAGGGTATCCGCCCCCGTCAGCAGCGCTCATTAGCGCATGTAGCCCCCCTCCCCCCTCGCTCCTCTGGGGTGTGAGCGGCCTTCCTCTATTGGACACTCAATGGATCCATTACCAGCACCGAGTGGCCATTAGGAATGTGAGACGACACCGGTGAAACACAGGGGATGCACACGTGTGTGTGTGTGTGTGTGTGTGTTTGTGTGTGTGTGTGTGTGTGTGTGTGTTTGTGTGTGTGTAGGCCTAATTAGTATTACTGTAGTATACACACAAATATACATGTACAGTAAGTATAGTAGAATTTTTTGGGGAAAAAACAACATTGTGATGACCATTTTCCTGGTCCTCACAAGATTGGTTGTTTCATGGTTAAAAAAACACACATTTTGTTTAGAATTCGGAAAATAAGGAGTTACTGTAGGTTGTAATTAGTAACTAACGACCGAGGGTGCGCACAGTCCACACACACACACACACACGCTTTGAGTAATCCGTTACCTAGTTACTTCTTCTTTCGTGTAACGTTAGAGGTCCAACTCGGTGTCGTGGAGCCACGCCCGCATCTCTGGTCCCAGGTCAAAGAGGCTGGCTTCCGAGGGTGGTCTGTATAAGGGGCAGGTGAAGAAAAACTGTGGCGTTAGGCTACTAGTTACATTTAAGACCTATATTTCCCCGTTTTTTTCTGCTGCCGCAAAGGATGCCGTTCCTTGAATGAAATTAGCTCTGTCAACGGAGAAGTGAAAGGCTACAACTAAGCAACACCGTTGTGTTGCAGCGGGGTGAAATCAGACCTACCTTCTGCCGTCGTGTCGCAGTGTTACACGGAAATCAGTGACCCATGCTTTGCAGTTTGTGGTGATTGTGTAATGATTCTAATGTACCACATTCAATAGGTCACCACTTGTGGTGTTGCACACATGGCGCAGATCTACAAGCTCACAATGTCACATTGCGGCACATTATGGGTTTGTAGATCTGCTATTTTCAAAATACTTTTTGCACAATTTAGTCTAGCAGCCAACAGGCTTCTTTTGTTTAAATGGGTATATAGATGGGTTGGTATATAGATTTTTTTATTGGCCTAACATAATAGTCTAAACTGTATACATACATTCGTGAATCCACTTGCATTGAGCAATTTGTTATATAGGGGATATATACTGTATGTGACCAAACCATTATACAGCCTTAGACACAGAAGACTTGTTTCCGCCACTACAGTCATGTACATGCACAAAAAAACACTCCTTGGGCTAAAAACGGCCAATAAAAAACGATATACCAAATTTCCCACTCCACACCCCTGGCTGCTGGATGTGATCACTGTCATGATATACTGAAGATGTACTCTAATACAAGTTCTAGACCTCCAGTTATAGGCTAAATAGAAGGGAGGGGGGGGGGGGCATTCTTATTATTATATACTATTGTACTTTTTAAAAACAACTCTAAGGTATATTTATGATGTAGTTCAAATTGGAAAATTGAACACACAGTCGCACACAGTCGCACACAGTCGCACACACACACACACACACACACTCAGTCGCGCACACACACACACACACACACACACACACACACACACACACACACACACACACACACACACACACACACACACACACACACACACACACACACACACACACACACACACACACACACACACACACTCACTCTAATCCTTCATCTGAAGGCGATGACACAACACACCCCAAGGTCCTTATGCAGACCAAAGTGTCTGGCTAATGGAAAAACCATTCTCTTAAGTACCCGGTTTGTTGCGCCATCTGCATCATTTGCACAGTAATTGCTTCCGTAGTTTGCAGGTTGGAATTTGCGACCTCCAGGGGGGTGTAAATGATGTACTGTTAGACATGATAATAGTCTTTCCCCCTATCCACCAGGGGACTGCGTTTGTGGTATGGAATGGTGTTCCGGGGCGTTTAGATTGGTGCCTTTCTTTCTTTCGAGTTGCTGAGGGGTCAAGTTACATGGAATATAGAGATTCTCAAAATAATGTCTCGTTTCAACTTGGGCCCCTGCAGGGTTGAATTGCATTCATGGCCCTTTTATTTATTTTGCCCACACAATTGTATCATGCAGATTAGACATATTATGCACTTTATGCTCTATCCTTTTTAACTGCAATGATGAGCCTGCACAACCCACCTTACTTGTAATGTGATGTGACAATAAAGACTGATTCTGATATGCATTTAATTAGGCCATGCACAGAGCTGCCATTTCATACCATTTAACCACATTATCCAACAGTAACATTTTAACTCTGCGAGTGTAGAACCAAACAGACTGGTAAGGGTCCATTTGGTTCCTAACCCTCCATCGATCATTAAGGTGGGGCTCCCCACTGGAATGCCCTCAAGGACCCAATGCAGGTCCACCGGACCCCACATTGAGAACAGTGCCTTGGTAGGTTCTTTCCATTGAGCTGCTCAGAAACGATTGCTATATAAATGCAATCCTTTCGGCGTTATATAGTAAGCAGCAGTGTTTTGCATTTTGGTTGGACATGCCAAAGCGGCGCAGAGTGCAGAGAGTGTGCTATCTAAACCTTTCAAGCCCCCGTGGCAAAAAATAAATGAATAAAAAAAAGAGAGCGGTCTGATATCATAATCTTATTACGGTATCAGTCCCGCTTCTCTATAAAAAGCTGTTATGCCCTCCTCCTATCTCGTGTATCCAGCTCAGCCACGCTAGAAGGTCCACAAAGTGGCGCCTGAAAAAAAAGGCATCACGCAATCGGAGGAGTGTATGATCTGCATCTGAAAATAATTTTAATTGCACTCATCTGAGGCATTGGCTGATATCAACCAACCCCCCTACAGAATGCTGGGGCGAGCGAGCGTAAGGGCCTTTGGAAATCCTGCAGTCGTGCCGCTGCTGCAAGAGGAGATGGTGGGGTAATCCAATAAAGGCATTAGCGTACCATTAGGGGGGCACTTCCTGGCTTTTGGAAAGGAACACACAGAGCCTTGTTTAGCCTAATAGAGCGGCCCTGTTAGCCTTTTATTTATGGCTGCAAGATGTCCAAGCACTTAAGGGGTGGAATGCTTGCATGTCCATTACGGCAGATGTCCAACGATGGGCCAGACAACCGAGTATGTAAGGACATTTTGGGGGCCTGCTGGCCATAGCCATTCTGCCTGTCTTTACCTCTTTAAAAAGACAAAACAACATATTTAAACGGGTGAATTCAGCATACTGTAGCTGTCCATCATAAAATGCACATCACGTCACCTGTGCCAGAGTAACAAATCACAGACCACTACTGCTTCACGTAAACCAATGGCGAATCGAAGAGGGGACTAATGGAACTAATTGTACTATTGGGTCCAACTGTCTGTATTGACTGATATTAAGTCTCATGTGACTCATATTAACTCTCATATTCATTCACACACACACACACACACACACACACACACACACACACACACACACACACACACACACACACACACACACACACACACACACACACACACACACACACACACACACACACACACACACACACACACACACACACACACACCTCTTTCAAGAGTTGAATGAAGAGGATTTTATAGTGTAGAAGATACATCATATAGGAAATCATTATAGTACATTATTATAGTCTGTATTGCTCCGAGGCTAGCTTCCTATGGCATAGGCAGCTCCCGGCAGGATCCGTCGGGAGAATCTAGACACAGCTGCGCGACATGAGACTAATTAGATTAGAACGACAGAGAGGAATGTGTGCGTGTACGCGTGCGTCAATTTAACAAAGGTGCAGACGATCAGAAATCAGCAGAGAGTGATCGACGTTTGCGCTACTCTATGCCGAATTGAAGTGGACTCGTTCCCAGACTTTTTTTTTTCCTCCCTGGAAATAAAAAGGTCTGGGTTTCCGAGGCTACTCCGGGGCAGACCTTGAGCATGACCTAAAAATCTTTAAAAAAATGGTTTAATATAAATAAATTATCTTTAAATATCAACTAAACAAAATTCATCATCTTCGGTAATAAACAAATACATACACCATAACTATAAACAATAAGGAAATAGAACAAGCAACTCGCATAACATCTCTAAGAATTATTATTGACATTCTTTTTGTTTCCCTTATCTTCACGGGATAATTATTTTTCATCAATCATTAATAAGGTGGGCATAATACGCTTTGTAACCCTCATTCTGTATTGTTCAACATGACTGAGAAAATAGCTGGCATGGCTCCAGAGCTTATACTGTACACTGCCTCACTACAGTTAGGAGATAATTAGGATGCTCTAACCTTCCCCAGCAGGTTAAAGGTGGAATCGTTACATTTCTCCAGCATACTTTCTTCCTCTCTACGACTTTCGTAGAGAGTTTCACAGATGCACACAAGCACATTATGCAATCACAAGTTAATTTGCAGAGGCTTAACTGTTGCCTTGGCTGCTCTCCTAGCTCCTTCATCTGGGCGAGACAACAGCATGGCTCTTCTTTCGCTTCCTGGCTCCACTGGGTGTCTTAGAGACTGATGGCTCTCATAGGCCTTTTGTCAATAATCACATCAGAGAAACTTACCACCTCACTTCAGACTTCACTAATTTCCTTTCTGCATGGTTTGGAACTCGACAGAGTTTCATGTCATGCATACAGTCATAGCCAGGGCATGAAAAGCCAAGGGTGTATTTTGGCATTGCCAGTCCCTTAACATGCAAGGGATATTTTCGTACTTTTGTCAAAATGCTGCCAAAACAACATCATTTTGTTTACTTGACTGCCCACACATTTAACCACAAGCTAGTACTTATAGGAACCATTTGAGTTGAGCTGTGACATGGTGCCCGTGGCTTGTATTTCCTTTATTTAGGCTACTTAAGTTTTGTGGGGCAGCCTAGCCGACGAGGCATGTCATAAAAAATCTTGAATTAGGTGTCATTTTGTGATGCTATGAGGTATTAGCAAATAACTATCTGGGGCAACTGTATGTTGCAAAACAAATACACTGTCTAGTGTCTAGTTATTTCAATAATGATTTCATTTTAGCTATTCTACTTGGTTTGTGTCAAAACATATTGATCTCACTTGGGAGTGGGAGTGCAGCCATATGTAAATAGATTCCATGCATTGCATCCTGGGCTGTCACGTCACGTATCCAAATACATCTGTTGTTTACCGGTACATACAGATGTAAGACGAGGAAGGGTGGGTGGGTTAGGGGGCGGGGGTCTACGCCTCTGTTGTTACCCCCCTAGCCTGGTCATTCATGTTTATCGACGGTCAGTGGTAATGTGCTTCAGGTCAGACTGGATTAAATATTAAACAATTTATTTCGGGGCGATTAGTGCTTAATTGCTGGTTGATGTAAGGACTTCATCAGACCAGACTGCATGATATTAACAACAACAGCAATGTGATGATGAAACCGTGAGTGCCAAGCTGTCCTTCTAATTGCTCTGGATTACCGAGGAAAAGCTTTCCGGGGGTGCTCCGGGTTGAAAATTGGCAGCAACAAAACAAAACATAATCAGCATAATATAGCTTATTAACCGTAGGTTAAAAGGTGGGCCGCGGTTATTAGTACTCTGTCAGTCGAGCTCAGGGAGGCCATAATATACGCCGAAACGCTTTCAATCACTTCATCCATTCCACATCCACGATCTCCGTTCAAATGACCCCGCCTTGCTTCCTTAGACGACAAGGATTGAAGGAGACCGTCGCCTCCTCTCCCTCCCTCACTTAATTCCTGTAAAAAAGGCGCAACTCGGAACTCGCCTCTCCGCTCACTGTGCCTGACTCTATTCATTACAGCGATTGCTAATGATGAATGCTTAACAGCGCTGCCCTGCAGCCCGTGTTACCGCGAGTGGAACCGCTAACTTCTCAGACAGATTGTGTGATCGTGCATGGCCCGAGAGGGAAAGAGAGAGAGAAAGCATGGTCCGCAGAATGAAATGGAGCTCGCCCGATTTGTTTGATGGCGGCGGTGAAAATAACCCTTGACGTATAACTACAGCACTGTGGACACCCCCTGGGAGGTTGACCACAGTAAAAAGAAAAGTTGATACATTTTACTCTGACAGCATACAAACTTAACCAAATGGACTCATAAGGGTCCATTTAGTTACGTTTGGTACGCTGTCAGAGTTGCAAATGAACAAACAAACAAACGCAAAATATTCTTTTACAGTGCGGTTGTCAATGAGCTTCGGGAGTCAATTAAGGAAATTCTTAACCCAGCTGTACTCCACGACAAGAAAAAAAGCCGTCTGTATCAAAGATTGCATATGAAAATCTGATTTATTTTTATATGACCACAGGGAGTGGAGGGGGAGCGAGGTATGGGTGCAAGGCCTCAAAGAAGCAGCGGCAGAAGCCCATACAGTGCTCCATCAATATCAGATTTTAAATTGGAAAAACGCTGCAGTGTCACGGGGGAGGGTCGGACCGGCGGGGCCGTTTGATGGATGGCGCCGCGCCGTGATTGATGGTCAGAAGACGGCAGCGGTCAGGCAGGAAAGTTATGCCACAACCGCGTCAATATCGGGGTTTGCGTGTGCCCTCTTTATGCATAGTCATTCCAGATGAGAGGCTGTGCGTGGGTGGATCGGTACAAGGGGTTCGCGTTACCCTTGACCGCGCGGGAGTGCATACCGCTTGTCTGTTTAGCTATATGTAGCAGCCGCCCGGGGACAGGCTGACTGCACCGTGACCTGGTGTGACCACCATTGCTGGGAGCGGGAGGAGGAGGAGGAAATGAATGAGGGGTCAAAGCGATCGCGGTGCCGTCTACCCCATCATAACAACATCAATAAGATTTGTCATCATCTCGCCAAGTATAGCAATAAACATGCAAGCGCTCTCTCCCTCTCCGTCACTCTCCATTTCTCTCTCTCTCTCACAATAAATCATATTTCTGATCAAACAAGGGTGCATTCAGTTGCTGTTGTTAATCTTGCGTTACTTGCTTCTGTCGAATATAACTTTTCATCATTAGATGTGATTGTATTGTTGATTTATTCTCTCTTCTCTATTTATTGTCTCTTCTCTATTTCACACGCTGCTCCTTATATTGCACGTGTTTCCGTTGTTAATGTCTGTTAACTTTGCGTAACGCGCTTTGTTTCGATAAGCACTATATGACATTATTATAATCAAAGATACGCCTTGCAAGCACACGGACAAATAATGCAACACATACAGTACCCCCGTAGTAGGCGACATAGGCTCACATACACACACGCACACAAATCACACAAACAACCAAATGGCTTTTTCTAATTACAGTAGCTTTAGTTATGGGCATCGGCACTCCTGTTTGACAGGCTCTACACTTAATGCTTTCCCGGGAGACGGGTTGAAGCCTAACATTAGGCCAGCGCTTCGCGGCAGGTAGGAAGGAGAGGTGTAAATCAAGCACCTGAAAAAACCATTAGCGATAGGGAGCCACACCGGATGCCTGCTGCTGATTACTGTGGGAGCGCAGACCGCTCCCCTCCTAGCCTGCATAATGATGCCTTCACGCCTAATTTATACGCTTGGTTAGGTTGACGCTTGTATAGAAATAGCAGATCTATAAGCTTGCAACGCATCGCGTCCGCGACACGTCGCAAGATTATAGATCGGCTATTTTCCTGGGTCTGTTGTGACACCGTCACGTGTCAACGTATAAATTAGGCGTGGTTCGGTAGCTGCATGGCTGGCTATAGCGACGATGATCACCCCGAGCGAGCGCGGACTCGACGCTCGTGAATGATATGCCGCGGCAGCAATATGTGGGTGTTTACTGTGGCTCGTTTCTCTCATTAGATCGTGTGATGACTCTCGTGGCTTCATGGCATACGGATGTCCTTTTTTATAGGTTACATATTTTCCTCATTAAGCATTCTGTTGTGTGCCATTAACAAACTGAACTCAAATCAAAACTGTCGTGTGAAAAGCTCGTAGATATGTCCGAGGTGTATAGCCCTGCACACACACACACACACACACCATGTATAGGAGTACAGTACAGTACAGTACAGTAATACAGTACAGTACGCATAGTTGCACCGCTCAGTTCACACAGGTGTGATTTTTTTATCCAGTAGCACAGAAACAAGCAGATCAAAATCTCGCAATGCATTACTGTTAGCTAAGAATTAAGTGAAAATAAGAATCTTTTTGTTTGTTTTTATTCCAAGCACAGTTCTCTCGTGTGATGGTTTGAGGTTGACTTAATAATTCACATCATGTCCCGTCAAGGTTGTCTGCTACTGCTCATTCCATTCTATTAGCTGATCTACTCACTTGGTCTTAAATAGAAGCACAATTAAACAAGTCCCCATGACTTTGGTGCGTTATCCTTTTAATGCACCACATGCTGTTTACATTTCCGACTAATGAAGTATTCAATCAATCAATCATTCAAAAGGTTTAAATGAACAGACTGAAAACTGTAGATGTAGTACCTGTGAAAGGTGTTCCAACAGCGCTGTGGCGTGTCATGCCCCGCCATGTTCTCATTTCAACATTTAGTCTTAATACGACTATGCTAATGAACCTTGGCGTTCATTACACATCTTCATGGGCTGCCAATCTCTAGAATAATACATCATACATCTGTTAATTGGCTGCTTGGTGCGAGTGAAAAGCACACGCACGGCTACGCCAACCTCTTCGCCGGCTGATCTTTGAATGAATCGCCGTAAATTTAAACTATAGTCCATTATTGCAAGTGGTTCACAGCCTCCTCTCCTGATCACAATGACGTACAACATGTTATCTCCACACAGCCATTCTTCATCCCCCTGACATCCTTCACACGTATAAAACAAAGATGTGATGAAATACGGCATGAAGATGTCAAAGCACGTTCATCAAAATGCGCTCAGCCCATAAGCTCCACATGCCGATGGCAGCAGAGGACAGTGGTGGAAAGTAACTAGGTACAATTACTCAAGCACTGTACTCAAGTAGAATTTTGAGGTACAATTCCTTTACTTGAATATTTACATTTACACCACTACCGCTGAAAGGTAAACATTGCACTTTTTACATAACATGAAGATACATTTTGTGCCATTTGGTGACACAATTACAGACGGCGTGGGTGTAAAGTAAACTGCAGGGAACGGAGATGTGGAATGGATTGGTCTACTTAACACATTGATGCCTGGTGCAACGTATACGTTGTTCTACACTCTCTGTGTCTCATCACCTATTGCTATACATGTAGCAAACATAACTATTTAAAAAAAAAACATCAGAATTCGAAGGTTTTCAGAAACCTTAGGTCAGGCCCTAGAAGGCGTTCCCAGATTCGGCCTCAGGCATCAATGGGTTAAGAGAAAACATACGTTCTGCCACTAATCTACTGCAGGAAGTAATGGATGATCACACATCTCTACCATACATCCTGCTCTATATATGAGTCAATACACCACTCTCACAGAGAGCTCTGTGACATCTGTTACAGTGCTTTCGCCCATTCAAAGGCTTCACGCCGCAACTCCGCCATGATTGGTCAGGAGGTGCACGCACATCCAGGTAAATTCAACGGGTACTCGAACAAAAGAGATAAATTGAAAAGGACACCGTTTTGAATGCTCCCAAAACAATTATAGAGGGTATGCGCATGACATCATCATCATCATATATCTGGAAGTAATGCGGGAACACTGACTGAGTGGCAAAAAACTACTTTCTGGCCTTGACAGCCCATACATCCAAACAGAAAGGTCCTATCTGATTGCATTAAACGGCATTAAAGTAGGCTAAACTCACTTTTCCACTCCATTTGCCACTCCATTTTCCATTCACTTTATGCATGCACATACCCTCTATTACCAAAGAGGAAAATACACGCAACGTTAGGGCCTCATGTGGCCTTCACCAGGTTTTCTCTGAGTATACTCAAGTGAACAATTTTCATGTAGAGGACAAAATGTTAGCAGATCAGGACAGAGTACTTATTTATCAGCTTAATTTCTATGATGTTCCAGTTTCAATTGTTATTTGTCATATCACTTCCACTTCAATCTGCAACCTCACTGAGTTCACTATCCTGAAAATGCATTCTCTGATTAATAAAGAGCTGGAGAGACTCCACAAACACAAACACGAGAACAAACACACGCAATGATAGAGCTATTTAACAGATACATTTTAACCACTTAACCCTACCCTACCCTTACCTCCCCGGGAACACTTTAGGATGCTAGCAAGACAGATATATTTCTATGCTTCATTGTCTTACAAACAAAGACCATTTAGCTATGAAGCGATGGAATTGAATGAGAACAGATAATACAATATGCTTTGACGAGACATTACATTTTAGCCAACTGCACAAAAAAGACACTAATGTGAACCTAACATTGTTCCCTTACAATTCTTTCTAAAGTATAATTATGTGCATAATGTGAATGTGTTCAGCATCTCAAATCACAAATAATGAATGATGCTCCCCGTCTGTGTGGTAGGGTGACCAGATGCAAAATGTTCATTTGAGGGACAGAAGTATAGCTTGTGTGGGACAAGTGTGACAAGGGGATGGGATGGGGTTAGCAACCTATTACTTAAGTTGATTAAATGTCTTAATGCCATATTTGATAGGCCTAATATTGCCTATCATGTTATTATTAAACCCCTCTGGGATCTCACATTTGGTTTTAAAATGCTAATTTTGGTCATGGGTGGTATGGCTGACTGTAGCCTATAGGGCAGGGGTGGACACCCAAGGGCCATAATGACCTTATTATTCTATTTAACTATCATACTCAATATTTAATATCAGTGGTCTTTTGTCAGGTCTGTGACTTTCTTTCACATTACCAAATGTAACCAAGCAAGCAAGGTAATAAAAAATAAATAAAAAAGAGAGACATAAATACAAGGCACAAGGAACACTGACAAATTATACTCTGGGAAATGCCCAGGTTAAAAAACTTGAATGTAAAATGTCCCATACTGTTGGCGGGGGCGTTCATAATACAATTCAGGTATGAAGCTGCGGGCCATATACAATTCGCTCCAGGGACACTTTGGATACAGCTGTTATAGGGGATATTTCTCATGTTATTTTAACAGGCTTAAAAACACATCTTGCAGGAGAAGAGACAATGAGAGCTTTACAACAGAAAGCCAACTAGGGACTAACAATTAGGACATTTGAACACTGATGTCTGGCAGTCATAGTGTGGGACTAGGCCGAAGGCATGGGGAGAGAGTATGTTTTGCCCTCCGTACGTTTTATAGAACAGCCTGTTATAGCACCAACATGAGGCAGCTTTTCACCATTTTTATCTATACTGTAACTGCACCGATCTGCGTGAAACGTTGCATGCACACTCCCTAGAGGTCATTTTTTTATATTGTTTTGTAAAAAAAAATTAACCCGGACCTTAAAGCCAAAAATAACTGCTCTGCTAGCTCACACCGCGCGCGGTGAGACCATGTGAGCTTGTAGATCGGTAATTTTCAGTTTGAGGCACCGTACTGGCACACAACTAACAATCCAGCCATTACAAACCCTATCGAACACTGAAAACCCACATTAACACAACACTATAAACGTCTGGGAATATTAATCCCAGCCTGAATATTTTTCTAATTGTAAGCCTCATTCCTCAGATCTTTTTGTTTTCTTTCTTTTCTTCTTACCATAAAACATTAAAAAACAACACTTCACCGCCACCATCACCCCCACACTGCCTTGCCTGCGTGCTGGGGGCCCCAGCACGCAGGCAAGGCAGCGTGAAGATGAGAAACATGCATTGTGAGCTTGTATAGATGTTGTGTTAAGTGGGGTTGTGTAAATAAATTATTAACTGGAGGTAAAACGTACTGACAGGAGTTTGTGACTAAAATGATAAATCCATTGACTGGAACATGCAAGGTTTCCACTCCTACAGTGACGGTATGACAGCTCTAAGCTGCTGATTGTGGGCTCACGGATGGCATTTGATTTGAGGCTATATCTGTCTACGGTGCTGCACACGTGTGCTTTTCAACAGGCTGCAGAGCCTTGGAGATGACTGCATGTGCATGCCTCTCACTCCTGTGAAAGAATAACCGCATATCAATCAGAAAGTAAAATAAAACTATGGCTGGGACTTTACAAAACTTTAAAAATAACTTAACATTGTACATTGAGTAAATGTACTTAGTTACGTTATGCCACTGCCATTTAGCTATGGTGGCCCCCCACTACCGTCTGCTCTAATGTTATACTTAAACGTTCACAGCCGAGGACACTTATTCCCATCTGTCAAGTATCTTACAAGAAGCATGTGTAGGAAAAGAAAAACCTTTTTGGTATCAGATTAATCCCCCAAGCTGTCTAACGGCTAAATTCCCAAGGAGGACATGCAGTCGCAGTGTCGAAGAACAAAACAACACATTTCACCCCCAGAAGCCACTCCATACCGCGCCACCACAGATCCAAACAAACAGAAGCCCACAAGTCCCAATAGCTTGGATGTCCTCCAATATTTACGCTCCGTGGGATATGGTTGTTTGTCATCATAGGCCGAGTTCAGCCCAATTGAACTGGCAAGATGTGTGGCTTGAGAGATGTGCTGAAGAGTTAAAGGCTAACGATCCAGATTTATTTGTGGAAGTAGCGTGGAGCATGCCAGGGTGTTGCTCATGGGGTGGTATTGTTTTGTGTCTCGATGTCTAATAGGCTTGTTCTTGGCTGTCCATCCTTCTGAAAGGCTGACGAGGCCAATAGAACAGACTTTATGTTCTGGATTAACAGCATGGAAAGATACAGAGCTTATGGTAAAGTCCACTTTGAGTCGCAAATCAGTATACACAGGGACTATATGTGACACGTACTGTAAGACTGTGGCCTTGTAGGGCTTTACAAGATGAATGCTTAAAAACAATGTAATCAGTCACAGTATGAGGCTTTTTTACCAGCTGCTTTAGCGGCTGGTTAGTAAAAGCTCATGAAATGTAGACGACATCGTCATCAGCTAGTCATACTGAATCCCTACTCCTGATTGGCTGCCTCGTCTGCCTCTTCTCTCTCACTGAATGCAGTGATATTCCACCCCCCCCTCCCCCTCACACATACAGGCAGTGCATCCAGGGGATGCACGGCCGCCGGCCAACAAGTTTGGGATCGGATACAACTGTAGAGACTTGCAGGTGTCAATAAAATCAACTGTTTGAGTGAGTCGGACATTTCCCGCTGTTAAAAAAGGCACAAAAAAGCGAGCGTATTTCAGATGACCGTCTTTTCATGCGATCCCATTGACTGGCACAACAACAGACAACATTTAGAGGTTGGAGTATCTTAATTAAAACACTGTCACTGTCCAACTTTGTTTTGAGTCGTCTCATATAAGAATTGTAGTCCAAAAAGGACTGACTATCGTTTACGATATGGACAGCGCTTCATGTTTATCATCCTATCCTTGTTCATGACGCCATTTAGGTCGACATCATGTTGTGATAATAATATAGCAGCAGCAGTCTGTCTACTATACTATGCTACAACTTCATAATTTAAACATTGATCTGGGAAGTTTTCAGCTGTTACAACAATCATGACAGAAAGAATCACAACAGTTTGACATTGTTCAAGCCGTCTTCGGTGCGCAATAGACAAATCACTTGATGTGAGTGCTCAGCGGCCGGGTCAGGGCCATATATCCCCACCAGGTCAGGTTGTATACCCAGGCCTGTGGAATACATAGACAGTCATAGTAGCCAATTTGAATGGAATCTGCTCAAACTGACTGATACAGAACAATATATTGCTGTCAGGTGGAAACCTTGTATGACCAAAACCATTCCTTTACAAAATATATAATAATAAAAATAAATAAAATAGTTAAAATAGCCTACAAGTTCACAATGCATCATATTCATACCTTGACACGTTAAGCTTGTAGATCTGCTATTTTTACTGTGGACCACCACCGCCGCAAATATAAAAGCAGCTGGTAATAATATAACTATGTCATCATTTCTTGTTTAAATGTTTTATGGGCCCAATTTTGCAGACCCCTACCCCCTAAACCTATTAGTCATATTTTACTATTTTTTTAAATAATATTTTAAAATAGTTCAACCAGCCGATCTACGTGTGAGGTTGTATTTGTTGTTGTTAGTTTGGCTTAAATGTAGTTAGTTTAAATTGTGTTGGCACTGAATGGTTGTTGGCCTTACAGGGAGTGAGGGACATGGCATTGGTGTTACTACTAGTCCACCGTTTCACAGTGATTGATTCCAGGCAGGCCCCATGCTGGTTTCGCATGTCTGTCTGCATGTCTCGCCCGCTGCTCTACCACCTCCCCCACCCGCCAGCCTCTGCCTTTTGAGGTGTTTGCCGCTCTGTGCCAGATGGGTCTGCTTGAGCACGAGCCAAGAACGCCCCCCGTCCTATCCTTCCAGTCTGCACTTGACTGACGCTGTCAGCTTAGTGGTGTGAAGTAGCCACATCCATCCATCCATCTTCAACCGCTTATCTGTAGTCAGGTCCCAGGGGCAACAGCTCCACCAGAGAGCTCCAGACTTCCCTCTCCAGAGAAACATTAGTAACTTCCTCCTTGATCTGTCCCAGGGTCTCCTCCCAGTGGGACGTACATCGAGGACCTCCCTAGGGAGATGCTCGAGAGGCATCCTAACCAGTCTACTCCGAGTCTCTCTCCCGTGACTGAACTTCTCACCATATCTCTAAGGGAGATGCCAGCCACTCGTCGGAGGAAACTCATTTTGGCCGATTGTATTTGCGACCATATTCTTTCAGTCATGACCCACACTTCATGACCATATAGGTGAGAGTAGGAAGGAAGAATACTCGGTAGACAGTTTCTCACAACAGTGAGTTTTCTCCGACGGGTGAAGTAGCAGCAGTGGTGGAAAAAGTACTCATATTATTTTCATTTACTTAAGTAAAAGTAGCAAATTCTGCAATGTAGCAACGCTCTGTTACAAGTAAAAGTCCGGAATTCAAAGTGTAGCCTACTTGAGTAAAAGTACAAAGGTATTGGCATCAAAATGTACTTAAAGTACGACAAGTAAAAGTAGGCTACTCATTATGCAGAATGTAGAAATCTTTTGAAAATAGCAGATTTACAAGCCCACAATGCGTGACAATGCATTTTCGTTTATTTTTGTCGCACACAAAGAGTGCCCTTTGTGTCTGCAACTCTGCATAGGGAACCACTGGTCATCAAATTATAATCCTGGTCTCTATACTGCCTCGCCCTGGTCAGACGTGGCAGGAAAGCAACTGGTTGGAATATTGCGTTCCTTAATCCATGCACTACAGTACGTCCTACCGGGGAAAGTCCTCCCTGGCAGGTGATAAGAAGCTCCTCATGTATATTGAAGGAAGCATGAGCTCAGTTCGGGGCTCTCCCTACTGTATATGTCGGCAGAGGGAGAGTGCAGGCGACCAGTATTGAGATCAATTACATCATTTAACATTTTCAAGGCTTCTTTGCTTGTAGACCTATTTATTATTTTCATTATTAGTAGGCCTATCACTATTATTAGTATGTTGTTAGGTGTTTCAGTGCAGTTGCTTCTGGTCTTGCTGTAGTGTTTGAGTGGTTTGGAGAGCATCTATGTTTTGTTGATGATGTAAGTGTATTGTTCTGTGTCGACATGTATTGTTTTGTCTATGTACTGTATTCATTGTGTTGTGCCTGAGGACTCTATAAGGAAATACTTTTTAAATATTATATATATTGTGTGTGTGTGTGTGTGTGTGTGTGTGTGTGTGTGTGTGTGTGTGTGTGTGTGTTTTTGTGCGTATATATTATATATATATAAATATATATCTTTTTTATACTGACTGTGGTATTGGCACTTTCACTTAAAGTACTTTTTATTGCACCACTGACTGACTGAGTGCTGACTCTGACTGTCGTGTCGCCTCTGGTGATGGCTTCCTTCCCGTCGATATCCTGGGTTTAGTAGCGTGGAGAACTTCTTCCTAGGCTCTCTGAAAAATAAAATGTCCTCCAGAAAGTCTCACTTTAGTGCGTCTGAGCTCTTAACCCATTCTATCCGGAAAAGCTTCTGTGTCATTTTTTGATTTTAGCTATATTTTATAGCCTACTTTAGCTGTTCAAAAATAGCAGATATACAAGCTCATTGAGTGTTGTGATTAATTTTGGCAAATATTTGAATATATTTTGTTTCTGGGGGTCCCTGGAGCGAACACATTTTGAGATGGGGGGTCCCTGGGCAGTTTGGGGGTCATTGAGATTAAATTGATTGAGCACCACTATAGCAACATACGTTTTTCAGAAAAGAATTAGCATTTTGAAGACAATGTTGTGGAACCGGCCGCAGGTCTAAACGGGTTAAGTCACTTCTAGGGCTCCGTTGCTATCCAGGCCGATGCCGCTAAGGTAGTTTTGGCACTCCTGGCCATATTGTCGGTGCAGGAATCCACATATGTCGTTTCCAGTTTTTCAACTTTTGCGATTGGGGTTTGCGACGGGGGTTTGCTTCATCATAAATTGTTAATGGCCACATCAACCGGCGGGGAAACGACCCAGACTGGCAGCACCAGAGCTTCAGGTTGTTACCATGGCAGCCCAGGTCTTATCGCTGGTTCCCAGGCATGGATTTGCCTCCGTTCCCGGGCTGCTGAACTTGGCTCAGAGTCGAGAGGAAATATATTTTGTACCATTTCGAGCTGTGCAAATTATTATTAACCAGCAATTAGTACTCTCCCTCTCTGTAGGCTTTTTAAGCTTTTTGATGGAGCAGGGGTGGGAAGTGTACATGCTAGTACATGAAACATGACAGATTTTGACAATGTCTTATAGTAATACATGATTCGATAGCAGTGTGCACTGGAATTAGCACGAAATAATTATTAATAAATTAACACAATTATGGGCATAAAACCTGACATATAGAACAGGTTGCTATGGGTGTGTCAAGCAGTTAACCACATGAACCCTAGCGTAATTCTTGTGCGGACATTTGAGGGGCACTAGCACCTCCTATACACAGGTTTAATGTTTGTCTTTAGTTCAATGTTTGTTTTGTAAACGCCATTGACAATGAAGGGAAATTTTACACCATAATGTAACTTATTACGTCATATTGTCTCTTTATTGTTAATGGTGTTTAATGTTTGTGTTGGCACCGTTTGTTTTACATCACCATTACATCACCTAATCAACATGAGTAAGACTTTAATATATTAGCGCCACTCACTTCACACAGGTGTGATTTTTGTAGTTGAAGGAGGGGAAAGTGACCATCCCTATAATTGTGCTCTGGGGGACTCCAGTTATCTAAGTATATTAGGGTTTAGAATAGACGATCAAACTGAAAAATATTTTCAATTTGGCTCATGGAGCAGTGTGTTAGTGTGTTGGCACAATGGCAGTCAGGTGAGAAAGCCATATCTTAACATTCCTGTCCGTCTTTGTTACAGCACATTGGTTTCCAAGAGTTGACTGCTATTGAAGTTATTATAAATCATCACATTTTATTGATATACTGTAGCACCAAATCATAACAGGTCATCTCGAGACACTTGCATAGCGCTGGTCGAGAGTGACCATGCTGCACAGCCCCAACATGCCCCCGTGAGGAGGCACTTGGCAACAGTGGCGTGGAAAGAAATGCGAAGAAACATTGAACAGAACCAGTGTCCGGGTGGGCGACCATCTGCCTCCACCAGTTAGAGAGAGACAGAGAGAGAGAGAGAGAGAGAGAGAGAGAGAGAGAGAGAGAGAGAGAGAGAGAGAGAGAGAGAGCTAGAGAGAAATACATTTTGAGTGACTTTGACAGACTTGCTTCAATATCACCACCTTAATGTTTCATTCTTCATTAATCTGCTCTCGGGTCCATAGGGCAGAAACACTGCATGAAAAGAGGTTTCATGGTCTAATGAAAATACATGATTTTCATTTTTGGAAAAAAAATACTACTAAGCAAAATAAATGAATAAAGTAAAATAAAAGATGCTGTAAGGACACAGGTCTTAACACGCCATCATCAAAGATCAAGCATAAAAGCCAGCCATATCTGAGAGCAGAGGCGGATGATAGCAGACATTTCTCAGAGTAATGGAAAAGGAACGACGCAGAGAGGGGTCAGGAAGGTCATTCTCGTCTTCTGAAAGGTTCTGGCGAGAGAAAGGGAACGAGAGCCTTCATTTGGGGTTTAACAGCACTCCGGCTGTGAATGAATCACAGGCATGAGGCAGAGAGCCTTATGCTTAATTTATCCTCAGTGGTACGATGAAGTATAAATCAGCCACCATGCCTAATTTATACCCAGAACTGATCTTCAAGCCAACGACGCATTGTGCGAATATAAATTGAGCTTTTTTTTTGTTTTTACTTCCGCAATCAATCATCGTTTCCAGCCCCGAAAGCAATAACTACTGCATGCCGTATACGTCCTTGTGTATCCATGCAAATGAATGCGAATAAAGATGGCTCAATGTGTCACCGTGCGAAGGAGCACAACCTTATACAAGACAGCCTCTGAATTGTAGCACAAAAGACGTACAAAACGAGATGTGACGATGTTAGGCACGCTCCATTGATCTTTGGGGAAACATCGTAAAGCAGGGCCAGGGGGGGGGGGACGACGACAACAAGGGCAGTCACAGCCAAGAAGCACGGCGAAAAGAAAAGAGGATGATGGAATCAAAGCTCAAATCGCAGCTGCTGCTGGGTGTAAACTTGTATGTCCCAAAACACGTTCATTTTCTGGAAATGGGGGGAAGGGGGGGGGGGGAGCCTGTGGTCCAATGGATAAATCCATAATAAAAATGTTAGTTTTAGTTTTTGTCGCATTCCTAAGCCAATAATTTGATGGCCAGCAGTGCTTTCCCATGGAGACACAAAGGAGACTCTGTATCTCCATACATTCAAGTCCATGCATGGGGCGAGTAATCGATAGAAAATAAAAAATCTGTGGGTGAACTATCGCCTTAATCGAATCCACAAAAGCACGTAATAACCACTTTCACTTTAAAATGATTTGAAAAAACGATGTACAAGCTCACAACATTGCGCATTGTGATGTGTGTGAGCTTGTATATCTGATATTTTTACTACTTATTCAGGACAAAGTGGGCCATTAAACCGTACTTAAAAAAATAAAGAAGAAAAACGTAAAAGTTTGAAATTTGGAGATACAAGGTTTCCACCCGACGGCGACGGATGAGAAGAAACAAATTCAGAATGAACAATGAGCACCGGGGAGGTCGGCGAAGGTCACGCAAGATGAAAGGCCACCATTACATAACTGGAACTAACATAACTGGCACTAAAAAGGTAAGAGAGAGAGAGAGAGAGAGAGAGAGAGAGAGAGAGAGAGAGAGAGAGAGAAGAACGCGGGGAGAAGGACAGCATTTCAAAGTCTCGCCTCAGGGTGGGACAAATGTGATCCAACGCCTGGACTCACAGATCCTCCTTTTGAGCAGTCTGTTGGGACAACCCCCGACTGCGCTGCTCGCTCGTCAGAAATGCACCGAATACAAATCCGCACCACCTCTTTGCCCCGTGGGCTGCCTGCCTGCCTCTCCTCCGCCACCCCCCCCATCCTTCTTTGCTTCGCCCAGCCGCTCACAGTACGATAAAGCAGCCTCCTCGCCACGGTGGAACGCGCCTTTGTAACACGACCGACTCCTACCACCGCCCCGGGGGCCATGCAGCGGGCATTAGCCACGGAACCAGGGTGCTGCTGACAGGGAGTGGAATGTACGGTGTACCCCCCACCGGCCCGCACCAACTCACACGCACGCACAATGTATACTTCGCCAGTCACTTCACGCCTCCGGGAATATGAATAATGGTGACTTAAATAAATACCTTTAGGGGGGCTGGGTTTCGAATGTATACATACATTATGTTCTGCTCCTGCTGTGTTGAGAGAAGACTCAACGCTGTATGGATGGTAGAGAGGTGGCTGTTTTCAGCCACACACTGTATATGTGAACTACTACAGCCGTTGAACCCAATTACAATGTCTGACTGTGTGTGTGTGTGTGTGTGTGTGTGTGTGTGTGTGTGTGTGTGTTTGTGTGTGCACATGTACGTGTGTGTGTGTGTGTGTGTGTGTGTGTGTGTGTGTGTGTGCACACGTGCGTGTGCATATGTGTGCGTATGTGCCTGTGTGTGTGTGTTTGTGTGTGAGTTACAATCCATAACCACACAGCAGCCTATAGTTTATTAGTGTGAGGTGATGTGACTGCAAAGCTCCACTTTGAGAGGGTACAAACGCAACCAAATTGACCTGTACTCTCTCACAGTTAAATGACTGACACTCAGCCGTGAGAGACTTGGAGTACAACCGCTATTCCTTCACTTGGAAAGGAGCCATCTTAGGTAGTGTGGGCATAGAAAGAAGCCTATACTTCTCTGGGGCGTATGCTCTCAAGTCAGGGCTTTACCTTCCGTGTTGGTGCCAAGGAAAGTAATGAAAGCATGTCTTCTCACACAGGTCGGTCAGCCCTCATTGAAATCAGGTGACGCCCCCCAATACCACTAGAGGGCACTGGAACGAATGTAACCCCTTGTCTCGTGGCAGATGGAAGGTAATGTCATGCCGCATTAGGTGGCTGTTAAACTTCCAGCTCCGAATTAATAGCTTAATGGACTCTCACTAGTGCCCAGGGAAAACATGCCTTCCCACACACACACACACACACACACACACTCTCTCTCTCTCTAACTCTCTTGCGGTAGCCCTTTAGTCTCCAGTCTGTCAGCAGACCGGTCACAAATGGTATATTTGTTCCCGGAGCTTTTTGCGATGACAATGACTTTGAGGCCAGCTCATTGATGGTAACCTGCCACACTGCAGTCCACTGCAGGTGAACAGATTGTCATGGTAATGGCTATAACGAGCAACGGTGGGTGTACCGGGCTGGTGGGGGTGTGGGGGGTGGGGGGGTGGTGGTCAAACACAAAGTTGACTAGTCTAGATGGCAGATTCACCCAAGTGGCGTAATGTGGGGTTTAACAGGCACATGCAGCCTGGAGGTTAAAGGAGAAGCAGCAGGGCTCCGGGGGCGTGAAGGTTGACAGCATTAATCCCAAGATCAGGTGCGAAAGTATTATCTCTGGTCGGGGAATGTGAATGAGTCACGCTCCCCACCGTGTAACAGCTTATTACTGTATGTCATGGTGCTCTTCATGGGCACAAAAAAAAATATATAGCCTACTAATACTACCGAACTGCTGCTGCCCATAGCTGTCTGAGTGTCTGGCTGGCCAGCAGTGGAACACACAGACACACTTTTTAGAGACGTAATGAACACAGTCATACTGGTCTGGACCAGTTGACTAGTACAGCAATTCTCAACACTGGGCTGCGAGGGTATTTACAGGGCTCTATTTTGTGTACCAGGTCTTATGACTTAACTTAAGACCTGGAGGTGTGGCCAATGCTGTTTGGCCACTCAAAAGAGCCAAACATCATGGTATTTTTTAAACCTTGTTTTAGTTTTGAAACAGATAAATAGCAACTTATATTAAATTGGCTCCATCATAACTAGTATTGAGCTTGTAGATCTGCTACTTTAGCTATTTTTGAATTTGAACCCTGAAAAGTATTATGGACATATGAGGTTTCCACCCGATGGACACGATTTGCTCAATTAATGTATGTAGGTACAATCAGATTACTTTAATAGTGTATTTCCATGCTTAGGTACCTTATTATACTATCCACTACATCTCAGAGAGAAATATTGTTCTACTCCGCTACAATCATTTCACAGCTTAGATACTTTGCAGATTTAGATTATAATGCAAGACATACATTAACTGATAATTGATGATGCATTATTATAGGTTAAGCTACCCTGCAGCAGCACACAAAGTATAATTAAAATCCTCTCCACTTTTACTAGCTGCAATTAAAGTTATGAACACTTGAATGCATTACTAATTACAATCCAATGATAGATTGTGAAATAGGCCCTTCTGCAGTACTTTTACGTGTGGTACTGCTTAAATGGAACCGTGGCCAAACAGTGACAGTAACAGTAACACATCCTTGCAGGCAGTGACAGTAACAGTGACATTCTACCTGTAGCCTGTTCATGTTTTTTGAGGGGGACGGCTGTTGTTGATGATGATACTAGCGTGAGACTTATCAATCTAATAATTTAGCCGACTGTCTGTCAGTCAGTCAGTCAAAGTACTTCCTTAGCATAGAGCAAGACAGCTGCTCGCTTTCTGCGCCATCTCACAACGCCACGACGCACGGACCGCCTCACAGAACCTAGCGCCGTCCAGCCCTGTCCTCCAACCTCAATCTGCCCTGCATTACACACGCCAAACATCGTACAATCATCGTAATTAAATTAATTCGCGTAAAAAAAAAACCATCTCTCCGCAAATCACGTGTCACCAGTGTCACCAGTGAAATGCATGTTGGGACGTACACAGATTAATACTGGGACACACTTTCCCACGCAACAGACCCACACGGGTAAACAATTCCCCCCCTATCACATTACCCACACTGAACAACATTTGCTGTTCATATATTCAGAACGGGTAAGGACTAGTACAATCAATTAACTAGTACTCTCCTAATGCCGCCGCTGCCACGGAGGATCTACCATGCTTAACGTAATTCCAAAGTGTGTACATTGTTTAAGTCAAAGATGCATGGTTGCCATATGGTAAATAGTAATAGCGGCCTTCAGTCTCGAGAGACCATGGCACAAGAGCAGCACAACACGTGAGAGGAAGTCTCTTTGGCAGTGATGGCATTTGAATGCGCTGCCGTCGCCTGCTGACGCCGATTGAGGTGCCTTTCGCCTAGCTCTCCTTTCTTCTGTGTTAATCCACCACAACCAACACCACTGCTTGTTTACAGCCACTTTCATGGCTGCTGGCTACAACCGAAACAGACTTCCTCTTCAAAATAAATGCTACTTGGCCTGGGCCGACGCCCAGCTGTCCAGGCACCTTGGCCAGTAGTTCGAGTCTGGCAGTGTGCCGCGGGTTCGACTCCAGATCCCGACGGCCATTACTGCATGTCACTCCTCCATCTCTCTCCCCCATTTCCTGTCAGTTTACTGTCTGTCCCTCTATTAAAAAAAATTCAATAAAGGCAAAAGCCACAAAAAAACATTACAATTAAAAAGAATACTTAAGCACTATATAAAAACATAGCATATCTACAAGCTCAAGAGGTCTCCAACCCTTTTTCATTTGGAAAATAGTAAATTTCAATTTATTTACAGTAAATAAAATACAATACAATGAAGTTATGGGAAAGAGTAGTGGAAGCTAGACAGAGAGAATTTCTGAGCAGCAGTATGGTTTCATGACAAGAAAGAATACTACAGATGCAATATTTCCTTTGAGGATGTTGACAGAGAAGTTCAGAGAAGGTCAGAGGGTGCTGCATTGAGTCTTTGTAGATCTGGAGAAAGCATATGATAGGGTGCTGAAAGAGGAACTGTGGTATTGTATGAGGATGGAAGTCTGGAGTGACAGAAGTACATGTTAGAGTGGTGCAGGACATGTATGGAAGTTGT
This sequence comes from Protomyctophum bolini, assembly GCF_963924005.1. Lineage (NCBI taxonomy): Eukaryota > Metazoa > Chordata > Actinopteri > Myctophiformes > Myctophidae > Protomyctophum > Protomyctophum bolini. The sequence continues at coordinate 17,394,345 of NC_137877.1, read as the reverse complement.
AAGACAGTGGTGAGGTGTGCTATGGGTGTGACAGAGGAGTTCAAGGTGGAAGTGGGTTTGCATCAACGATCAGCACTGATCCCCTTCAGATGACAGGTGACAGATGAAGTTAGACAGGAATCCCAATGGACCATGATGTTTGCAGATTACATTGTGATCTGTAGTGAGATATGTGAGCAGGTAGAGGAAAATCTAGAGAGGTGGAGATATGCCTTGGAAAGGAGAGGAATGAAGGTTAGCGTGTGTGAATGAGAGGAACCCAAGTGGAACAGTGAGGTTACAGGGAGTAGATAGTGTCAGGTGTGATGTGTGAAAGGAAAGTATGAGCAAGAATGAAAGGGAAGGTGTACAAGACAGTGGTGAGACCAGCCATGTTGTATGGTTTAGACTAGAGACAGTCGCACTGATGACAAGACAGGATGCAAAGCTGGAGGTAGCTCTGGTCCATAGCCTTCTACTGCTTCGATTCTGCCCTGCAGTAAGGCTACGCGACAATCAGTTTTAAATCTCAAATCGAAATCAGTGTGCGTCCACTAAGTGCGTCCACTAAGGAAAGTAGTCTTTCTATTGACACAACACGTCTTTGTATTGGTGAGTAGGTTAAACATTCGTGAGATTTCCACAAAAGAGGAGAGGCTGGTCTGATTTCGATTTGAGATTTAAAACTGATAGTCGCATAGCCTTACTGCAGGGCAGAATCGAAGCAGTAGAAGGCTATGGACCAGAGCTAAGCTGGAGGTAGCAGAGACTACAATGTTGAGGTTCTCTCTGGGAGTAACCAGGATGGATAGGATCAGGAACGAGTACATCAGAGGGACAGCGCATGTCAGATGTTTTGGAGATAAAGCCAGAGAGGCCAGACTGACATGGTTTGGACACGTACAGAGGAGGGATAGTGAGTATATCGGTAGAAGGATGTTGAGGTTGGAACTGCCAGGCAGGAGGCCTAGAGAGAAGAATTATGCAATTAGGCAAAGAGAAGAATTATCGATGTAGTGAAAGAGGACATTTAGTTGGTGAGAGAGAAGAGGAGGCAGAGGACAGGGTGACTGAGATGGAGGCAGATGATTCGCTGTGGCGCGACCCCTGAAGGGAAAAGCCAAAAGGAAAAGAAGAATGTATTGATATAAAAAAGGAAAACGTACTATGTAATTTGTAATTTGTAGACCTACTTTGTTTTTGTAATAGCAACTACTCCAGTACAAATACAAATTTGTACAAATTTGACCATGACTAATATTCTAAGAAGAGTACCTATATTTTGTCTCAAGTACTGTGGAACTGGTATTCATCCTGTTGAAAAAAAATATATATATATCTGTAATAACTATTGTCAAGTGGTCTAAATTGCAATAATTGCGGTTGATTATTGGCAGACTCCTCTTCAAGCTGAATGACAGAGGTGCTGGCCGGTATGATTCACACTGGGAATCGTTCTAAAAATGCATAATACATAACACACAATGTTCAGGAGACAAAACGGAAGACTGGATTGTCTTTTAGTACAACCATGGATCCTTTCGAGTAGACCCTTTAGTCACAAAAGAAGAAAACCCCTAAAAGTTAAGCAGCTGTTGTCTCTATTTTGCATGATTTGTCCTACATCTGTTGGTGTGTGTGAGTGTCAAGAAACACCTAGACCAGAATGATAGTTCATTGCTATCATAGAGTGTTTAGTTTGTTCAGTGAACAGGAGGGCCTCCATATTCTGTTAGTAACTAATCATTGCTATCATAGAGTTTAGTTTGTTCAGTAGCAGTGGTCACCATCTCTCTCCACAAAGATCATAAATCAGATTGTGTACCGGTTAAATTCAATTCATTACAAAGTTGTCCACTTTACATGCAGAGCAGAGACCCAACAGAGATCCGAAACCGAGCAAGCAATTTTGCAATCACTATTAGAATATAGAGCTATAAGAAGAGTTATGAATAGATATTTAAAGACTTGTAAGGTCATGCAACTTTCAATACTTGTCGCGTTTACAACCAGCATACAAATATGCTTATCAAGGCCAGTGACAATGAACGATTGCACCTCTAAATCGTCAATGTCAACACATTCATTGTCTCATGTCTGAATATGATAAGGACCTGTGAATGGTTGTAATTCTGGATTTTGACAGTCCTCTGCAGCTTAAATGAGATTTTCCAGCAGTATAGATTTCTCACTCACCATCAAAAAAGGCCATTAACTCGAACTATTAAACACAATCAATACATCTGCTACCATATATTCACTGAAGGATGCATCAGAGGGAGGATCGTGGAATCAATATCGTAATCAATATCTCTGGTGTTCATCCTGCCTGTTAGATTATAGACATTGGGTGCAAAGTTGACATTTTGGCCTGAGGGTGGCGCTAGACGCAAGGCCATGGGGTCACTCAATTGGTTATAGGTTCATCATCCAGGGATGAGGAAGAGCAATATAGCCAGTAGTTTTAGAGTTGCATTATTTAGAAACAAACAGTGGTGTAAGGTTACTAAGTATATTTACTCTAAGCACTGTACTTAAATAAAATGTACTTAAGTTTTATTTTTTGTTTTTATCAGCATTTCCAATTTTCAATACTTCTACTTCATTACATCTCAGAGGCAACTATTGTATGTTTTACTCCACTACAATTTTTGACAACTTTAGTTACTAGTAATTAATTTGTAGACTTAAATTATTATCACAAAACATACATTACCAACTTCAGCATTTCAGCCATTTGAAAACATCTACAAGGTAAAATGTTGTTGAAATGTGACACATTGAGCTTGTAGATCTGCTATTTCCAAATTATTTGCATGCACTTTGAACTTGTGAAATGGGACATTCTGCACAATGATGTACATTTTCCATGAGTAAACAGAGTCCTCGACTAAATCTAAAGACATTCTTATTTAACCAGCCATTTCAGGTTGGTGAAGTTGATATTGTAAATGTAATGTTGGATTTTATAATGCATTGATATCTGTGACGTCATGTGGCATTCAGAATAATGGCAAAATAAACCTGTGGTGTGTGTATGTCTGGAATCCAAACTGCACACTTTCTATTCCCGAATAGTTGCAAAGCGATAACACATAAAATAAATAAATCTGCTTAAGGATGATGTCACTGGAAGACGGATTTCTGAACTGCACAGCCCTCCTATGAGTAATGAGACACAGATCGAGTAGAATTATTTTGTGCTATTTTATCATGAACATTGTAAGGACCAATTATATGATAATAAGTTGAAAAGTGGTCCATCAAGGGACGAGACCACATAGTTTTGGACAGACAGCACATCTGTACGAACCAATACATCCTCAGAGCCAATTAAAGAAATGCACTTATGTTCATTAAGTAATTACTTGTAAATGATGTACTCCTCGGCTCTGCCCTTCCAGTGTGTAGTGAGTGTATGATGTGAGCGTTAAGACAAAGCAGACAGGAATGAGAACCAGATGGTCTGGTCTGGCCGCTTGAAACATTAATGTCTAAGTTGATAACAAATTACTCCACTTATTCTCTGTGAATAATTGACAAGCAGACTAGCAGAGCGTGCTGCAGTGTGTTTGTTGCTCACAAGTTGACCTTAAATATGAAGTTTCTTATTTGTTTATTATTATTATTATTATTATTATTATTTTTGATCCTCAGGATCAAAAACCACATTGAGACTGAAGTCTCTTTTACAAGTGTGAACTGGCCAAGACAAGAGGCAAAATAAGTGACACAGCTCTGCCAGTAACAAAAAATACAAAAAAAACAGGACAGACATACAATGCTCATAAATACAGTACCCACTACCGAAGAAGCTCAAAGTGAGAACAGGAGCGCGACCAATAAGGACTAATAAATAAAAACTAAGAAACGGAAATTGCTAGTAGACTAAAAAGCAAGCAGATATTTGCTATACGTCAAAGCAGGAGCAATGTATGGGAAGTGTCCCCATTATAAATAAATCTAATTGGACCGATACGGGTCCATTTGGTTTTATTTTACGCTCTCAAGAGTTACATTATTGTTAAACATCTGCACTACTTCATGAATTCTATACACAGAGAATGTAAATCATTCTTATTTTGATCGTTTGCCAAAAGCATGGAATTGTAGACAAAATCTTATCCAACGAAAACAGAACATACTTTAGTTTTGGGTGTGAAAGAGGCTAAATGTCATCAGATGGTGGTCCGTGGCTCAAATGCCGACTATATAACGGGTTGAAAACCACTGGTGTAGACTAATTTAATACGCTAATTCATACTAATGCTGAGATACTGTATATTTCTCCATGTACACAGCATGCATGCATCCCCATGGGCTACGCGGGGTGCATTTCCGCTTGGACTTGCCGTGCCCTTTGCGTGAACTCACTGTTAGCTCTCATAAATAAAGAAATAACCATGGGTATTCCCTGCACTGAACAAAGGATTTTCTCACCCGTAGCATAATCCCACGAGTGAGACCCATTGGACACGGGCGGTATTGTTTGTACTTTTCGGCAGAGTGCAGCGGATGCTGGCAAGGGTTCGAAGGCACTCCACATTTCTGCCTCTCTCAAGCCCATAAGACACTGCAAGAGTCTGCATGTTGGCACGGCCGGCTAGCTTTGATGTGCCTGTGGGCTTATGTAAACCCGGCACTTTGGCCATGAACGCGGGGTAAACAGCCTTATCACCTTCCCCACTGGCAGGTTTGCAGCTAGGTGCACCGGTCTCTTTTCCACCCTCGCTCTCCAATCCCCACGAGTGCCACGAGAGCGATCACGCTAGCCTTTCAACCCCCCCCCCCCACCCCACCGCGGCTTAGAGCGAAAAATTATGCAATTGTGGCGCATGTTTTATTTATCAGCACACAGACTGCTTGTGACGGGAGAGGTAAAGCGAGAAGAAGCTGCTGAAGTAGGGGAATTCAGATGTACCGACTGTAGCGCCGTTTGTCACATGTGATTAAGTGTGATACGTTTGACTTGTAGTATGACACAATTATCGCACACACACGCGCGCACGCACACACACACATGCGCAGTTGCGCACACCCACACACACACAGACAGACTATGACATATTAGGAGAGTGTGTGGGTCTGCTCACGGGGTCCCAACGGGCCTGCATGAAATGCTGATAAAGTGCATTTAGAATTATCATTTGGGGGGGGGGGGGGGGGGGGGTGTCTGTGTGCAACTGTATTTTAAATCTGAGGGTTTTAAATCTAAATGTGTGCTTGCAAAGCTATTAGTAAAATGCAAAAAATAAAAATCTTAGTATTAGTATACAGTATTAGAAATGTATTGGTAATGTAATGTTGTTAGTATACTGTATATTGATGCATTGTTCCTGTTTTATCACATAAAGTTATGTGATGAGAAGAAGAAGAAGAAGAAGAAGAGAGATAGTGGAAGAAAGAGCATCAGCGTATGTACAACCAACGTACATGTAAACTTGGTATAATATTATATTCACCAAGAGCATTTTGAAAAAAGGTAATCGACCAACATTTGTCGTCATAGTATTAGTCGGCAAAATCAACACTGTTTCTCAAACATGTTTGGCTCAGGTCACCCCTGTACATAATGTTTTCATGCACCTGAATTACATTGATACTTTATATATCACCTTACATCTATGTCATATTGACATATGTATTATTATGTAAATCTTTCCTCCCAAGAGGAAAAGGAAAACTTGAGAGAATAATATGGGACAGATTGAAAATAACTACTTGAACGCCTGCATCCCTATTTTGCGGGGAACATTCAGCAACGATAGGCGATCTGTAGATCAGTGCAACTCAGGTTAATTTGACTGTAGTTGTAGCTGTAGTGATCTGATCCTAAACCACTACCAGCCTAAAACACAGCACAAGTTAAACAGCACTTCATTGCGTTTCAATTTCACCAGTGCAGCGCGTCGCGGTTGCTCCACACCAGAGCCATAGAGTAAGACAGAGTTACGCAAACTCTGTTCACTTCATGGGGCCAGTCCAGTGGCGGCTCTAGACATTAGACTAGAGCCGCCTACATAGACTTACAGAATGTACTGGAGTCTATGGGCTTGCGCGAGTACATGAACCACGTGACTGGGCTGTTTTCTGTCCCCTCAATATCGTAACTCTTCTATTAGATGGCTCTGCTCCACAGTCCACACACACTGTCACACTCACACAGAAGTGCGGGTCTTCGCGGATCCACTTAGGTCTTACACATAATGATAGACAGACAGCCCAGAGTTTGGCGGGGTATATGGCCGATTCCGAACCGGTCCCGAGTGATTCTGATGAAACACAGATCCGACCCGTGCAGGAATGGGGGGGGGGTCTAGACTGCAGCGTGACAGTGGAGCTAGCGCCAACTGCAAGCCTCAAGACCATCATAATAGACAGGAAAGGAGGAGGGCAGTTGGTGTTGGTTAGTCTGCACTTGTGCATCTCTTGTGAATATATGTCATACGTTTTGCTTTTGCTTTTTTTTCTACCAAACTCCAGCCAGCCTGAATGACTTTTTCCGAAGCTAATTAAAACCTTGTGTCATTTTCTTTCGCATCGATTTCAACCTCTTCCTTTAAAAAGAAAAAGAAAAAAAAGGAAGTCTATGAGTTGACAAATGACCCTTGTTATCCATCAGAGAACTTGCTTGGTTTAATCGAGCTGCTGCCCGATGAATTAGAACATTGTCAGCATTAGCTATGGCAGCGATTCATTGCATTGTACAGTGGAATGGCGTTACAAAGAACCAGACACGTGTGACTAACGAGAAAATTAGCAAACTTGAAGACTAAACATATGCCTCTCTGAACTGACATTTGGCCAATTAATAACCGTCTCTGTCATGCCCATTAGGATGTCAGCGGTACACATGAATAACATAAATAAATCCACATCTCTCTGGGGTCTGTCTGATGCTTACTCACAGAGGTGGAAAGGACATACATTTAGTCAAATACTGTACTTCACTGGTTTCTCAAACGTTATATGTCAAGGATCCCCAATTGAAAAGATATGCCAGGGCAGGGACCCCCATCAGAGAAGATTCTCAAACATCATTCTCAAAACTTACATTTTGAGGCCATGGATTTAGTTCATGCACCATCATTTATCTTTATCTCTGGAACCTCCCAATCTATACATGCAGTGTTAATTTAACTCTGAGAGGGTACAAATGGAACCAAATGGACCCTTATCTGGGGTCTCATTACCCACTTTGAGAACCACTGTACTCTACTGTAAGTAGTAGTACATTTTAGGTGCTTTTACTTTGCTTGGGTAAGTCCATTTCTCAATGTATGCAAATACTCTCAGAGGCAAATATACTTTCACTATAGGCTACTACAATTATTTGACAGCTTTATAGTTACTATAGTTGCTTTGACAATTTTGATTACAAAACATACATTTAACGTACAATCAAGCCCTATTTACTTTGCTATTTGAAATCTACAAGCTCACAACACGTCACAATGCAAAGATCTGCTATTGAGCTGAGCTTGTAGATATGCTGTCTTCGAAAAATGTTGACAGACTTTGAAATGGAACATTCTGCATAATTAGTACATGCTAAACCCCTTATCTCTAAACTACTTTGCCTTTTTTACTAGTTAAAATAGCCAATCTACAAACTCACAACGTGTCGATGTAGTCGGCTAAACATGTTTTTCAAAATAGTAAAAAAGGCAAAGAAGTTTAGGGATAAGGGGTTTAGCATGGACGAAGGTACTAAGTACGAGGCACTTATAGTACTGTATGAAACACCATTTCCTTTCTACTTTTTTGCAACACCAATGCGCCTTTGTACTTTTTAGTCAACTGAAGTTACATTTTGAATACTAGTATAGAATATTTCTACAATGTACGATTAGTTATTTATTTACTTCTTTCAGCCCTGTTTACTCTCTGTGTAATTAATGGGAATCGGGATGGACTATTTTCCATCAGACACGTCACCCGTGTTGTTTGACAGAGACACGCTGTGTCCCAATGAGAATAGATGATCACGGCTCGCCTTGAAACATACTTCCAGATCATTGATCCAAGCCTGGCGTGCACCCCAAAGGGGGAGAAATCTTTATGTTTTCAAAGCTGTCAGACTGCATTGAAATTTATTGCAGACAGGCACCATGTGCGATATTGAAATGTCGAATGGACAGACAGACCCTGGGAATGAATGTGCCATTGTCCCTCGTGTCCGTCGTTGGAAATCAATCAAGACGGATCATTAATGTAGCGCTGCATGGGCCAGCGGAAATGTGTGAGCCCTTGGAATTCCTTGGCCTCAATGCACTGAAAAATAAATAAATAAAGTAAAATAAAAATCACCTGATTATGATCAGTGGAGAAAGTATTCTACCCCAGTACTTGAGTCAAAGAAAATCCCTACGATTTGTTTCAATCAATAAAATGTAATTTTGTATATTAACAATACCAAAAAAAATACAAGATACCGTGGTTGTATTTGGTCTCTCATTGAGACATTCAGATAGAGTCAAAGGTCATGTCTCACCTACCTAGACAACAGGATCTGACACTAACTTGACCTGATGGTCAAGATTCAATTCATCCCCCGAGCAAGCAAGCAGACCTTACGTATTCAAAAGTACTTTACTCAGGTATAAATGCACTTTGTTGCTGTTTCCCACTAGATAGACCAGTGGTTGTGGACCACCAGCGGTCCTTGAGGGGATTCCAGGTGGTTCCCACTAAACGATGGAGAGTTGGTAACCAAATGGACTCTTATAAGAGTGTAAAATGAAACCAAATCATTTGGTTTAATTTTACACTCTCAGGAGTTAAATAATATTGTTAAACATTTGCAACATTTGCAAGAAGTTTACACAATTAGACAATGTAGAATAATTGTTATTTTGATCAACGTTTGCCTGCTATCTCTCCTAATGGTAATTGTGGACCAAATCTTAGCCACCAAAAATATTCTTTAGTTGAGAGAGGCTAAATCTTTAAATAAATACTTTCTGAAAAGTCTATGAGGAAAATGAATGGGGATTTCTTTCCTGGTCTCTCGAGGGGGCGGGACTGCGACGCTCTATAGTGGCTATATATCTTTATACCTAAATAAATAAAAACTTATCCCTAAACTTTTTTTTACTATTTTGAAAAAAAATATTTCAAATAGCCAATCTACAAACTCACAACGTGTCGAGGCAGATTCATTGGCTAGTTGAACTAATTTAAAAGGTTTTTCAAAATAGTTATAAAATGTCAAATACGTTTACGGAGAAGGGGTGGCACAAGTTGGGCCCGAGATGTACAGGCGAAGATGTACAGCGGTCCCTTGAATCCACTGATTATGAAGCTTTGTCTTTGTCACAGTGAGTTATGCCAGACAGTTCCATTGAGATTGCACTGAACATACTTAAATAACATATAATAAATAAATAGCATTCTCCTGCAGTGAGAAACCGGCGTGTGAGGTCACAATAGGTGTATGTACACATTCAGGAACAGTAGGAACAGGTATGTCAGAGATTACTTAAAGGGATATTTCACCTATAACATAAAATTCAACTGTTTTTTTTTTAATGTGTTTTTGGGCTCCCCTATGTATTTTCTATCCCCACAAATCTGGGTTTATCTAGCATCAGTATTATAATGACTCAAAGATTAAATAAGTCGCGTATCAGCGCCCCCACCACCTCAGGACATTGTGGTACTGCAGCTAAAACTGCTTCAGAACCAAAAAAGAAAGGCCTTGGACTGGTTATATCAGAGTGGTAATTGAGGCTCAAACCATTAGAAATACGTTTGAGGGACAGTCACATAGATAGACATTATGTCTACTTTTGGTCATGTTATAGTCTACTCAGGCTTTTGTGTACACCCTAGACAGTTTTTAAGTTGCTCATCGATTCAGTATTTATGTTTGATATTCATTTTAGCTGCCCCGCCACCTTCCTAAACAAACTCATTGTAACTTCAAACTCCATTTTATACTCCATGATAGATTAATTGAAAACACCCATAGCCTACTTGGTTCTGGTGACTGATATTGGCCCAAAGGAAATATGCATAGTGAGTGGGCGTGTGGTTCTTCTCAACACCCCCTTTCACTGTGAACATAGATATTCCGTGTAGAGATGTGCCACGCAATGGTAGGCCTGAGGACTGGCCTGGCCTGATCGGACAATAAAATAATGCTGAATTAACTATAGCTTGGTAACTTTGACTGCACAATAGCCTCTCATTTAACCTCCTTGTATAGGCCTATATTTATTAAACCACAATCAAATATTATTCCATTTAATTCACTTGCATCACTTCGCTTCTGAAATGTAATTGAATAATATTTGGACTGCTGGACAGCTGACAGTAGGCTCTCTTCTCTCTTGAAAAAAATTACATTATATATATATATATACCGGTATATATATATATATATATATATATATATATATATATATATTATGGCAATTTAATTTTGATGCTGAAGTAGGCCTAAACATTTCAAACAATTTAAATGAGATGAAGAAAGTCACCACTCACATCACACATTTCTCCGAGAATGGTTTTTACTACTGCCACATGTTTGCTTCTAAATGTATTCATTCAGGAGAGGAGGCCTTACGTGCGCAATGAGGACAGGTATGGCTGTGCTCTAGTCTAGGTTGTCTATTTCTATGTTGTTGTGTATGATAGTGTTTCCCAGTGCGGCCTAGAGGGGTGTGGCTCAGTGTGGGCTGTATTTTGCGTGTCTTAAGTACCAGGTCTTATTCCCTAACTTGAGTAAACTAAAGACCTGGAGGCGTGGTCAATGCCATTTGGCTATTCTGAATGGCCAAAGAGCATTGACCACGCCTCCAGGTCTTTAGTTTACTCAAGTTAGGGAATAAGACCTGGTACTTAAGACACGCAAAATACAGCCCTCTGAGCCTCCTAACTGCTCCCGATTTTGTGTGTGTGTGGAGAAAGTGAAATGTGGATAATTTATCTCTCTAATGAAAACAGGATGTGTATCTAGGAGGGATACTTAAAGTGAAGAGGAACGGGCACATCCAGATTAATTTGTGCAACCTGGCTGTGTAATTTTCTTTCCGCGTATCCCCTCTGTTCTGTGGGAGTAAACAAGACATTCAGTAGCTAATTAATATCAAAGAATGAGTTTGTTATCATGGGTGAAAACTGAAAAAGACTGCTAATGCAGTGCTAATGCACAACAGAAACCTCTCATTGCTCCAAATGTTTACAAGTAGTGGGTTTTCGGCTGGCCCAGCCTGTGTGATTCTATTGGTTCACCATTCTGAGCGCCCGCCCAGCCCCCCTCCTCCTCCTCTCTTCTCCCCGGTAGAAAAAGGCAGGGAACGCTGATGTCACCATATTTGGAGATTTGTTATTGGCTAGCGAAATACAAGTTGGCTCCCACTTCCTATATGCCAGATCTTCCATTGGGTTTCCCCAGGCTATTCTTTTTTTAACCGAATGCGAATGAAAATAAAAGCCTGGGCTAAGCGGAGGCTAAAGTGGGTTAGACTTGCAGTATGCACATACTGCCAGTAGAACGTTGACTTCTACTTTCAGGTTTGTATGTAGAAATATGTGAGTGATATTAAATGCTACGTACTGTAGGCCCATATGATGTAGAACTCTTCACGGGCCACCCGATTTTGAAAATACCCGACAGGACCCGAGACCCGTACAGGTTGCATCTGTGTAATCATCTATTTACATTCATCATAATCACTCTGGGCCGGGTCGGAATCGTCTGTATTGTTGTGGGACTCGGGTCTGTCTATTCTGATAGACTCTTGTCTATTATGTGTAATACGCGAGTGGATCCCAGAAGACCTGTAATACTGTGACGCGCTGCACTGGTGAAAGACAAACGCAATGAAGTGCTGTTTAACTTGCATAGAGTACCTGCATGCCAGGCTGATTTGAATTGAAAACACAGGCGTACATATTGGATTACTCATCGGGTCTTTAATATCTTGGAAATAATCGGATGGCTTTTGTAAAGTGTGAGATCTACATTTATTCAACACTCCTAATTCCCATAATACTGTATGCAGTAGAGCACAGTAACACAGTACTAACTTTACTTATGCTGCAACATGGAATCAGGCAACATGGAATCGCACGTTTGACTTCACTACATTTCTAGCAAGGGAAAAGGTACATTATGTTGTGCCCTTGAAAAATCTAATGGGATGCTATTGCAAATGCTCACTCTACCAACCACGCAGGAGAGAACATGAATAGAAGCAGCCTGTCAAACCTGTCAACATTCAAGTTTCAGTTGTCTGGTTTCAGCAGGGGAAGAGAATAATCATAATTCATAATTGCATATCTAATATAAGGCCGTGTGAGACGCGTTCATGCTGTGAACTGCTGGAGGCATCGTTGTCACCATTTTCAAGGTCAACAAGTATAGCGACACTAGCTGCTGTATGACTGGCATCATTACAGACAAAAACCTGGGTGTTAATTTAATGCAACAAGACCTGGAACGCATCTCGGTCACCTTAGCTTTTAACCACTTTAACGATTATTGTATACTTTAGCTGTTGAAAAGTAGCAGATCTACAAGCTCATATAGTGGTGCGGATTGCCGCGCTATGATCTTGTAGATCTGCTATTTATTTTATTGTGACAATATGTGCAAATCTTTGAATAAATGTATATTCTTTCACAGCGAACGTTTTTAACACAAATATTTGCTTCTAGGGGGTCCCTGGAACTAAATATTTTCAGATTGACCCATTTGTGGTCTGTAACTCTGAGAGAGTATACGTTCAATCTCAGAGGTGAATTAGCACACAGGATTGTGTCTGCAGCGGTTTTGCTATAAAGCCAACACGGGAGTCTTCAAATTGTATTCAACGAGGACATGGTATTTCAGACAGACAACCCTGTGCAACCTTTCACACTGCCACTTGCTGTGAGTAAATGAGTTTGTTAATATTTCATTAACAAATCCCTCCCTGCCTCAGTGTGTGTGTGTGTGTGTGTGTGTGTGTGTGTGTGTGTGTGTGTGTGTGTGCGCGCGCGCGCGTGTGCTTGTACGTGCGTGTGCGTGCATGCGCACACATGCATGCGTATGTGTGCATGCGTGTGTGCGGTGTAGAGTGTGAGCTCTTGTGTATAATAGAAGAGGGTATTTGGGTCCATTTGTCTACTTGTCCAAAAGTGATGATGGAATTTTAAAACAGTTGCCCCCTCTGCCAGCGAGTTTGAGAGCCATGTCAGTCAATAGGCAATATCTTCTCCTGACATGTGAAATGTAGGAAGGTCACACGGGCTGTTGATGGAAATCAATTCTCATTCCTGAAGTCTGGGAGCGCACAGAACTATATCTAGACAGGGGGACACAACGTTTAGCGTAAAGAGATTGAGCGAGGCGAGGGTTAAGACACAACTCAACGTTGTGGAGGAGGATGATTGCGGTGTATCGACGCAAAAGGCACGAGCTTCAGCGGCAAATAAGCCTTGGCTACTGACAGCCTTGTAAAGGGCACGGCAATTGGCTTCATGTTGAAAGGCCCTGCCATTTTAAGCTTTACCTTATCAATACAGTAATCCATTGTTAATTGGCAGCTTTGACCGATTTGGTGCGCAGAGAGATGTGGCCTTAGATTCTCAGAATGCCTACAGTAGATGTTCTCATTACGTTATACATTGCTATTAGGATGCTTTATTATCATCATTATCATCATCAATGTCTTTGCATACGTTGGGAATTTAAAACAATCACACTCGTGCGAAGTGAGGGCACCTTGTACTGTGTGTTAAAGTGCTCTAAACAAACATTAAATGTCCATAGACTGCCCCACTAGGAGTGCTGCGGGTAAACCCTCAAAATGCATAGAAACCTATGCTATCATCATATCAGTTTATCTATCCCTGTATCTTCTCCTTCTTTGACTAACAGTAACCCAGTTTCCATCAGCACCCTGTCGGTTAACAGATGGCAAACAGTGTTCACGTGGGTCTAAATGTCTCTAAAGAATGCGGCCTATGCACCAATATAAATTGGTACAGATATTTTTTGGTATTTTTTATATTGGCTAAAAACCACTACTTGAACCACGGCTTCAAGTAGCCAGAGAGCACTGTGTATTTCATATGGAGTACAATATCTTTCTCTCTCTCTCTCTCTCTCTCTCTCTCTTTCTTTCTTTCTCTCATTTCGCACCCGTTCGAGCGTGTTCAATATAGCTCTCAGCAGCGTTCATCTAATAACGTGGCGGCTTCGATTCTAATTATCTACCTGCATGAGGTTATTAGAGGAGGCCTGCGTGATTGACTGGATTCCTTCCAGGTCTGACCTGGCGCGTGTAGATTCCATATCTGCAAACATGTTGAATTAAAGGATCATATTGGATTGGGGATTTCACAGAGCGCTGCCCCTGTAATCAGAGAACAGATTGAAGATTTCCTATCAATCTCAGATGTTGAATTAATGTATGTAGAGACAGAGAGACGAGGGCAGTAATGACTTTTTCTTCCTGGGCAACGTGGGAGATTGCCTTTTCTTGGGGTCGCAAGATCCGACTGCTGGACATTTTTTCTTCCTCCCTCTCTTTTCATTATTATCCCCCCGCTTATTTAGAGGTGAATATCGGTTCGGAAACATGGAAATGCATTAACCCAGTGACCTTCCGTGGTGGAAAAGAAGAATTGTCTAATGGCCGACAGTGGCACTGATGAAAAAGCTGCCCACGGAAACCTTTTTTTGTCAAGGTCAAAGTGTATTCCCGAGGATTCCAATAAAAGTGGTTCAGAGGTAAATGAACAATGGAATCTACGGTTCAAGAGTTATAGGCCAAAACACAAAGCAGCCCAGACGGTACTGCATAGTAGATTCCAAAGAAAATACAAACAGGGTCGAGGTTCTGCCTCGTGGCGACCATTTTCGGTCACACACACACACACACACACACACACAATCCAGTCAGGAGACAGATTAATCAAGTGGAATTGTACTTGATTAATCCACACACACACACACACACACACACACACACACACACACACACACACACACACACACACACACACACGGACGTGTACAGAAAAGTGGAAACTGACAGTTAATCATATCATTGGGTCTTAACTTGGATGAACATTTACTTTATGAATATGATACATCGTAGGCTATTGGCAGGATCTGCAGGTAGGGCTCTAGGTGGTATAATAGCCTAAACTAAACAGCTGCCTACTCCAAACTGCCCTGTCATGGACTATATGGCAGGAATATGGGGCTCAAACATAAATATTAAAGGACAAATGGTGTTTGTGTGCCATTATCCAAAAGACAAAGATCTTTATGTGCCAACTTCGTTCTGGGATCTTGCTCTTGCACCTTGAGACTGGTAGCAGTGGTAGGTATAGAGGAGTTACAGAAGAAGAACGTATTTGCACCTATTGTGATATAAACGATATTGAGAATGAGTTCCATTTTATTTTCTAGCATCCGCTACGTCAAAAGTTATTTAACAGTTAACAGTTTATTTATGTTTTTGTTGGTGTCTTATAATCACACATCAGACAGAGAAAGGAACTTGATGAACTTCAAAGAAAGGCAGAGAGAGAGAGCGAGAGAAAGGTGGTTACATGTGTGGATAAATCTCTTTTGGTTAAGACCGATAAGCCCCCCATCTTTGAGCAGTTGAGGTTGCGTCAGGTCTGTAACTTAAGAGATACTAGACAGTGGATCCTGAGTTATTGATTACTGGGAGACGGGGTAAGGGACTAGATAAGGCTGCATGGAGGGTAATCCATGAAATGGTTCAAGTGTAGGTTTTTCTTCCCTTCTTATTGGAATGCCATTCATGGAGGTTTAAACTCTGGCAAAATAAAATAAATATATATATATATATACACATATATATGGACTACCTTAAGAAGAAAAAAATCACCGCAACTTTGCAAAACGCTCCATTCTACGCGTTAAAGATTAACACACTTTGTCTTTGCCCCTCACCCAGTAAAAAGTCTATCTGCGCACTCTCAGACTCAGAGTTACTTTCCTGGTAAATAAATGGTAAATGGTGCATTTATATAGCGCCTTTATCCAAGGTGCTTTACACAGATTGTGCATTACATTCACCCATTCACACACACATTCATACACCGATTGTGGCGGAAGCCATGCAAGGTACCAACCAGCACATCGGGAGCAATTTGGGGTTCAGTGTCTTGCCCAAGGACGACCTGCTCTACCTCTTGAGCCACAGTCGCCTGCAAACACACTTTCAACACTTTCCTCACACTAAAAATGGTGCGAAGAGGCACTGAAAGTGGTTCTTCGGAACAACCTCCTTTGGTGCGATAGAGCACCAAACTTAACCTCAATAATTAAAGAGATTTGGTGTAGAGTTACTAGTGGACCTATTACAGAGCCCCGGGGCATGCCGGACAACTAAGTGCATGGGGTGTATGGTGCCATGTAGCACTAATAGCACCATTTAAATGTACCGCAGTATGTGACACATTGTGAGCTTGTAGATATGCTATTTTCAATAATATTGCTATATTTTCCGATGGCCAAATACATACATAATGTAGGGGTCCTTGAGTGAACACACTCAACATGTCAGTAAGCTCAGGCTGTTATGCAAGCACAACAGCCTTTTTTCCCCTCTCTCTTCACACATTTCATCTGAAGCAGAGTCTCATACATAATCATGGCTTATCTGGAGACGAAGAGAGAGCCAGCAAACTAGCGTGTGAGCAAATAAATAAATACATAAATAAAACTGAGAGAAAGAAAAATTGGATTCGTTCAGTGCAATCTCGACGGGAAGCAATGCTGGATTGAAAGGAAATGGTGCGATAATAGCATGTGCTCAAGTACTACACATTTTTATTATCCAGTTTTCAATACTTTTACTTCTGCTTCACTCCTCTTCCCAAATCATGCTGATTGAGTTATTAAGTTCTCTGTAGGCAAACAGAGCCAGATTGGAGACTGCAGCAGATCCAATCAAGTAGGCAAGTGCGCCTCAAATCCCCCCCATCAAGAGGAGTAAATATTAAGCTACCGTCCTAAAGGAGAGTGGGCATTGTTTGTTTGTTCATTTGAGCACTATATTTCCCCATCATCGCCACAGCAGTGTGTGTTTTAGCAGAGAGGGAGCCAGGGAGGCTAAACAAGATGTGAAAATAATCCTCCAACTTAATCTCCATATTGTGGGGACTGATACCAAACCAACGACACAGCATATTGTGGGGACTGATACCAAACCAACGACACAGCATATTGTGGGGACTGATACCAAACCAACGACACAGCATATTGTGGGGACTGATACCAAACCAACGACACAGGAGTCAGACTTCAACTTTGTTGCCAAACCATTGAAATGTATTACCAGAAGTTGTCATACAGTTTTTCAGCAGTCTGAAAGGGGGCAGCCTTGTCTCGACAGGTAAGTGGTCGATTCTCATCCTAGGACCAACAAGGTACATTTTTCATCTTACTTATTACTCTGCTTTTTCACTGGTTTTCTTTGGGTGAGAGCTCCAATTTATAAGGCCCACATGAACCTCACACAAGCCATAGAGCCCAGCGTTCCATTCCCATGCCTTTAGCCATATAGAGCCTATAGGAATGAGACAACACACAATTACTATGGCGTCAATATAACCGAAATATTTGAGGGAGGATGTTAAGCTTCTCTTACCCGGAGCCACACACCGAACCTACCTATTTCAAATTGTCCATAATGTCATGGATACTGTGCTCACTTCCTTCCTGGACTACAATAATGCTTTGGTGCACTGCTCCTCCTTGTGGGTAGGGTGAGGGCTGTCTTACTGAGACATGTAGTCCAGGAAGTAAGTGAGCCCATTATTCATGACATCATGGACACTGAAATATCTAAAAACACATATTTATTGTCTCCCAAACATAATAAAATAAGATCTGGTTGCAAAAGGGGTGAAGTGTCCCTTTAAGTGGTCAGATAGGTGGGTTGCATGCCTTTTCAGAGCACATTCATTTTAAGGATCAATTAGTCGATCGTGTTCCAGCTTGGAGCCTTTGAACTGAACATGTGCAAGGACATGCAACTTTTGAATAAGCATTTCCACCTCCGAGTTGTGCCTTTGAGTCCACTTGCCCGCGACTCCACCAACCACTGAGACACGATTACCTTCCGGTAGACATTCATCAGCTTGGTAGGTCAAGCCGTGTTTTATATGAAGGGGCGATACCAATCACGAAACAAGACTCATCAGCTCATCGCAGAAGCACAGACATCGGGAAGCCCATAGCGGCTAATGCAGAGGAGACCCAAGGAGGAAATATAGGTCGGCATTAGAGGGCTTCATCTGAAGATGGTACTCCACCCGCTTGTCTCTTGTTGTGGGCTTATGGGCTTCCATTCCATTGGGAAGTGTGCATGTTCCTCTTTGAAGCCACCGGCGGCGTCACCTTCAAAGTGGGGCGTCTTCTTTGAAGATTCCCCTGCCGTCTCTCCCTCACAGGCGACACTGCCTTATTCAGATGAGGATAATAATTATGCTAATGCACATACATCGCACAGCATTACGATGGCTCGGCTTGACATTCCCCTTCTTCTCAGCCACAGAACGTCTAAAGACTTGACTTGTCTTTCTCAGCGTTTTCGTCGGATCCGTGAATCCTGATGGAGTAATCCCCCCTAAAGACATGTCGGCCGTTTAATGACACAAGCGGCATGTCTCTTCGCAAATTGATCACTGAACCTATCCAATATAATGGACCAAATGCCAAATGTCATTTCATTGGTCACAATTGCAATTACATGTAGGCATTAAACAGGACTCACGCCGTGCAAGGACGGAGGAAGTGCCATGAACACTTTGTCAAAGAAAATACGGGGTTAAGCTATGCTAAAGCTATAAATTGAGTGTTGCTGCGTTCTTGCTGCTTGCTGCGTATCCATGGTTAACAACACTATCTAACTATTTTACCATGTGATGTAGCCTACTTGCTTTTACTGTAAATCACTCTGGATTAAGTTGCATCTGCAGCATTTCACATTATGGTCAGCCACTAGCTAGGTTTTGACCAATAAATGTACTGAGTTTTCTTTTTTAAGGTTTATTCTTTTGACAGAAATGTATAGAAATACTTATGTTCATATTGTTTTGTCAATACAAACTTTAATCAATCAAGCTGGTAAAGTTGGGCTACCTTCAACAGCCAATATAATAGATTATATATATTATGGCAAAATGTTCTAAATTTCATTATGCTTTAAATAGCATGTGACGTGTCAAACTAGGGGGTTTTCATCATTCTGAATCCATGCTACTTGAAGCATAATGAAATTTAGAACATTTTGCCTTATAATGGTTATATGGTACCCAAACTTTCAGCAGCGGGTGGTTGAATATAAACCAATGTTGGATATGTTAGTAGACACGTTTACAAACACATTGCTGAAGAAAATTCTTGGTAAGAAATGTATTCCCAGATTTTATTAATATCCCCTGACCATGAGGACTTTTCCATTCACTATACTGTAGTAGATATAGTGTTGATAGTAAAACACACCTGAATGTATTTCGTCAGTGGTGGAAAAGGTAGTACTTAACAGTTCAAAAGTACTCATTATGCACGTTTTCAAATATATAAAAATATTTAAAAAAATGCGGAACTACAAGCTCACAGTGCGTCACATTTTGAGCTTGTAGATCGGCTATTTTCAAATGGCCGAAATGTACAGTATAGGGCTGAAGTGGTTACTGTATGTTTTGTCATAAAATCTAAATCTAGAAAGTGCAACTAAAGTTTGCCAATAAATGTAGTGGAGTAGTACAATATTTTCCACCTCGATGTAGTGGAGTATAGAAGTAAAAGTACTGGAAATGAGAAAGAATCAAGTCAATTAGTGTAAGGATCAACACAAGGATCAAGTGTCTAGAGTATCGAAGTATAATATCCCTGTCTTTTGCAGTTGTTTTTTTTGTTTTCCCACTGGAACCCCAGGTTTGCCAAAAGCAACTTTTCTGCTATTTATGGCTAAGCAATTGGTGAAAAACGAATGTACGAAATACAGTGGTGTAAAGTACTGTAACCAAGTACATTTACTTAAGTAAAAAATATGTTATTTCTGCTCTACTTTGAAGAGTGAATGAATGAGCATCAGCCAACAATGCAAAATGTAAATGTCTTGAAATGTCTGAAATATTATTTGATACGCTGTGCCGCTAGAACTGGAACTGGAATGATATAATTGACAGTA
Organism: Protomyctophum bolini; assembly: GCF_963924005.1. Classification (NCBI taxonomy): domain Eukaryota; kingdom Metazoa; phylum Chordata; class Actinopteri; order Myctophiformes; family Myctophidae; genus Protomyctophum; species Protomyctophum bolini. The sequence goes on along the minus strand of NC_137877.1, from coordinate 17,374,186 downwards.
GTCTAGACAGTGCGCTGACCCTTTTATTAATCTACAATTGCATTTAAGAGTGACTCACTGTCTGAACACCTTGGAAAACAGTCTGAGATGTAAATGCATTTCAGAAACGCTTTTGATAACTCATAACTTTTAGTTCCAGTTCTGCTAGCAGCAGGTAAAATGTGATTTTGGGGAAAGGATGTGGCCTAGCCATAGAACCCTGGGTGAAGAATCAGGTCAAATATATAGGGTGTATGTGGTTAACTGTGTTTTGATATCGCAAATGCACTTTGAGACTTAAAAAAGTGTGTATTTTATAATCTCTGGAACCCCTTGAAAACGAGAGGATTCATCTCAAGGGTTGTTCCCAATAAATAATTTAAATCATTGAGTTTTCACCGTTGACTGTATAGACTATTAGACCAATAAAGGTATACTGTAGCCATATATTCCAATTATAGTCACGGCCACAGGAAACACCAAACACAAATGTGAACGGTCAGTTAATTAACATAGACAAATACTGCATCTTTGTTTCATTCAGGTTTAACCCATTGATAGCCTGGGGTCAACCTATGCTTTCTATGGGCAGCTCCCGGCAGGATCCGCTGGGAGAATCTAGACATTACATATTCACAATTATTATTTTTCTGCAGATCTACAAGTCTGTAGCATGGCACTCGGTGCCGTGCTATGAGCTTGTAGATTTATAGTAGGATGGGTTAACAGAGATACACATACTACTATATCTTTGTTTCATTCAGTTTTCGAGGCAAATGAGGGCACAGCAGGACATAGGGTTCAACAGGCAATTAAACTAATAACGATAAACAAGTGATGGAAAACAAGCTTCTCGATTATTGGAACAATCAAAGAAGTAATCAATACAAAAATCGTTAGGAAAATAAACAATAGCCGCAGCCTGACTTTGCACAAGGCGGTATATTGACTTCCCAGTCAAATTGTTTTGTGCCAGAAACCTCTTATTATATTCATGAATGAACGCCCTATACAGTACTTGATCATACTGCAGCATAACGCTGCTCACGCACAAGATTCAAAAGTGGCAGATCCACAAGATCGATTTGCTACTTTTGTTGTTTTTGAATTTGACATACATTTCCACCCGACAGAGACAATTTGCTGTGCCTCATAATTAATTCCAAAATAACTCCTTCCTGATGTCTGTCTTTGCGATAAAATAGGGTGGGAAGAAAATATAGGAACACAAATGACAAAGGAATGAGTTTTCAGTGTGTTCAAAGTGACTTAAAAATGTAACAGCAAAGAAACCTCTTATCTCCATATTTTACCATAAATTAGCGCCCTACTTAATCATACTACCGGGTCATGCAAAAGCATCAAAAGTAGCAGATCCACAAGCTTGAGCTCGTCGATCTGCTGCTTTTTCCGGTTTTTTTATCTGAATCCTGAAAAGTAACAGTTTTGGACATATGAGGTTTCCACCCGACACGGACAGTAAGAGGCAGCATGGCGCTATACTGTACAGTAACGTCTTAACTGTATCGCTCCATAGTACAATACCCTTCACCTCGCCGACCCGCGCAGACAATGGAAGTACATTCAATAAGACTGTAATTACATGGATTGACAAATAGCCGCTTGTCCCCGAAATCTAGTCACCCGGTCGTGGCTCCATTATCCCAGGAGTGGTGGAGGCTTAATTGTTATTACGGCGGCGTTTTTGCATTCCCCCAATTATGTCACGGAGGTTTTCTTCAACCAACCGCTTATCTCTTAATTGTGCTTTTGATGTTAATCAGATTGGAGATTTTCATTCACCGCGTGGCACTGCCGAGGATGGGACCCGCCATTGATTGGTATGCTGTCATTTGTTTCCTCCTCCCCCCCCCCTCCCCCCTCCCCCAATCCCTCTCAGCTCCCCGCCAGGAAGACTTCAAAATGGCATCTTTAATGCGATCTCGCTTCCGAGTGGTACAGTATGGTTATGCATGTAAATGTGTCACAGTCACGTGTCTGCTGAAAATGAATGTGTCAGTGTGTGTAGACAGACAGACAGACAGACAGACAGACACTCCCGTCCTTCCTCTTTGATGTCTCCCTTTTGACTGATACCTGCCCATTCAAACTCTAAACTCTAAAGTTATTAGCGCAGCCGGCGAGAACTAGAGTTTGCAACAGGCCCGAAAATGAAGGCCCGACCCTAACTGGGCTGGCCCGAGGCCCCGCCCAGCACACATTTTACGCCCTACCCGGCCCGAATGTTCATATATGGGCATTCCCAGACATGTTGTTTCTTCTCCCCCTCAGGGCGTCTTACTGGTGTTAAAGCCTGGTTACCTCTGCTATGTTCGCTCGCGCCACGCCACTGGCCAGTGGTGGAAAGTTACTAAGTACATTTACTTAAAGGTGATATAGACAAGTTTCCTGTGTTAAAACGTGTCTATATCACCTTTAAGTGCATTTTTTTAATATTTGTACTTTACTTGAGTATATCCAATTTCCAATAGTTTTAATTCCACTCCACATGACCCTGCAGATCATGTCTGTCTGTCTGTCTGTCTGTCTGTGTGTCTGTCCCGCTGTTACTGTATATGTGGACCTGGCCCCTTTTGTGCCCATATATGGAGCTGAGTGATTGCTGATGCAACACACTCCATATTTGGATAGCGGGACAGACACACGGACACACGGACAGACAGACATGATCTGCTAGGTATCATAGTAAGTGCTCAGTGCATTCGCAATAATTTGCGAACGCAGCGAGCACTTACTATGAGACCTAGCAGATCATGTCTGTCTGTGTGTCTGTCTGTCTTGTACTTTTACTCAAGTGCTTTTTGAATTGCGGACTGTTACTTGCAGTGTTGATACTTTTACTAAGTAGAAAATGTGAGTACTTTCCCCACCACTGCATAACTCTACGGTGTATGCAACTGTGGGTTTATTCTGTGGCAGGCTGAACACAGCGGTGCTGGGTAATCTAAAGAACCTGTTCTCACAGGAAATCACAGCCCGATATGATGGTATTACATCTTGCTTTAAAATAACATGACTATGGCTTTTGATCTGATTACTTTCTTAATGGCATATACTCCCCCCTTTTTCAGTCATGCACCAGTCCCTTTCCCCTGCTCAGGACTATTATGAGTTATTGTCAACGGGCATGCCAGGAGAGGGTGGGAGGAAGAAGTACATACTTACTGTACTTAAATGTGGTTACTTACTGAATTATGTAAAAAAGTTGTAATACCACAATGTAGAAATTATGTCAAAGAGAAAGTCTTAAAAAAATGTATTTTGCTGTAGTGGTTTCACGCCAGCTGTCGGCACAAGCACCACCATATTGCACCTTGCGGTCCATGACGTCACTTGTTTACAAACTGACAAATAACCGAAAGTATATAACTAAAAAAAAACCAACAAAAACTATTAGCATTTTTTAAAACTATCAAATCCGCTCTTGACATTAATTAAAAACAACTGAGCTAAACTAAAACTATTATGAATTATAATCAGGGTTGTCCTGATCCAATTACGGCTAATGTGTTAATAGTACTATTCCACACATCTGGAACAAACTCACAGAAATCTACAGGTGTGACTGGCTGCCACCACTCGTATTTCCTTTAAAACACAAATAAAGACCTTTCTGTTTGCCACTGCCATTGATTCAAATCAAATCAAATCAAACTTTATTTGTATAGCGCATTTACATCGACCAAGGTCGAACCAAAGCGCTTCACATTTGCAAAGCAAATGACAAAAAAATGACAAACACAAGCAAACAGAAAAAGGGGATAAAATAAAGCAATAATTTCAAAGAGAGCAAAATGTAAAATGCAATTGGCAGTCCATGGGAACATAGCACGTGGGCAGACTTAAATTAAATTGAATTAAAAGCGATAGAGTAAAAAATTGTCTTTAATAAGGATTTAAAAACCGTCAACGACCATTTTAAAATAGTTCAAATAGCCGATCTACGAGCTCACAACGTGTCGATGTAGATTGGCTAGTCGACCTATTTTTTTATTTTTTCAAGATCGTAAAATATGACAAATACTTTTAGGGACAAAGATACTCTGCACTGTTTATATTTCTGCCTAATAATATTATTCAATCAATCAATCATCAGGCTACTGTCAGACTTGTCTACATGAGATGTATTCAGTGGTCATTAACTTGACGGCATATATAATAAGGTACTATAGGCTTATTGTAGTTTTGGGATATCGTCGGACTCTGCACTTTAGGCAATGATCCTGGTTTGCCTATGCTAAAATGCTCCACTGGGCTTTTATTTTTAATTATGCATCACCCAGAGCTAATATGTAACATTTTAATAAGGACTTTTTAGTTATGTATCACCCAAACCTAATATGATGCAACATTTTAATTTTAAGGACATTAATAACTTAATTCATAAATTCGTAAAAAATGTACTTTTCCCACCACTGTCTAACTCGGATGCCCATCAGGGGCGAAGATCTGAAAGTCAATGAATACAAAAATAAAAAATTAAAGAAATGTGCACGGCATCTTCACTTGCTCAATAAAGGAGAAAAAAAAACTTTTAATCAGATGCAACCTTTTCGGTCAAGGACCTTCAGGCATCTCTTGAAACATTGCACCCGATTAATTCTTTCAGTGGTGGAAGGAAGAAGTACTCACTCAATGCAATGAGTGTGCTCTCGCTGGAGCTCTCATTCAATGTCATTTCATTAACATCTCAATGTCACTCAAATCAAAACGGCAGACGCAGACCTCTCAGAATAAACTAATACAACTAGAAGAAAAAGAAAGGGGGCAACATGGGCAAATGGCGGTGTTACTGATAATACAAATTTAGGCTCTTTTCAATTTAGTGTACAGTGGTCCTCAAACTTTTCATTTGGAACCCGCTCAAGGACACTTTGAGACCCACTGGTGTAGCAGAGTAGTGAGTGTTTTCATGTGAGTGATAACAAACTATCCTTACACCTGGGAAAAACTGAATCCATTCTCTTCAGATCAAATAGTAATCTCAGCAAGGCAGATGGTTTCTTGGTTAGAGTGGGTGACAACATTATCACACGAAAAGATGAAATTACCTACCTAGGTTCCATCCTGGAGGCCAATCTTTCCGGTGATAAAATGGCCACCAACGACGTAATCAAAAAAGTCAATCAAAGAACAAGATTCCTTTACAGGATCTCCTCACTGGTCAACAAAAACACATTGAAGATCTTAACAGGAGCCCTCGTACAAGGTTTCTTTGACTATGCATCCACCTCTTGGTACCACAGCACCTCAAAGGCCCTTAAAACAAGGCTCCAGACCTCCCAAAACAAACTGGTCAGGCTCCTACTTGGCCTCACCCCCCGAACCCACCTCACCCCTGCCCACTTTGACAGGCTGGGATGGCTTAGGGTCGATGACAGAGTACAGCATCTTGCAATGGGTCTGGTCCACAAGATTCGATACACCACCAAGATACCCATGTACCTGTCTAAATACTTCCTTAATGTAAACGAAGTCCACACCCACAACACCAGAGGTAGTGCAACAAACCATGTACAACCCAGATTCGGCACAAACAAGGGACTAAATTCTTTTCGCTCCTATGCCACCAAAATGTGGAACGCCCTACCAACAGTCATTAAGACATGTGAATCCCTTGACTCCTTCAAAACCGCTCTCAAAGGGCACCTACGGATGGCTGCAATTCGAAACTGGCCTCTGTAAAATCTGAATCCTCCCCCACCCCACCCCCCCCCCCTTTTCCCCTCACTGTATATGTATCTTTTCCCTTTTTGCTTATATATGATGAATTCCTGTTCTGTTCTTTAACTACGTAGTAGTGTCTATTTGTATGTCTCTAAATGTTTTGATGAATTGAACAATGTGGACCCTGTTGTAAACAAGTGTAATGCTTAATTGGGTCGTCCACTCACAGTTAACAGTCTCTGTATTGAGTTTGTGCTTGAAATGTACTGTAATTCTACAAACTGTTAATACATATTTCAATCAATCAATCAAAGCCAACACTCACAATAGCAGCACCCTGACCAGAATGGAACAGTTTCTAATGTCAATGCTCTGTCACCAAAATGTGGAATGCCCTGACACATCCATTAAAGCAGTGGTTCTCAACCTGTGGGTCACAACATGTTACTATAAACACTGGTCAAACATTGGCCAAATAATAGAGAAGATGGCAAACATTTTTGAAAATAGCCAATCTTGTGAACCATTATTCAATTCAAGCTCACACACCTTGTGTTGTAGATCGGCTAATTTCATAATATGTATCTGTGTAACTGAGTCAAACTAAAAATGTCATGACTCTCAACTCCTACAATTTCAATTGTTTATCAGGGGGGCGGGGGGGGGGGGGGGGGTCACAGCCTGAAAAGGTTTCTTTGAAAATTGGCCTGAAAAAAACAGCTATCATGAGACCACAAGGGGAGGTGCAAATTTCCATTGAAAGGAGGCGTCATTCACTAACACCACTTTTTGTATTTTCTCCATTGTACATAGTGTCTGTATTTGTTGATGTATTTTGTGTTAATGTTTTATGTTACTGTATATTGATGGAATTAATAAATAGGGACAACATGTAAAAAAGTCCCCAGGACATATTTTGTGTTATCCTTTTAGCCTTACTGTACCAGGTGCTGTACATGTCTGACTAAAGTCCTGTGGGGGATATCGGTGGTGGTGGTGGTGGTGGTGGTGGGGGGGGAGAGGGTGTTTGATGCGTGGCAGTATGTCTTGGGAGGTGAGAGGGGTGGGGGTGGGGGTGGTAGCAAATGGGGTGGTGGTGTTGTGGGGTTGGGTTGGGGGCTTTCACATAAACTGCTTCGTATATGGAATATTGGGAGTGTGTGTGTGTGTGTGTGTGTGTGTGTGTGTGTGTGTGTGTGTGTGTGTGCACTTTTTTCAAGTGCCCTATGAATGCACCATTTACCAACTAATCTTAATTTGAATAGACTGCTCTGAGTGGTAGGCAGTGTACACTGCAATATAAATTTAATTTGTAATCATCCATAAAGGTTACCGATAAGGTACTATTTCAATGTGCAAACTTTAAGATATTGTTATAAAATGAATTTGTTAAAATAATAATAATAAAAGTTCAATATTGTGATAGTACACATTGCTATGATAGAGTGTTAACCTGCATTTAACCTGCATACCTGCATTTGCAGGTCGGGATACAGGATAGAGAATCCAGTCAGGATACGGATTAATCCATTCAAGTGGAATTGTAAGTGATAACTGATAACACAAAGACATGAGCAGACAAAACTGGAACAGGAACACTATAAAAATGTAAGCTGATAAATGGCTACTGTCTCATTAAAAAAAGTAAAAGTACTTGTACAGAATGTCCCATTTAACAAGTTTTCAAATGTATAAAATCAATGTGTCACGATGTGACACATTGATTGAATGTAGATCTGCTATTTTCAAATGGCCAAAATGTATAGAGATGTAATAATGCAATACAATAATAATCAAAACATACAAAGTAAATAGTAACTACAGTTTTCAAATACTTGTAGTGGCGTAAAAGCGCAATATTTGCCTCTGAGATGAAGTGGAGTAGAAGTAAAAGTATTGGATATTGGAAATACCGAAGTAAAGTAAAACATACCTCAAAATTGTAATTAAGTATAGTACTTTTGTACATTAGTTTTTCTGAAAACTCTTAGCATTTAGAACAGTGTTTTAGAGCAGTGTTTCCCAAAAGTAGATCTAAAAGCTTTTTTTTGGTTTAGTTTTGTTTCTTATACATAATCTTCTCTCCTGGAGGTCCCTGGCACAAAACCTTTTCAGATGGGGGTCCAAGGCCAAATACACATGTTGTCGGGGGTCCTTGACAAAAGTTTGAGAATCACTGATTCATCACTGATCTTGTGTACAGGTACATCATGATGAGAGTACATTTTATTTTGGCTGGTTGGATTGTCAATTGCATTAGACAATGCAATTGATTGAGAAGGTATTTGTAGAATCGGTCTAAATGGGGTTTTAAAAATAAAGGTTCCAAAAGGGTGATACTGAGGCTCAGCTGCTGTGATTGTTGTGCCGTGGAACACACATTGGGGGAGACACCATGGGGCCCAAGCGCTTAAAAAACAGAATGAAACAGGTGTGTGCATGATTAAGCTGAACTGAAGAAGATCCATTGTGGATGTGGAGCAAAACCTTGGCAAACTTACTAAAATAAAGGTTATTTTCAATACAGTTGGATTGCGTGCTTTATTTATTTTTATAGAGAGGTACTCTCTATAAAAATAAATAAAACGTATGGTGGTTTAAGAAAAAACAAGTCATGAATTTGACAAGAGCTTCCATAGGAATTTTGACAGCTGCTTTCAAAACAGCTGTCTCACAGGGTGTGTGTGTGTGTGTGTGTGTGTGTGTGTGTTAGCATCTTCAGATCGAATGCAGTTGACTTTAGTGGCCTAGCTCCTGTTGTTCTATAAAACAATCTGTATTATAATAACTTGTTTTTAATGAGCTGATGAACAAATGCCTTGACGCTGCTGTGCAGTGAGCACACACACACACACACACACACACACACACACACACACACACACACACACATTTTGTCGGCAGGTTTTAGCACAACAAACTGGAAAAAAGACCTGAAGTTGATACTACATAGCCTACTGTATGCACAAATGCCTTCTAAATCAGTGGTTCTAAAATATACCTTGTGCCATGAAGTAGGCCTACCCCGCGAATTGATATGTATCCCATTTGGCCACAGACCCCCCCATCTGAAAATGTATTGTGCTAGGCCCAGGGACCCCCAGAAAAGTAGATTTGTGTTGAAAAAAATACAAAATATGTTTTCAAAAAATAAACAAAAAGCTCACACTTTGCGCTGTGAGCTTGAATATCTGCTAGTTTTTCATGAACTTACTGTCCTAATGTGTTTTATGAAAGAACACTTTAGTTTAGTTCAAATAAAAACTGTGTTGCAGTTCACCTCTTTCATCTCGCCCATGTAATGTAAGCTCAGCTGCTTCCTTTCTCATAACAGAAGAATAGGTGGACCTGATTATTTTGGGACCTTACACCATCACCCCCCCCCCCCCCACACACACACACACACACACACACACACACACACACACACACAGTGAGACAAGAGGGCATTTTGGTCACAGGTGTTGGGGGGCATAACACCAGAATAGTGAAAGGAGCCTTACAAGGTATGGCCTCCTTATAGGGGTTGGCGACACCCACTCAGTATAAAAGGTCCCTAAGGTGACATGGCTGAGTACAGTTCCCTTCCATTCCATTCCACGTGGTGGTGAGCGACACTTCATCGTGAGTATACAACACTGTCAATGCGTTGAGAGAAGGATGATGTTAACTGCCTTGGTACTTTGCTTAGTTGTCTTTGACAAACTTTAATTCAGAATTTGTAATTGAATGTGTAAAAAAAAAAACTTGGTTGTAACAGGATGAAGCAAGTTGTTAAAGTTAAGAATAACTCTTGGGGGAGACTAAATGACAAATCTATAATAGTAATTACATCTTATAATAACTGAGGTGAAGAGCCATTGAGACATTTCTTTCTTCTCTCTCTCTTGGTGTGTTGCAAGAAATATAGCAAAGGAGTTTTATCATCTAATTTAATTAATGTACCCGAATAAATGTATTGGAATCTATCAACTCATGTAAGCATAGTCAGCTCAATGTTTTTTTTTCCGCCCACAGTTGAACATCTGAAAGGTTCCACAGTTACTGCATAGCAGGGAAAACAAGTGAGTGTTCTTTATTTTTCTATTAAACCTTTACTATATCAGAATCATACAGATCTCTAGTCAGATCTTAAAGCAGTACAGCACTATGTAACCTAACTTTCTACCCTGGGAATTTAACTCTGTTTGCTGCATAAGTCCTGGCTTTTTTTTTTTACCAATGAGTGAATAAAGCCTGCCTGCCTGCTTTAATCTTGACCATCAGGTCATTTGTGTCAGACCCTGTGTCTCAATAACAGGGAGACAAAATACAATGCAAAGTTATATCACTTATATTGCATTGACACATACTCTACCATACAGATTGGACATTATATTATTAGTTAAAAAGGTTACATAGCGAAGCTTTAACTCATTGTTACTTGGTGCAACCTATATGTTGTTATAACTTTGATTCCGGATGCTACCTCTGTGTCTCATTAGTTATACATGTAGCCTAACAATATAATACAAAAAAAAAGAAGGAGAATTTGAAGGTTTTCAGAAAACTTAGGTTAGGTTTTAGAAGGTGTTTTTATCAATGGGTTAAACGAGCAAAAGGCATCACCAGCATCTATCTACCGTGTGTCCACAGAACACCGCCACCATGAGCACAGACGCAGAGATGGAGATCTACGGCAAGGCCGCCATGTACCTCCGTAAGTCGGAGAAGGAGAGGATCGAGGCGCAGAGCGCTCCCTTCGATGCCAAGAGCTCAGCCTACGTGTCTGACGTCAAGGAGCTGTACCTCAAGTGCAAAATGCTGAAGAAGGATGGAGACAAAGTCACCGTCGAGCTGCTTAACACCAAAGAGGTACAGTACAGCCAGCCATTTGTTAGTCAAGTAAAAGTATAAATATTTCAATATAGAACTACATCAAAATGTACTTGAAGTACTAATTGTGCCGCATGTCCCATTTCAAGTTTTCAAATGTATAAAAAAAAATCTTTTGAAAAGTTAAAAGTATAATATTTGCCTCTGAGATGTAGTGGAGTAGAAGTCAAAATATAGAAAATTGGAAATACTCAAGATAAGTAAAAAAAAGAAAAGCCTCAAAATTGTACTTAAGTACAGTACTTGAGTAAATGTACCTAGTTATTTCACACCACTGCCGATGTGTGACTGAAAGTCACGAATAGTGACCGGTGTTGATTCTGACAGAGGAATTCGATTTAGTTTTAGTCAGTCTTTGGAATTAAAATGTAATTAGTTTTAGTAATTAGTCACCTGAAATGTTTTAGTTTTAGTCGACTAAATAACATAAGATTTTAGTCCACTAAAGCTGCAGGTGATTTTGACGGCCGAAAGATATTTGGGCGAGCCTTGATGGCGTCTTAATGCCTCATTTTATACTTGGTTGCATGCTGAAAATAGACAATCTACAAGTTCACAATGTGTCGCAGTGTGACATGCCGTGAGCTTGTAGATCTACTATTTTCACCCGAGTGCAACCAAGCATGAAATAACGTGTGTTTTAGTTCTGCTGGATCTCTTCTCCACTAGTCCCTCCCTAACATTTTCTACAATATATTTAGCGTTAGTTTTAGTCACCATAGCTTAGCTTTTATTTAGTTTCTATTGATCATACTTCTATTTATTCTAAAGTGTTGTGTGTTTTTGGTTTTTTAGGAAAGAACGGTGAAGGAATCCGACATTTACCCCATGAACCCTCCCAAGTATGACAAGATTGAGGACATGGCCATGATGACCCACCTCAACGAAGCCACTGTCCTGTATAACCTCAAAGAGCGTTATGCAGCATGGATGATCTATGTAAGCTTTTATTTCTGCCTGCTGAGAACACTACAGTATTCTGCTCTGATTGATCTGTTACAATTATTAATTCACTTTAAAATGTGACAAATATTTCAAGATGTTTTGCCTCATAGGGGCGAGGGCTCCCAAACTTTTCAGGCCGCGATCCCACATAAATAATTATATTTGAACTCGGGACAACACTGTGAGGCGTTGTGAGCTTGAAGATTGGCTATTTTCTGTCTCTTCCTTATGTAATATTTGACAAATTTGACAAAAGCTCACTCTGCTGAAGTTAAGATTCTCATTGGTTGATGCCACTTGTAAACATGTGTTGTTATACATATGTTTTGTAGGTTGATATAATGTTCCGTCTCCTCTGTACCCCATTCCATTCAGACATACTCTGGCCTGTTCTGTGCCACTGTGAACCCTTACAAGTGGCTCCCAGTGTACGACCAGGACGTTGTGAATGCCTACAGAGGCAAGAAGCGTATTGAGGCTCCACCCCACATCTTCTCCGTGTCCGACAATGCCTATCAGTTCATGTTGATGGGTACGTACTAGTCAGGATAATGTTATTATGATAAAAAAGGTTTTAATTATAGTGGTGTTGTGCTGTACATAACATAATAATAACAAGTACTTTTGCTCTACCTTTTTGCAGATCGGGAGAACCAGTCTGTCTTGATCACGTAAGTTTCTCATCGACTAGGCCAGCGCTCTTCATTGTCTTTCAAGGCCATGGTCCACTTAGCTGATAAGAGAGATGAAGCAGAGACCCCCACATATTGTTCAAAATTATGTTACACTCAACTTTTTCATACTGTAGGTTTCATCCATATAGCTTGTAGCATGTTGATAGCTTCATAGAAGTGCTTCATCCAGCAGTGTAGGATTCACGTTAATGTGGATTTTCAGACACCTTTGGCTCTTTTCCCCGACTCTACATCAAACTCTTATATATACAGTATATATAGCCAAATAGCAAATCTACAAGCTCACAGTGCATTGTGAACTTGTAGATCTGCTATTTTTGGCAAGTGGTTGGGACCCCGGAATGCAGATGCTAGGGTCAACGTGGGTTGACCCCTGCACCACCCGTAGTAACTCTGAGGACCCCCTGTTGAAGAGACCAAAGTACAAGGCATCTAAAGAGCAAGATCAAACATTGTAAATGACATTCACTGACTGATTTCTCTTGTGCATTTTACAACCCAGTGGTGAGTCCGGTGCTGGAAAGACTGTGAACACCAAGCGTGTCATCCAGTACTTTGCAACAGCAGCGAGCGTAGGAAAGAAAGCTGGTGAATGTGGCGGAAGCTCTGGCAAAATCCAGGTACAGTACAGGTTATAAATATGTCTAGTTTTGTACATGAGCAAATGAACAAATTTAAAAAAAATGCAAAATAGCAATTTACTGAGCAATATTAAACGGTGGTGATGTCTCAAACATTCTAGGGGTCACTGGAGGATCAGATCATTGCAGCCAACCCGCTGCTGGAGGCCTATGGTAATGCCAAGACTGTGAGGAACGACAACTCCTCTCGCTTTGTAAGTAAAAAGTAAAACAAGTTAACGCTACGAGGAAACTTGCAATCACTTGGAAATGCATAGACAAAGAGGGATGCTAAACATTGTGCTATTATCACACAGGGTAAATTCATCAGAATCCACTTTGCCTCATCGGGTAAACTGGCCAGTGCTGATATTGAAACATGTAAGTATGACGTTCACAGATGACGAATCTGCCTTCTTTAGAGGATTACATGTTTTGTTACGTACATTCATAACAATAATAATATTAAATAATATATTGTATTTGTAACTCACTTTATAAATAAACTAACTTAAAATCACAACCCTTGTAGATCTGCTGGAGAAGTCCAGAGTGACCTATCAGCTCCCCGCTGAGAGAGGCTACCACATCTTCTACCAGATGATGACGGGCCACAAGCCTGAGATCGTTGGTAAGGCGGATCACTAAATCATGCAATCAATCTACATCGATGTACAATCTACACACAATGAAAATAAACAGCGTCCGTGAATAGAAAATATACAAATAAAATAAAAACTAATTTTCAATCCTTTTTAATCACCCTTTAAGAAATGTCGCTGATCACCACCAACCCGTACGACTTCCCGCTGTGCAGCATGGGTCAGATCGTCGTGGCCAGCATCGACGACAAAGTGGAACTGGACGCCACTGACGTGAGGAAACATTCTTTTAACCATTCAAAGATATTCGGTGTGTGTCGATTGTCCGAAATGATGTTTGCTGATCTGAAGATTAATAGTCTATTTTCCCCCTTATTCTTTTTAAATACAGGATGCCATTGATATTCTGGGCTTCAGCTCAGACGAGAAGATGTGCATCTGGAAGTTCACGGGTGCAGTGATGCACCACGGTGTCATGAGGTTCAAGCAGAAGCAGAGGGAGGAGCAGGCCGAGCCAGAGGGCACAGAGGGTGAGCAACATCTGCACTTAGACATGTTCCCTAATCAAATGTATACAAATATTTTGAAAACAGCAGATCTACAATATGTAGATTGTCTATTTTCAAATGGCCGAAATAGGGCTGAAGTGGTTAATGCGTGTTTTGTAATATCAATCAAAATCTACAAAGTAAGTAGTAACTAAAGTTTTCAAATAAATGTATAGTGGAGTAAAAGTACAATATTTAGATCTGAGATGTAGTGGAGTAGAAGTAAAGGTAATTGGAAATACTCAAGTAAAGTACAAATACCACAGAATTGTACTTAAGTACAGTACATAAGTACTTAGTTACTTTCCACTACTGGGTTGGCATGAAAATAATGAGCAGTTCATCACACGAGTAAACCAAATATATGAACATACTGTATATGTTTTCATGACTATCTCAGAGGCCGACAAGATCGCCTACCTGCTGGGTCTGAACTCAGCCGAGATGCTGAAGGCTTTCTGCTACCCGAGAGTGAAGGTCGGAAACGAGTACGTCACCAAGGGCCAGACCGTGCCACAGGTGAGCTACAATACATTGTTTTTCATGTTCTGATTTCATGCACTTGCATTTAGAAAAAGGAGAGGTTTAATAACGTAATGTTCCTATTTCCTTAGGTCATGAACTCAGTGGGTGCCTTGGCCAAGTCCATCTATGAGAAGATGTTCTTGTGGATGGTCATCAGAATCAACCAGCAGCTGGACACCAAACAAGCGAGAAACTACTACATCGGCGTGCTGGACATCGCCGGTTTTGAGATCTTTGACGTAAGCATGGATACGTGGTAGACCGATTCCCTTTGGCTCGATGCCCTCAAGAGATTTCGACTAATCTCCATATTTCCGCTTGCAGTTTAACACCCTGGAGCAGCTGTGCATCAACTTCACCAACGAGAAACTGCAGCAGTTCTTCAACCACACTATGTTTGTTCTGGAGCAAGAGGAGTACAAAAAGGAGGGTATCCCATGGGACCTCATCGACTTCGGCATGGACTTGGCCGCCTGCATTGAGCTCATTGAGAGGGTACACTATACATATATTATTTTGTGTTTTGTACCCAATACGACCGGGAAAGCCTACATACGTTGTTATACCTTAAAAACCGGGAAGTGTCAATTTTAGATGTTTCTATGTATTATATTATATTATTAACAGGATTTCCGTCTTCTCTGAAAAATCACAACACCCGCAACTCCTTGCGACATGCAACTAGCCGCACCCATTATCTCCAAGTTGCAAGGAGTTACATTGGTGTGACATGCCTTAATTAAAACTGTTTTGAGTTGAGACTGTTGCGGTTTGGGCTTTAGGTTAGGAATTTAGAAGATTTTCTTTAAATTCTGGCATCAGGTCTAAATGAGTCAATGGGAAATATACAAAACAAATATATATTTTTTGTTAGTATATTAACTTTTATTTTGTCTCCTTTTCATAAAGCCTTTGGGCATCTTCTCCATCCTGGAAGAGGAGTGCATGTTCCCCAAGGCCTCGGACACCACCTTCAAGAACAAGCTTTACGACCAGCACCTGGGTAAGAACAAAGCGTTCGAGAAGCCCAAGCCCGGCAAGAACAAGAAGGAGTCCCACTTCTCCCTGGTCCACTACGCCGGGACTGTGGACTACAGCGTCACAGGCTGGCTGGAGAAGAACAAGGACCCGTTAAACGACTCCGTCATCCAGCTGTACCAGAAGTCCTCCGTGAAGCTGCTCGCCGTCCTGTACCCCGCCGCCGAGCCCGAAGGTAAGACGTTTAAGCCAGTTGTGGAAAATGTACTACAATGTTTTACTTAAGTAAAAGTATCAATACTGCAATGTAGAACTACTCTGTTACAAGTAAAAGTCCGGAATTCAAAATGTACTTGAAATTTAACATACACAAGTAAAGTATAAATACCTCAAAATTGTACTTTAGTACTGTACTTGAGTTACTTTCCATCATATCTTATCTGTAAGAAAAGAGGAAACACATTTTAACTATCAAAGTTCTAACCAATAAACAGATACGACAAAGAAAGGAGGCAAGAAGAAGGGTGGCTCCATGCAGACTGTGTCTGCCGCATTCAGGGTAAGAAATTATAATCAAGCATTGTTATCGACAATAATTGTCGGGTACGACAAACAGGCACGATGTCTCATCATGTTAAATAGTAGTAGTTAAATACCTTTGTACTAATGCTAGGCCTGCTTGACTTTATTGTATGTACATTACATTACATTTTATGTCTCTACAGGATAACTTGGGGAAGCTGATGACCAACCTGAGGAGCACTCATCCTCACTTTGTGCGTTGCCTCATCCCCAACGAGACCAAAACCCCAGGTATGCTCAGAGGCCGCATGACGTAAACATAACGGTTGTGAGAGGCAAGCATTTAAAAGCCCTTAAACCCCATGCCGCATCCATATCCTTTGCGAAAGCTTTCTCAGGAAAAAGGATTGACAAGCTCACAACGCATTGGGCTATTTTCCTGCGAAAGCTTTGTCCACAATAACTGATAACGGACAACACCCTGGTATAGAGGGTTTAAGTGGTTAAAGCAACTATTAGACTGTATTTATAACAACAAAGCGACATCTTCACAGGCCTTATGGAGAACTTCCTGGTCATCCACCAGCTGAGGTGTAACGGTGTGCTGGAGGGCATCAGGATCTGCAGAAAGGGCTTCCCCAGCAGAATCCCATACGCTGACTTCAAGCAGAGGTACCAATGACTTTTTACTGAATTTACTGCTTACTGACAACAACTTCTAGTTCCATACAACCCTTCAAGTGCACAAAATGACTGTGAACCTTTGCAAAAAAATAACAGGTACAAAGTACTGAATGCCAGCGCGTGCCCAGAGGGCCAGTTCATGGACAACAAGAAGGCCAGTGAGAAGCTGCTCGGGTCCATTGATGTGCCTCATGACGAGTACAAGTTTGGACACACCAAGGTAAACACACTGACAATCTTATTTATCACCTTGAGTGAGATGATTAATGTTAGATTTAGAGTTTGTTTATATTGTTGAAAAAATGTGTGCTGCTGCTACCTTGGACAGGGCTCCCTCGTCAAAAGTGATTTTAACTATAAATAAAAGAGGAGAATACAAAAAATAACATGGTTTGTAAATGTTCCATTCAGGTGTTCTTCAAAGCCGGCCTGCTCGGTGTCCTTGAGGAAATGCGAGATGAGAAGCTGGCTAGTCTGGTCACCATGACTCAGGGTCTCGCCCGAGGTTTCCTCATGAGGAAGGCCTATGTCAAGATGGTGCGCACTAGGTATGTATAACTTTGGATCCCCGGGATCACATTTATCTTTTGGGTGTCAAGCTAAAATATTTGGGAACCGCTGTCCTAGGGGTACCGGACCACCCTGTCGAAGATGCATGCATCACCAACTGTCTTTTTATCCCCCCCCCCCCCCTCACAGAGACGCCGTTTACACCATCCAGTTCAACCTTCGCTCGTTCGTCAGTGTGAAACACTGGCCCTGGATGAAGGTCTACTACAAGATCAAGCCTCTCCTGCAGAGCGCCGAGACTGAGAAGGAGCTGGCGGAGATGAAGGAGAACTATGAGAAGATGAAGACCGACCTGGCCGCCGCCCTGGCCAAGAAGAAGGAGCTGGAGGTGAAGTTGGTGTCTCTGGTGCAGGAGAAGAACGACCTGTCGCTGGCAGCATCATCGGTAAGTTTACTTCTCCATCAGTCTGAGTCCCCAACCATCCCCATCTTCAAACCAGGCCAGTGATTAGCCCAGAGCTGAGAGTGTCATGGGTTCATGATTTTGTACAAATATTTCACATTTGTAAATACCAATAATGTATTTATTTCACTGATAGTTATTCTACGTATTAAATACAAACTTCTAATTTAATTAATTATTTCAGTGGATTTATATCATTGTTTTATTTGATGGCCTTCATGTTGCCCTGGCATTTGGCCTTTTTGTGCCCCCCCCCAAATGTACAACACCCAAGGGCCAAGTGGCCTAAAAAAAAGAAGAAAAAGTAAGATGCAATTCCAGGTCTGCTTCTTATCGCTTATCTTCTTTTCAATAACCAGGGAGAAGAGACTCTGATGGACGCCGAGGAGAGATGCGAGGGTCTCATCAAGAGCAAGATCCAGCTGGAGGCCAAGCTCAAAGAGACCACTGAGAGGTTGGAGGATGAGGAGGAGGTCAACGCAGAGCTCACCGCCAAGAAGAGGAAGCTGGAGGACGAGTGTTCCGAGCTGAAGAAGGACATCGACGACCTGGAGCTCACCCTGGCCAAAGTGGAGAAGGAAAAGCACGCCACAGAGAACAAGGTCCGTCGATCCATCGTACACTAGTCAGGGGTTAGGGTTTCTCAAAGCGGATGTGCTGTGACGGAACCATTAGTCCAGGGGTGCCGCGGAATACTTTGATAAATAACCTTGAGACATACTATGTATTAGGGGGTAAAGATTCACACATTAAGTACCAAACTATGATATAAATGTAAGGTTCTATGGAATAACAATGTCTCGGATAAAAGAGAAAGTCAATTACAGTGGTGACCAGAGTCAAAATAAACTTCTCTAGGGGCTGTCATCAAGTTAGTAGCACAATAATGATCCATTCCATGCTAATAAACTTCTGTCCTGCTCATTTTAGGTGAAGAACCTGACCGAGGAGATGTCCTCTCAGGACGAGACCATCGCCAAGCTGACCAAGGAGAAGAAGGCCCTCCAGGAGGCCCACCAGCAGACCCTGGATGACCTTCAGTCTGAGGAGGACAAGGTCAACACGCTGACCAAGGCCAAGACCAAGCTGGAGCAACAAGTCGACGACGTGAGTTCATGCCAAGTCAACTGGGACGGGGTTTATTGCACGTGTTAATTTTGAGCAAATTTTTTGTTTTAGTCATAGTCTTTTGATTAAAATGCCATTTTGTTCTTTAGTCATAATTTAGTGTAGGTCGGCTATTGAGTGCCGCGCTACGAGCTTGTAGATCTTCTATTTTTTTTAAACCTGTGAAAATGTGTGCAAGTCTTTGTATATATATTCTTTCACAGCGAACATTGTTAACTCATGTCTTTGCACGTTATTGCGCAGTTGGAAGGATCTCTGGAGCAAGAGAAAAAGCTCCGCATGGACCTGGAGAGAACCAAGAGGAAGCTGGAGGGCGACCTGAAACTGGCCCAGGAGAGCGTCATGGACCTGGAGAATGACAAGCAGCAATCGGACGAGAAGATCAAGAAGTAATGTGGACAACCATATGGAATGCCATGTGCAAGAACTTCCTTTAATTATTATTAATATTATTAATATATGCCAATGATCCCTTCTGCGATATTGCACGGAATGAATGTACACTAACATTTGATACGTTTCACAGGAAGGACTTTGAAGTGAGCCAGCTTCTGAGCAAGATTGAGGATGAGCAATCCATGAGCATTCAGCTACAGAAGAAGATCAAAGAGCTACAGGTAATTTGAGAGAATGATTTAGCATTTAACCGTGAAGGATAGCATTGCTGTCAGGCAGAAACCTGACTGCAACACTATAAATATAAATTAGACGTTAATTTTTTTGCGTAAATTAACGCAGTACTAGATCATCCTACAGCAACACATACACAAGCAACAAAAGTAGCAGATCTGAAGTAATAGATTGGCTTGCTACTTTCGAATTTGAATCGTGAAAAGTAAAAGTTTTGGACGATATTCACATAAACATGTTAACCTCATCTATCTGTATTATCGTTAAACAGGCTCGCATCGAAGAACTGGAGGAGGAGATCGAGGCGGAGCGCGCCGCCCGGGCCAAGGTGGAGAAGCAGAGAGCCGACCTCTCCAGGGAGCTGGAGGAGATCAGCGAGAGGCTGGAGGAGTCCGGAGGAGCCACCGCCGCTCAGATCGAGATGAACAAGAAGCGCGAGGCCGAGTTCCAGAAGCTGCGTCGCGACCTGGAGGAGTCCACGCTGCAGCACGAGGCCACCGCCTCGGCGCTCCGCAAGAAGCAGGCTGACAGCGTGGCCGAGCTGGGCGAGCAGATCGACAACCTGCAGCGCGTCAAGCAGAAGCTAGAGAAGGAGAAGAGCGAGTGCAAGATGGAGATCGACGACCTGTCTAGCAACATGGAGGCCGTCGCCAAGTCAAAGGTATATAACACAGTGGTTTTCAGCCCACCTGTCTAGCAACATGGAGGCCGGCCCTTTTTTCATATCCAGGCCCATTATTTGTTCGGCGTTTGCGCCACAGACCACAATTTTATTTGTTATCGTTGGATAAGATTTTGCCGCAACTTCAGCAGGGACGGACGGCTCTGGGGGCTTTCGGCCCCTCTGGTGGAGGCTTAGCCCCCCCTAAGCCAAAATGACTGACTTCTACGTAAACCAAAATTCATTAGCCCCCGCTCTAAAAAGCCAGCCCTCCCAAAGTCCCCCCCAGTCACAAGTATAGTTTGCAGAATATTGAAGTACCGTAAACAATGACAGAGGGGATGAATGATTGAATAATGTCCATGTCTAATTAACAGGGAAATCTTGAAAGGATGTGCCGTACCCTTGAGGACCAACTCAGTGAAACCAAGGCCAAGAGCGACGAGAGCATTCGCCAGTTAAACGATATCGGGGCTCAGAGAGCAAGACTGTTGACAGAAAATGGTAAGAAAACCAAATGTCATGACTTGTGGTGATGATGCTTTCATTAACAGTTACCCCAGAGCATTTTAAGGAACACATTACATAAATGAACGCATGAAAAAATGTAAAGACACTAATAAACGTATGCCTTTATCCGACCTCTAGGCGAGTTTTCTCGTCAACTGGAGGAGAAAGAGTCTCTGGTCTCTCAGCTCACCAGAGGCAAGCAGGCCACCACCCAGCAGATCGAGGAGTTGAAGAGAATCATGGAGGAGGAGGTTAAGGTGAGGAGGCAGTTCCCACAAAAATACAACACATAAGCCTAGCTAGTTATACTGTATATCAGTGGTTTTCAACCCTTTTCATGTCACGTCCCATTATTTATTCGGCATTTGAGCCACGGACCACCATTTGATGATATTTAGCCTCTCAGACCCAAAACTAAAGAATATTTTGTTGCCATTGATCCAAATAACAATTTCTCCTACAGTCTCTAATAGACTTCTTGTAAATTAAGTAATGCAGATGTTTAACAATAATTTACGGGTCCATTTGGTTTAATTTCATGCCCTCAAGAGTTAAAGATCTATTAGGGTCAATTGGTTACCAACTTTCCATCATTTACCATGAGGAACAACTGGATCCAGTTCAAGGACCACTGGTTTGAAAACCTGGTTGGAAGAAGTACTCACATGTTATGCTTAAGCCAAAGTGCCAATACCACAATGTAGAAATAACAAAAGTCAGGTATTTGTACATGTACTTGAGTACAAATAATTCACATTAAAATATAATTAAAGTACTGAAAGTAAAAGTACCCATTTTGCATTTCACAACTTTCAAAACGTATACAAATGCTTTGAAAATAGCATATCTGCACGCTTAGATCAGATATTTTCAAATAAGTATATGCTATATAGGGCTGGATTGTTTTAGTTACCTGGCTTACACCACTGTACTGTAGTGCTGTTGCAATCACTTCTCACACCTCATTTTGACAATTGTTTCCCCCCCCCCCATTTCGACAGGCCAAGAACGCCCTTGCCCACGCCGTGCAGTCCTCTCGCCACGACTGCGACCTCCTGAGAGAACAGTTTGAGGAGGAGCAGGAGGCCAAGGCCGAGCTGCAGCGTGGAATGTCCAAGGCCAACTGCGAGGTGGCTCAGTGGAGGAGCAAGTACGAGACCGATGCTGTCCAACGCACAGAGGAGCTGGAGGAGGCCAAGTAAGTCAGCAGTGATTTGCACCAGTTAATTCTCAAAGTATTTTTTTTTTGTCAAGGACCCCCAACTTAATATAATATTGATATAGCCAATGTCATATACACTATCAGGGACCACACTCTATATCTCTGTTGTCGGGAAGAAACCCCTTATATCTGTGCTATTATTTTTTATTTTGTTGTAAGTAAAGCGTCATAAGAAAGCATCAAAAGTAGCAGATCCGCAAGCTTAAAACGCAAAGCTACTCATGCCATTTAAATTTGAACCTGAAAGTAGCAGTTTTTGGACATATGAGGTTACCGTACGACAAGAGACGATTGTGAAATATTGCCCACACTAATTTTTGCTTCCATTCGTAACTTGACTAACAGGAAGAAGCTCGCCCAGCGCCTTCAGGAGGCTGAGGAGCAAATCGAGGCTGTGAATTCCAAGAGTGCCTCTCT
The DNA here is from genome assembly GCF_963924005.1 of Protomyctophum bolini. Lineage (NCBI taxonomy): Eukaryota > Metazoa > Chordata > Actinopteri > Myctophiformes > Myctophidae > Protomyctophum > Protomyctophum bolini. Next base: position 17,351,984 of record NC_137877.1, on the reverse strand, counting down.
GGAGAAGACCAAGCAGAGACTCCAGGGCGAAGTGGAGGACCTCATGATCGATGTGGAGAGGGCCAATGGTACGGCTGCCAACCTCGACAAGAAGCAGAGGAACTTTGATAAGGTGTGCTTTGGCATATTTTAAAGGGCAATTCTTTTTTTGCCAAATATTCATGTATATAAATATTGTTTTTATATTATTTCCCTGTATCAATTATCATTGTGCTGGAGTGTTTCCCTGCAGAAAGACACACCGCTCTGGCCGTATTTAGTTTTCCTTCCACTGTTTAGGATAATGAGCTAAGTTGATACATTTTGCCGAACTCTTTCTGTCAATTAATCCATCACAGACAGCCACCCGTTTTGGTGTCTCTCAGATAGGGAGTGGGGGGAACAACACACCTCCCCTTTTTGTACACACGCATAAATATTGCATAGTCAAGCGTATACAAGTGTATACATAACAATTGTATAATCATTAATCAGCCTTCATCAAGTTGGGTCAATGACATTTGTTTACAAATGCTGTGCAGGTCCTGGCAGAATGGAAGGTGAAGTTTGAAGAGAGCCAGGCAGAGCTGGAGGGAACGATGAAAGAGGCCCGTTGTCTTGGCACCGAGTTGTTCAAGATGAAGAACTCCTACGAGGAGTCTCTTGACCAGCTGGAGACAATGAAACGCGAGAACAAGAACCTGCAACGTGAGTTTTCTCCACATAATGCTTGGAACAACAGTCCATTTGATTACATTATTTTTGTGTATCTACTCTTATAGTAGATGAAAACCTGGGCATCGTTTTAATAAGGGTTATTGTCTCAGAGTTACCCAACTTTGAGATAGACTTGCTGATTGAACCTTTCCTCATGATTCCTGTTCAATCGACTTGCAGAGGAGATCTCAGAGCTGACTGAACAGATGGGTGAGACTGGAAAGAACATCCATGAGCTGGAGAAGAACAAGAAGATGGTGGAGACCGAGAAGGCAGAGATGCTGACAGCCCTGGAAGAAGCTGAGGTAAGAGCTCTTTATAGCGCTGTTGTAAGGCAAACACTGAAAAAAGGTAGTCAACGATCATTTTCCGTCCATATACTGTAGTTTTAAGCCGACAAAACTAACACTTGTCCATATTAACTTTTGATTTCAGGGCACTCTGGAACACGAGGAGTCCAAGATCCTCCGTGTCCAGTTGGAGCTCAACCAGATCAAGGGCGAGGTGGACAGGAAGATGGCGGAGAAGGACGAGGAGATGGAGACCATCAAGAGGAACAGCCAGAGGGTGACTGACTCCATGCAGAGCACCCTGGACTCTGAGGTCAGGAGCAGGAACGATGCCCTGAGGATCAAGAAGAAGATGGAGGGAGACCTGAATGAGATGGAGATACAGCTGAGCCACGCCAACCGCCAGGCTTCCGAGGCCCAGAAGCAGCTGAGGAACGTCCAGGGACAGCTTAAGGTAAAAAAAAGGAGAAAAAAACACTGTAGTTAGACTAGGTTAGGTTCCCACGTCAAGGACCCCCAAATTGACATATAATTAGCCCGCAGACCCCCATTTGAAAACATATGCCCAGGACCATCCATAAGAGATGTTTTCTATTTTTATTTTTACTGCGATTCAAAAAAAAATTCATTTCAAGGACCTCCACATTGATATGCATTATCAGGCTACGGACCTCATTTGATACCATTTCTTATATCTGGAAGCCCCAATCTACACTTAATGTAGTATCACCAGTGCTAATTTAGTACTAACAGAGTTCCATTTGTAACACACTCAGTTACAGAACCGTAAGGGTCCATTTGGCCAAGTGTGAAATGGTGGTAGGTGCAAATAGGCCTCCTTTCACACTAGACAAATCATGCATGACAAAGGGAGGGGTAAAGGCTTTTTCAGGAAAAGTGAAAAGAAGTGTAATAAGGTCACATGTCATGTCTGTAACAATCAATCATTTGGCTGAGGACTCCCTAGCCTAGCTGGAACCCCTTCAAGGACCCCTTTGAAAACCACTGGGTTAGACATAATATTCAAACTGTGGAACTGCTCTGAAGAATGAGTTTCTCTGATCAAGGCCCATCTCAAAATGTTGATTTATTTATTTTAGGATGCCACACTGCACCTTGACGACGCTGTCAGAGCCCAGGAAGATCTGAGGGAGCAGGCTTGCATGGTGGACCGCAGGAACGGTCTCATGATGTCCGAGATCGAGGAGCTGAGAGCGGCTCTGGAACAGATTGAGAGATGCCGCAAGCTGGCCGAGCAGGAGCTGATTGATGTCTGCGAGCGCGCTGGACTGTTGCACTCTCAGGTAAGTCAATAAAACGATAAAATAAAAATAATCTCTCACCACTCAATAATCATATATTTTACATACAAGCCTGCCACTGATATATTGTTAAACTTAATATTTCTTTCTTTATTTCTTTTTAGAATACAAGCCTTCTGAACACCAAGAAGAAGATTGAGACGGACCTGGTCCAGGTCCAGGGTGAAGTGGACGACACTATCCAAGAGGCCAGGAATGCAGAGGAGAAGGCCAAGAAGGCCATCACTGACGTGAGTGAATGAGAAAATCCCCTCCTCAAATCTAATATATTTGATAGAATCATGTCTCTTGAAATGAATACACGTCTGGACCTCGAATATATTAGATAGCCTTATGTCTTAATATGAATATACAATCAGAGTTTATTTTGACAGAAAGGTATTTTTTGAATAAAATTAAATTCAGGCTTGTCACATTTAGTTGAAATCTGCAATGTTTTAGTTTTAGCCAACTAAATGTTGTTTTCGTCAACCATTTATTTTTTGGCAGTCCTTTTTGGCGTCGTTTCGGCATAGTTTTGGTCAACGAAATTAACACAAAAATTACTTTCCAGGCCGCCATGATGGCCGAGGAGCTGAAAAAGGAGCAGGACACCAGTGCTCACCTGGAGAGGATGAAGAAAAACCTGGAGGTCACGGTCAAGGACCTGCAGCACCGCCTCGACGAGGCCGAGAACTTGGCCATGAAGGGAGGCAAGAAGCAGCTCCAGAAACTGGAACAGAGGGTAAGATGGAGTTTGTTACAGCAAGGGTCCTTAAGGTTTCAGGCCTTCTGCTGAGACAAAGAGATACATATTGTATACATGTGTGTTGCTGAACATTTAGCTGAACATTGCAGATCTACAAGCTCACTTGTCGATCTGCCTTTTTCAGCTGCTGTAGGGTTGAAGTGGTTCATGTAAAACAAATAAGACAAATATGTGGCCCCCTGTAGTAACTCTGAGGACTGCGCTTTTTAAAATATCCCCTGGTTTATTACATGGGTTATAAATAATCATATATTATAATCAAATCAGAAAACAATATTTCATAGTGCATATTTCCATTCCACTCTGAAAGGTGCGCGAACTGGAGGCCGAGGTGGACGGTGAACAGCGCCGCGGAGTGGATGCTGTTAAGGGCGTCCGCAAGTACGAAAGGAGGGTGAAGGAACTCTCATACCAGGTACTGTATAGGATTGATTGATTGATATTTTTATTTCACAGTATGCAGATTGGGTACATTCGAAATGTACTTAGTTACTTTCCACACCACTGCTGTATACTCTAGATGTATATATCATGTTCACTTCATGCCACTTCACTGTATTACAGGAACACACATCTAATATTGATCATTTCACTCTCACTTTCAGACTGAAGAGGACAAGAAAAACCTCGGTAGGCTTCAGGATCTGGTGGACAAACTGCAGCTGAAGGTCAAGGCCTACAAGAGGCAGTCTGAGGAAGCGGTAAGAAAATAATTTGTGTGGTTGCAACTACACTGAGTGATGAACAAATTATAGTGTGGCTACCATTGCCATATAGGCAACCGCGCTAAGAAATCATAGGAATTGTTTTTGTAAATTATGCTGGTATGATGACAATAATTACACTGTACAATGTAGGCATTTTGCAGACACTCTTAATGCAGAGAAATTCATAATAAGCAAAGTAAAAATTAGGTAATAAATAAAATGCATTGAAATAACATCTAGAATCATAGGTAAACCATGAACCTATCGTCAGTACTCTAAACTGTATACATCCAAAAAATACATAATTATACAAATCCTAAATGACAGAATCTCTAGATTGCTGCGGTACAATGATTAGGCGCAAACCACGCTTTACAGCTGTGTAGTTTGGACTGCAGTTTGGAGATGCTTCGTTCAAATACTAATTTTTGCACCATCTTCTCACATTCCAGGAGGAGCAGGCCAACAGTCATCTGACCAAGTTCAGAAAGGTTCAGCACGAGCTGGAGGAGTCTGAGGAGCGTGCCGACATCGCCGAGACCCAGGTCAACAAGATGAGGGCCAAGACCCGCGACGTGAAGGGGAAAGACGGTGCCGAATGAGTCATCAGATGACTTCAATTCAAGTCATCATCGTTGAAACTTCGATTAACTTATTCAATTCATTGTAGAAAGTTGTGAAATTTACAATAAAGGTTTCAACTAAAATATTTTGTTATTTGTTGTATTCATTACTTTTGTCTTATCAATCACTTTTTAATTGTCAGATTTGTCTATTGAGTATTCTAGGTCCAACCCACACTTTACAGTATACCATTGCCATTTCAACGATACTTAATTAAACTTAGAGGTTTCCAATGCCAATCACAAGGTCCTTTTCAAGTGCCAAGACCTGGTTTTCGGAATATAGGTACAGATTGTAACAGTTTATGTCATGATGAGGAATGCATTATAAATGGGACGCATTTTAAAATCAATTCTGGCACAATATCATGGGGGGGGGGGGGGCATTACGGCCATGGTCCTAAAGCAGTGATCAAGCAAAAACATAATGGGGAGAAAAAAAGGGAAACTTTAAAGGAAATATGATATCCGCCTTGGAGACCTTGGCAGGGAAGGGACACGGACTGAAACAATTCTGGTGTTGTTCAATAGACCAGTTTTTGTAACAAAAAGGAAAGGTGGAAAAAAACCCCACATATTTCACATTTGGACTGGAGAGAGGGCAGGGTTTTTTACAGACGGGTAAAAGGGCAGGGGCTCAAGGCCCCGTTGATGTCTACAAGTGTGCACACGTGCCTGGTGGTTTGTGGTCATGGTGGGATAAAGGAGCACATGCCAACCTTCAGTGACACAGCAAGTACTGAAACAACAAACCGCGTGAATGAGGTGAAAGTAAATAGACCGGCAACTTGGTCAGCTGCTTCCAACATCACAGGTGCGCTCCACCTATACGTCACACGTATACCTCACATGAATGTCACACGTGAATGTGTGTAAATATCTCGAGTGTCTGCCTTAACTAGATCACAAGAGCTATATGCATCTTTTAATAGCGTTGGCAGGAGATAATATTTTTTTAGTCTTTGCTTAGTTTCAGCTTGTAGGTGCAGACAGTAGGCCTACCAGAAATGTTAATTAGTGTATTGTTCCCGGTCCGATGGGGGACATTGCGCCCAGTGCATAGTATATTAGATCCTCCAGGTCAGGCGGAGGTTCCTCAGTCAAATTTGTCCTCACAAGTTAAAGAATGTGATGCAATTAATAGTGTCATAGAGTTATCTTGAGTAATAGCTAGTAAACTAGTTTGTCTTATGCTGTATGTGAAGTATATTCTTGGACTAGTCCTGCATTTGGCCTGTGACCAGCAAAAGCTCACAATGCATCACCGATGTGATCACATCGGCGATGCACTATTATGCATAGTTTCATTATATAGATATTCCACTGTTTGTATAGTATATGATGTATTACCATGTTTTTGTTCTTGCTTACTGTAAATCGCTCTGGATTAAGAGCGTAAATGGATAAATTGTAACATGACTCGTCTTAGTTCTACTGGATCTCTTCATTATTGTCAATAATGTTTAGTCATAGCCTACAGTTTACATCATATAGAAATTCATTTTGAGCTTATATAGATCTGCTACTTTTTACATTAAAAAAAATTTAAATCGTGAAAAGTAACAGATTTGGGTAGGCCTATACAGTATGAGGTTTCCACCCGACAGTTGAGACGATATGTTTGACGTCCACCCACTATAGGCAGTTTGTATGTAGGATATACGTTTATGCTCCACCAACGCAGAGACATCAGTGCAAAAGGGCTTTAGATTGCGGATGGTATAGATACAGATGTGTTGTGCCCATTTGAGAACATTATGTCCTGCCTTTGGCATGGGACTTTTAAATCCAGCTCCATTGAGCCTCCATTATAACAGGATTTTCAAAGCGCTGTATCTCTAAAGCTTCGAGCGCTGTCCATGGTGAGCCTTTGCGCTTCCCTGCGATCATAAATCATTTGTGAGTTTGTATCGCATCGCTGAGCACATGTAACTGTTCGTAATGATAGCTAAGGGGTATATGAGCTACTGCTAACGATTACTGTACTGTACTCACAACAACAGCCCCCAACTCTGTCTCATTCACTCACGTCAGTGATGGCCTTCTTGGCCTTCTCCTCTGCATTCCTGGCCTCTTGGATAGTGTCGTCCACTTCACCCTGGACCTGGACCAGGTCCGTCTCAATCTTCTTCTTGGTGTTCAGAAGGCTTGTATTCTAAAAAGAAATAAAGAAAGAAGAGTACTCCTGTATTCAACCCGGCCGGTTCATAGTCATACCATCTGAAAAATGAAATCCATGTGCCTCCCTGCTTGGTTGGCACTCAGCATCACAGGTTGGATTGGGGGTAAGTCCCTGTGACATACTAGCGTCATGTCCAGGGGGTGTACTTGTACATCATGCCCAGGGAGTGTACTTGTACATCAAGCTGCCTCACACTACAGAAACAGGAGATAGGCTTCTGCCCTATATGGGCCTCATGGCTCTGCAAAGCTTAGTTATTCAAAATGTTAGTGCACAGCATTGGCAACATGAAAACACGTTGCTTTGCATCATGTTTCGAACTTGCAGATCTGCTACTTTTGATGCTTTTGTGTGACGCTGTAGTATGATCAAGTAAGGCGTTGATTAACAGAAAAACACAAAACGTTAGAATGGAGATAAAGAGGTTTCTGCCCAACAGCGATAATAAATGATAAATGAATGCATTATAGGTTAATATACCCAGCAGCACATAAAGTCATTAAAATCACCCCCACCTTCATAAGTAAAAGTGATGAACACGTTGATTAATTACTAATTACAATCCAATAATGTGATTGTGAATATGGCCATTATGAATAATGACTAATTTCCTTTTTTGCACTGTATTTTGGTTCCAATACGCTTAAGAAAAATAAATAAAAATAATAATAATACAGGACTTTCCACCACTGAAATAGTAAATAGATGCTGTGCATGTACTAGTGCAGATTTGGTAGGCCAACCGGTTATATTTCAGGAAGAGAATATTTCCTGTGGTCTTTCCTGTGAAAAATTGAAAATGCCTTGCCAGCCAGTCCATTAAGGCATAGAAGTGCATAATAAAGGCATGACATGAACCCATTAGTGAGAGCTGAGGATACATAAATAAATACAATGTTTGGATATTCTTGTTCACATTATTGTGTCAGCATGCTGATGCTGGGAATATCAAAATGTACATTCACAATTTACTCATTAAACACCTTACAATAATGCCATATAATGTTCCTACTTCCTGAAGCTATGTGAGGCGAAAAAACCCACTATAAAAGACCAATTTGAATTCAGAGACTTTAGATTCATTACTTTTAAACTCATAAATATAATTAGTATTAATGGTTAGACTATATTAGTCTACTCCAACTTCTTACTGCGGTCAACTGAAATAAGGTAAAAGGCAAGGGTACCAAATAAGGACAAGGGCACTCTTTATCACACACACACACACACACACACACACACACACACACACACTTGTTAAGAAACCACTTGAACCCCAGCAACCGTATTCTGATATGGATACCATATCTTGTGCGTAAAGGGAAATGTTCAATGTTTCCAAAAGTATTATACATTATATACTGTATGTCAAAACTGCTCCTGTATATGTGGGGAGGAAGGGGAAAATGTTTACGCCTTTCACAAAGATGCAAAATGATACTATATTATACTATACTGTATATCTTATTGACTTTTATTCCACATAAATGGTATAAAAGATTGGGTTCTGCAGATCGGGTAAATTGCCGATCACCGATGGAGTCATTTGGAGTGAAAATCGGCCGATCACCGATCGGTGGTCCAACTGACCTCCAAACGGTATCCGACAGTTTAACCACCTGAATGTCCCTATTCAGGGGATGTCATAATAGGCAGACTTTTGGCAAGAACAGAGAAACGTTCGGCACAAAATAATGATGCGATTTACAAGCTCACAGCACATCACAACATGTCGTAAAAACACTCTGGCAAGAGATCGCCTGTTTTCATTCTGCTTTGTACAAGAAACATAAAACTCAAAGTACTCCTTGAGATGAGGAGACAAAACAATAAGGAGAGAGCGCATGAGAGAGGAGTGCACACATCACGTGCACACACACGTGCACACCAGGCAGGTGGTTGCACAGTTCATGTAATATGTGGAACTGTGAGGGGATCATTCCCGGTTTCATGTGATTTATTGCCATGTGAGTCCAACAGATGGAACCACTGTGTGGAGTCAAGCTATAAATAGGCAATAAACACACGCACAGTCGTGCACGCACACACACACACACACACACACACACACACACACACACACACACACACACACACACACACACACACACACACACACACACACACACACCTTGTATGGACATAAAAAACAATTATGCCATTTGTAATGCTAAACACTAAAAAATTACTAAAAAAGCCGATCTACAAGCTCAGTAGCTCACAACATGTCCTGTTGTATAAATCGAACCCGAACCTCAATCCCTAAATGCCTAATCTCAACATTAATATTGTTTCCCTTAATTTGAAAGCCGAACTAATTCTACTAAGCTTTGTATACACGCACGCACACACACATAATACCCTCCATTAGAGTTCCAAAACTCTCCATTGACAGCCCATTGATCCAAATCGAATTTCCGATCAGCTTGTATAAAACGACATTAAACATTGCAGCTGTAGGGCAAGCTTGAATTAACCTCTTTCAATCTGCAAAGCGTTTGTTTCAAAAAAATCCACTGTAGACATCTTATGAGCTACGTACTTTCTGTCAATAATTGGTGTTGGAGTTTGGAAGCACTCGTTTTTATTAACGGGTCGTGCTGCTGCTTCGTGCAGTATGTGCAAATTCGAAACAGGTCAAAGAAGGGCCGTTCAGTTACTTCGATGAGCGCTTCCAAACTCTAACACTTTGCAGAAGTTTTTTACAGAAAGTAGCTCATAACATGCCTATATGGTGGAGTTTCATGAAACAAACGCTATGCAGATTGAAAGATAATTCACACTTGCCCTAAAGCTGCAATGTTGGTGAGTTTAACGTATACAAGCAGATCGGAAATTCGATTTTGATCAATGGGCTGTCAATGGAGGGTATTGCAACTCTAGATTCATCCCATTATAAAACAAGAGATGATCAGTGATATTATGTCAGGTGAAAGAAGAGACCGAACCGGAGTGTTAGCCCCGCCCCCCCGCTATTAATTTCAATAGAAGTTGCTCAGTGGTTTTGAAGGCGGAACTGCAATTATAACTCAATGGCTTTAGCGAGCGGAAAGTCTAGCCTAGCCTGGACCTCAAATTTGACCTACATGTGCGCATCGTGGCATGCACACAGAGCAGCTGTATAGCCTAAACCTATATTGTTAAACAGTGTATGAGAGATTTAGACACACAAACACAAAACTAGACTTAAAATAATCAGACAAACTAAGATACTGCACAGTAGCGAAACTAAAAAGAATGTATTGGGCGAATTAATCTGTTTTTTTATGGCGGAGGACTAGAGGCATATCTTGTTGTGTGCAGGACAACACAGCAGGCAGTAGCCTAGTGGAGATATACTGCTGTGCTGTGTCGCTTACCTTGTATGTGAGAATGTGCGCTCAGGTAACAGTTAAAGCTATTGTTATGCAAAGTAGTGCTATTTGAATTTGGCATGGTACTTGACAATAGGGAGGGGGGGGGGGGAGACTTGGTGCGCCTTGGAAAGTCTAATGTGACGATAGGTGCGTCTTCTCTTGAATCTAGGGAGATACATTATAGCGTGCACTGTCTGTTCATATTAGTGTGAGTGTCATTTTAGTAACGTGTATGTTTGTGTGTCGCACAACCTTGTGCATCGCGGTCGTATGCGCGTTGCTCTGCACTGCAGGCTGCTTTGCTGCCAGGGATATTTGCTTTCCCATTGGCTAGAGGCGCCATTGCCGTTGCTCCATTTGTTGTTGTCCCATTGGCTAGAAGCAGCCAATCACGACTAGGTGGCGACGGTGGTGAACTTGTCGTCTACATTTCATGGGTAGATGTAGAATCTAGTGTTGCAAATTGCGGCTAAACACATCCCATGCTCAGCCAATCAAATTATTTCAAATGTTGTAAACACAAACACACAAAGATGGGCATAGGATGGGCTGGTGCCCCTCAATAATAGTAAGGAGTCTTTGAAGGGGTCCCTGGGGGGTCCCCAGCAACATGATTGATAGTTCGGAACCAAATGGACCCTTACAGGTCTATAGCCCTGAGATTTAAATGAACACTAAGTGTTAAATTAACACTGAACATTTTACAATGCAAGCTAAGACAAAACAAAGTCATTAAATGGGGGTCTGTGTATTGGCGGTCCATTAAATAAAAACTGGTTGAGAATCACTGTTATGGCTGTGTGTGTGTTTTATCAAAACGAGTGATCATCATAACCTCTTAGTTCAAAGCGAGACGTCCCAGTCATATCCGTGGGCTCTTGCAGAAAGCAAGGTGAGCTCGGCTCTCGCTAAGGGCGGAATAGTCATTTGCATTTGTTTACTCCCTCGCATCAAGACAAGTTTTGGGAAAATGATCTCCATTTGTGTTTCGGAACAACAAAATAACTTGTTTTCTGCAAACCCAGTCTGGTAAACCAATTGGAAAGTATTGAATCTCAGAATGCAAAGCTACGGTTTACTTAAAATTACGTGGCAAAGACTATCATTATTATCATCAAGTAAGTTGCTTGCAACTAAAGTTTTCAATGTGAAAAGCACACTGTTTACCTCTGAGATGTGGTGGAGTTGACTACAAAGTATGAAGAACTATCAATTGTAATCATACTTTTGTTTTTACTTTCCAGCACTGCTTAAAGGGATATTTCACTTTAAAAAAAAGTTTGTCCTTCTAGTATGTGAGGGGGCTGGTTTTTTTTTCATTTACTGTTGAAATTTGTAATATATATTTTTTTATTCTTCAGTCTCCTCCGGCTGGATATTCTTTTCCAAAAACAATTATTAAATATTTTATGTAGGCCTACACACACACACACACACACACACACACACACACACACACACACACACACACACACACACACACACACAGGGGAGCTTGATGACACAAAAACATTTGAGAACCACTGCTTTAGAAGGCATTTTGTAGAATTGGCCGTTAATGGGTTAAAATGACACGGCAAAACAGTGTTATTACAGTCAAACAAACACATCAGGTGAGTCACTGGTAGTGTGATTGCATTTGGCTGCAGAGTCATCCAGTATTTTCTCACCCTGCGAGACACAAGGCCTCCTCAGCGAATCCAACCAAAGGAGCCATTCCGATTGTTCATCCTCACTCTAAACCAATTTCGAGATTTTCCGGGATGAGCCGGTTGAGCCCAGTGTTTCATCATATTCCATCTGGGTTGCGTTCAACGGTGGAAATGAGCTGTCAAGTCCACATGCTTTGTTGAGAAGAAAGACCCACCCCCCCCCATCCCCCTATATCCCATTTGGGAGCCTCCACAAAGGGCTCAGGTTGCAGTAAAGAGCTTCTCCATCTTGCTCCCCCATTCCTTCTCCCCAGTGGGTGAAAAGTACATTTATATATCTGCACTTAAGTACAATCTTTTGAGGTATTTTTACGCGTATACGTGAGAAGCGTACTTTCCCCCCCCCCACACTGCCTTCTACCCCCGAAGTGCTGCTGCAAATGACGGAAACAAGAAGTGTCAGGGCCGGTCTTCTCCCCTCCCTCCCTCCCTCCCCCTGGCTGAATTAGCATTAGCATAATGGGCTTCTTAACATGGCGCCTTACCTGCCACGCAGCCCCTGGCGGAAGCTAGCTGTCCGAGGCCATTAGCGGCAGCCGCTCATGCTCTTTTCTCACCTTTCCGTTTGAGAGACAGACCACGGTGGGACAAGCACCCCAAATTGTTTTACTAAGTCAGTGGTTTTCAACCAGTGGTCCGGGAACCACCAGTGGTCCTCGAGGGGGTTCCAGGTGGTCCCCAGCTAAATGATGGAGAGTTGGTAACCAAATGGACTCGTATAGATATTTAACTCTTGAGAGCGTAAAATAACTCAAAAGTTACATTATTGTTTAATATCTGCATTTCTTAATTTACGAGAAGTCTACACAATAATTAGTAATTTTGATCAATGTTTCCCAACAGCATGGAATTGTGTGTCAAAAATGTTACTGTTCTGTTCTGTTTTTGTTTATTGCTTCTGGGCCTCAACCCCCGAACCCACCTCACCCCTGCCCTGAGTACAGTATCTTGCAATGCGTCTGGTCCACAAGATTCGATACACCACCAAACACCCATGTATACCTGTCTAAATACTTCCTTAATGTCAATGAAGTCCCCACCCACAACAAGTTCAACAAACCATGTGCAACCCAGATTCGGCACAAACAAGGGACTAAATTAATTTTGTTCCTATGCCACAACAATGGGGAACACCCTACCAACTGTCATTAAGACATGTGAATCCCTTGACTCCTTCCAAACCGATCTCAAAGGGCACCTACAGACGAAACTGCACCTCGTACAATCTGAATCCCCCACCCACCCCTTTTTCTGTTCACTGTATATGTTTTTTCCCCCTTTTTTACCTCTTTATGATGATTTCCTGTTTTTGGCTTGCATGGCAGCCAATCAAACACTATGTTCTTTTTTGGGAAACACTGTCAAACACAACAACATAGAAATACACAAACTAGACTAGAGCACAGCCATACCTGTCCTCATTGCGCACGTGCATGAATACACAAACCTGTTTCCCTAAAGCCTCTTTAGCCTACACACATCTGTCAACATGTGGCAGTATTAAAACCATTCGCAGAGAAATGTGTGGTGCGAGTGGTGACTTTCTTCATCTCATTTAAATATTAAAACTTTGAAATGAAGGCCTACTTCAGCATCAAATAAATTAAATTATATATTTTTTAAGAGTGAAGAGAGCCTACTGTCAGCTGTCCAGCAGTCCAAATATTATTAAATTAAATTTCAGAATGGTAGACCTATGGCCTACTGTACCATACCAGGCCTGAGGCCTAACATTGTGTGGAACATCTATGCACGGAATGTCTATGTCCACAGGCTTCATGTGCTGCCTAGAGGGCAACTGAGCATGTGCAACACCATACCTCTTACACCATGGTGTAAGAGGTGTCCTTTGGGAAACCGGGCCAATGTCTTTCGAGAATAAATAAAGGTTTGAATGAATGAACGATAACAAAATATTATAGTTTTGGGTCTGAGAAATGGTAGTCAAATGCCAAATAAATAATGGGCCTTGATATGAAAAAGGCTGAAAACCATTACCAAGTTAAAGTAGCAATCAAAATTTACATATTCCATAATTCCAAGAATGCACACATTTTCACGACTTTTCAAAAATAGCAGATCTACAAGCGCAGCACTTGGTGCTAGCTTGCCATTTATCAACAGTTAAAGTTTAAAATAATGGTTAAATTGGTTAAAGGCTAAGGTGACACAGATGTGTTCCAGTCCTTAATAGGTTAAGTATGGTACTTAAGTAACTACTACTTAGTACTTAGTTACTTTACACAACACCACTGGAGGCAGGTTTGAGGCAGAGGTGTGCCAGTGAAAAGGAGGAAGGGGATCATCCATTTTTCATGCCATCAGAGAGAGAGAGAGAGAGTTTACCAATCTGAGAAAGTAGGATAATGAAAGAAGCTGAGCGTGAGAGCTGCCGGAAGAAGGAAATCACACTTTAATCCTGAACATAATGCGCATACATTTTTCATCATCCTTTAGGCTGTGAAATGCTTGGTGGATCAGTGGCATTTTAATTATGGAGCTTCTCAGAGCCCTCTCTGACCGAGGCGAAGCGTGCACAGCCCTTATCCAGATGGTTGACGGGGAAAGACAGGAGTGGGAGAAAGAAAAAAAACATTTTCACGTTAGGTTTCTCTCTCCGAAAGTCAGCAGAGAAGATATAACGAGGGCCCCACCAACGTGCAGTGACAACCAGATAAATAGAAAGTCTTGTGTTGAACTTTGGCCGTTCTTTTCTGGGGTAGTACGGTACAGCTACCTGTGGGCATGTTGTACTGTCAGAACAAATATGGTCCATCATCTTTATCTGTTGTTTCTGCGCTCCATGAATGAGGGGGAAAAGAACATGGGGGGATTTAAAGGGCCACTTCACCCACTTTTGCAACCAGATCTTATTTTAATGATGTTTGGCAGACAAGACACACTTTCCTTGGGGTTTATGTGGGTAATACATGTGTTTAGATATTTCAGTATTTCAAAGTGCCAGTGATGTCATGGACACTGGTCTCACTTCCTTCCTGGACTACATGCTGTCTCAGTAAGACAGCCCTCTCCCTCTCCACAAGGTGGGGTGAGTGCAGCAAAGCATCATGATCATTGTAGTAATCCAGCAGTGAGACCAGTGTCCATGACATCACAGACACTTTGAAATACTAGAATATATATAAACACAAACTACCCACATAAAACCCCAGGAAAGTATTTCTCGTCTCCCAAACATCATTAAAATAAGATCTGGTTGCAAAATGGGTGAAGTGGCCCCTTAAAAGTACAGATCCCATCATCCCATCTACTCTCACTCGGCACAAATTATTAAATAGCGCGTGACTGTAGTTTGTTAACGTGCTCTTTCCAATCTACGGCGAGCAGGGGAAAGTCGAGCAGTTACAGTGAGTTCACGTGGCTCCAGAGGCACAGAAGACTTCAAACACCACATGCTGTGTAACACTCCACATGATGAGCAAACACAGGCTGAGAGCATCACCACGTCATCATCTTAAAATGAGAAAATGAATTCAACGAGAGCTCATCTCTGTAGCCCCCCTCTTAGTCAACTAAATAATTAAAAGACCCATACAAACACCGACCCTGATTGGAGAACCGCATTTCCCGTTTACGAGACTGGAGGATTGTATTAGTCACATGCTGCTCACGTATGCATCACCAGACTATAGGGCTGCACAGTGCACACCATGGCCAAATGTTTCAGCATCAACATTGCTAATGCTAATGCTGTACACGTACATACATACTGTATAGTGACATGGCATGTGGATAGCTCAAATTGAACCAGTTCAGTCACACATTCTATTGAAATATTTGTACTTCTAAGACGACTGCCAAGGTTCACATCAGCCAACTCTATACTTTGTGCTTCTACATTTGTGCCATTTGAAAATTGACGATCTGCAAGCTCACAATATGCCGCGATGCAACGCATTGTGAGCTTGTAGATTATTATTTTCAAATACATATATATACACATT
Organism: Protomyctophum bolini; assembly: GCF_963924005.1. Classification (NCBI taxonomy): domain Eukaryota; kingdom Metazoa; phylum Chordata; class Actinopteri; order Myctophiformes; family Myctophidae; genus Protomyctophum; species Protomyctophum bolini. The sequence continues at coordinate 17,336,383 of NC_137877.1, read as the reverse complement.
TGAAAACTTGAAATGCGACTTTCTGCACAATGAGTAGGCCTACTTGTACTTTTGGTACTTTAAGTACATTTTAATGCCAATACGTTTGCACTTTTACTCAAGTACATTTTGAATCTGTACATTTTAGGCTCTCAAGAGTTGAATTGTTGTTAACCATTTGCATTACTTCATTTACAAGAAGTCTACACAATTAGATAATGTAGAAGAATTGTTATCTTGTTCAACGACAACAAAATATTCTTTAGTTTTGGGTCTGAGAGGATACATATCATCACATGGTGCATGGTCCGTGGCTCAAATGCCGAATAAATACAGTAATGGGCCATCATAATATAATATGGACCAATATATGTATGATGATGTACGAGGATAAGAGCGCCCCTCACTTCACACAGGTGCAACACAAACATTAATTGCCATTGACAATGAAAGGAGAAATTTGGTCAAATGTCCGCAACACAAACATTAAATGCCATTGAAAATGAAGGGAAAATGTACGTCACCTTGTCCCCACACCTCTCATATTTGCCATCAACAATGAAAGGAGAAATTAGGTCAAATGTCCGCCAAATATGACGTAAATGTTGGCAACAGCCTAGGCAACAGGCATTCTGATTGGCCAGTATGAGATGATGCACGATGATGTACAGTATGATGATAAGAGTGCACCCTCACTTCACACGGGTGTGATTTCTTTTAAATAAATACACTATTTCCCTCATCCTTTACCGCATGGACAGCGAGGAAGGTGGGGTTTGTGTGTGTGTGTTTTATTTTTAGCCCCTCTTCTCTTAGATGTGCCGTGTCCCTGGTAGATAATGAGAGCCCGGTGCTCATTACCGTCGGTGGGAAGATAGTGAACTGTCACGTTGGGGTGAGACAAATGTGGAAGCGGCCCCCTCACCGGCTCCCAAATGAAAATAATTACACTCCCGGGCCCCCTCACCTCGCTCTCATTACTCAGTGGGGGGAGACGCAGCGCCCGGGCACCAGGCATATATACCAGACAGAAATAACAGCACAAAAGATAGCACCTGTCCCCCGCCACACCACCCCACCCCACCCTCAGGCAAACTCTATATCGACCCAGAGAGGAGAGGATAGCGGTATACCGCTGTTTTTTCTTTCTTTTTTGCCATTTCTGGTTCCTGTGTTCTTTGAGTTAAGAGGGGTGGGTGGGGCCATGTTGCGGAATGAGGCAGAGTGGGGGAAAAAGGCCATATGAGGGATTGTGCTCGTGTCATTGTGAGAAACAAACAATGAAAAAGACACAGATGTGCTTTCACACTAAAGAGCCTCATAAAGAGACGTGCTGTGTCTGTCCATACCGAGAGCCACAAATGCTTTATTCATAATTGCTAAAGAATAGATTATGTACGGAATTAGATTTTCCATTGTCAACTTTAGTGAAACGGTAAAAAGTCTGATTTATACGTAGTCATGCGATGGAGTCGCTTGAAATAGACACATTTTATTAGGACGGAATACGAGATGAATACGAACGAGCCTTAACCCCCGGAACCCCAGAATCCATACTCTAAGGTCAACATTACACCAAAATAACAGATCTGCAAGCTCACAGTGCATTGTGTTGCAATGCACTGTGAACTTATAGATTGGCTATTTTAGGTGAAATGATTTGGTGCAGACCGAAAAAGTGGTCAAAGTTTTAACTCAAGTCAACACCAGGTATCTTCAACAGGGGGCCCCTCAGAGTTATCTCACGGGGCCCCCCAATCTTTGTGTGAAATGAACGACATGAATCCTAGCGTCCCGATTCTGAGTGCAACATTAGACAAAAATTAGCCACACAAGTCTATGAAAGTCTAGTCCATCTATGAAATCTGTGAAAGGGTTTAATCTGCAACACAACATATTGTAGTGGATGAGGGTCACTGCTTCATCTCTCTCTCAGCCAAGGGGTCCTTGAAAAACGTTGAGTTCCCCTGCAATAAACAACTAAGCAGCCAACCAGCCTTCATTCATTCTCAGACGTCGGCCTTGCTTATGAATGATTGTATTGCTGTATTGTTGTATCGTTCTTTCTGCTTTGGCAATGTAAACGTATGTTTTCTCATGCCAATAAAGCCCTTTGAATTGAATTGAATTGAATACATGGAAGAAGAAAAACACCTGCACAAGGACTTCACCCCGATGAACCATTTGGAATGAAAACAAGCAGTCAGGGAAGGGTCCTGTACAGAACTAAAGGTTATTTTTTTCAGGCCTCAGATATACATATCCATAAATCATCCAGGGTAAAATAGATCAAATTTATAAAAATGCCACTTTTTATTCATCTTTTTTTTTTGCTGTTGACTAAATCATGAGGGTCATGATACATTAACAATCATGACTGCCCTCCTTTCATTATCGATTTGGATCGCCATAGAGTCAAACATCATTTATGAGCTAAAGGACCCGCTACCACCCTGGAATGTAAAAAAAGGGGTCGTGACCCCCACGGGAACCAACCTCTGCCGGGTTCCTTTCCGACTGATTGCCAAAGAACGCTGGATCTGCTGTGATGAATTCCAAAAGAAAGACAGGTCTACCCCCGTGGCAGCAGAGCTTCAAGGACTTGTGAATTATTGAGCAAAGGAAGCCATTGATTATTGATTACGGAACGTCCCACACTAATGTGTCTTTAATGGTTGTGGAGGAACTTAAGTTAAGGTCAAAGATGGCCTCCTGCAGGTAGAGGGATTCCCACCGCAGGCGTGCCGTGCATGTGACCGTCTTCAGGCCAGCGCAGACCCCAGCGGTCATGAAAGGCTCATGACTTTGACTTGGATAAGAAAAAGAAAATCTAAACGTATATGTAGAGCGTCTGTCGGGTGGAAACCTCATGTCCAAAATGGTTATTGTCAGGATTCAAATTAAAAAATAGCAGCAGCAAGGCAACAACAACCACCCTCCCACCCCCATACTCGTAGACAGACCACGGACATATTGCACCATAGGAAACAATAGAGAGAACAAATAATAATAATTAGCTCCAGATGGCGATGGGCCTTTCAAGTGTCTCCTATACAATAGCTATAGCTACCTCCCGCTTACATCATTGATGGCACAAATGGATAGGTAGGTATAAATGTGAATGTGTTTCTACTCGGGGAGACTGTGGCTCAGGAGGTAGAGCAGGTCGTCCAATGATCCATTGGTCGGCGGTTCAAATCCCTGCTCCTCCTGTCTACATGTCGAAGTGGTACCTTGCATGGCTTCCGCCGCAATCGGTGTATGAATTTGTGTGTGAATGCATGAATGTAATGCACTATGTAAAGCACCTTGGATAAATGCACCATTTACCATTTACTTGCAGGGCCCTAACCGTTGGCAAGAAGGCAATAGGCTGTATTCAGGACCCTTTCTTAAGCACCTGCTCATCATAAATATGAGTCAAGACAGCCAAATTGTACCCCCCCAATCTTAACCCCGTTAACCCCCGTTAAGTTATAATCTGACAAAGAGTACAACTGGTATTGCATAACCCAGAAATGGTTGCCTGACAACATAGGGAGCGATTTGTGCTGACGGCTGTCCCTATATTTTTCTCTATTGTGCACATAGAGATAAATAGACATTGGATATCGTTGCTTAATAACTTTTGCACTTTTTTCGTAAATTAACGCCCTGCTTGATCATACTACAACTGGAAACACGGTGCAAAGTGACACATTTGGCTACTTTTGATATTTTTTGATTTTAATCCTAAAAAGTAACCATTTTGGACAGGTTTATACCCGACAGCAACAATATAAATATAATTATATACTGTAATTACATTCAATACAACTAAATTGTTACATTTCATACATGTCTGCTGAATATACATATACACTGCTTACACATGCAAGCTGGCTGTCCTGCATCTCCCCATTAAGCAGTAATTTAATGCAATAAGCGGAGCAAGTCAACAGCCTGTGTCAAAGACACGTTGCAAACCGATGAGGTTGGTGTTAATTCATCAAGTTTTACACATTTGTACAATCTCTGAGAGTGTCTCGCCTTGTTCTTCCATGTCTTTTAGAAATTTGTCTAGCCATTGATTGATGGACATATTTATTTGACATTATTACATGGCTTGGTTGAATGCTTGATTCTGATTGGTCAAACGCTGAATTAAGTGGTCAGCTGTTATTTCTTGACAATGACGGCTACGCTAACAGACCTAATGAAATGAAACTATCGGAGCACCTGCTGCGCCCGCTTGATTTACTGCTGTTTCCAACATGACAGCCATGTAAACAGTGAAAACACACACACACACACACACACACACACACAACCCAAAAATGAGGGTTTGATTTGATCAACTCACTCACGTTGTTTTCTGACAGTGCTGCAGCTAGGCTGACGCCGGCCAGTGCGACACTTATGGAATACTTTCATTACCGCAAGCAAGGAAATATCTCGTTTTGTTGTGTTTTGGGTCAATTTATTAATTTATGTATATTAAGTAGCCATGTAATAAGCTTTGCGCCCTTACATAATGCGCACAAGTCCCTTTTCCACCGGGGTTGAACCGGTTCTTTTTACCAAATTAATTAGTTCAGATCCCTAAAAGTTGGTTTGGATTGCAAACCAAAAAATACTTCTTCTTGCCCTGAAATGGGAATCAAAATAGCATGTCACTATTCAGGTTGGAAGATTTGATATAAACCATCATAAAAATAAACACATAAATAACATAACTAGTTCTTGAACCAAAGTTATTTTGGTGGAAAAGGGGCCATTCACAGATATGTCTACACAACGGTCAAAAGGATCAAACTGGAGAGTTTCATTCCATTGTACTACTGCATTACCCCCCTTTTCATCAATTTGCTTTCAATTACCCCGCTTTTTCACCCTCCGTGTTAATGGTGTGGCCAATTCTGTTTGTATTTACTCATCACAAAGCTTGGAATGGCCTGAAATAAATGTGTTATAATCCGCATACTTCTAATTACAGCACACAGCCGGGTGCCTTTCTGAAGAATGGGGCTATTTCTAAAGGCTGTCCTCAGCTCCCCCCTCTGCTCTGGCTTGTGTGACTCTCAGTGGTGCAAAGTAACCACATCGAGTACATTTACTCAGGTACTTACTGGTACTGTATTACCAGTTTGACCAGAGTCCATCAGGACTCTGCCAGAGAATTTTCTGTTTTTGGCATAGGAAGCCCATTTCCATGTATTCCGCTAACCAATAACGTGTCACAAAATTTGGTGACGTCAGTGTTCTTCGCTGTTTGGTACCGGGGAGGGGAGGACGGGGGCGGGTGCTCAGAACAATCAACCAGTAGGGACCAAGAACCACAGAGGCTGGGCCAGGCTATTGTGGAGGAGGCTTTCGTTTAAAATACTAGATTGACAAGATCACAATGCGAGCAAAAGTAAGAACTCAGCTATGATAACTATAACTGACAAAAAATATTGACAACCAATAAAAACTACTAACATGTTAGGGAGAAGAGATCCGGTAAGACAAGTCATATTATGCATGGTTGTGTGCGAGTGTCAACGCACTGAACATAGCAGATCTACAAGGACACTTTGTGAGCTTGTAGATCGGCACAGAGCCAAGTATAAATAAGGCATTTTTGTCAACTGAATAAACTGATTTAGCAATCTCATTATATTTAGTCAACTAAATCAAGACTAGAAGTAAAACATTTCAGCCGGCTAAAATATGACTCAAACTAAATGGAATTTTATTCAGATTGTGCTGTCAAAATAAATGAACCCTGCCTGTTTCGGGGCGCAGATAGCCCGAGGGAAAACGAGTGAATGGTGGTGGTGAGCGAATGGAACAAGAATGCCTTGTGTTTGTGTGGGCGTGTCTGCATGGCTGTGCCTACATGTGTAGTGTAGGCTGTGTATGTGAAACCCTGTTGACTTTCACTGAATTACATCAGCCTGGAATAAGGCTCTCCAGACTCCAGATCCACTCCAGGGAGATACAGAATCAATTGATCTGCTGGTCACAAGGTTCACACAGCATGACGCTGTAAGATTAAACGTAACTTCAATCTAACTTGAAATCACCCTACTTTTTTTATCCCCCCCACTATACTTGCAGAGACTATAATTGCAATCCAATACAATCATGCACACTATACAACCGGAGAGAAATGATGACTGCAAAGAAAAGGAGGCATTAGGTTTCATGTAATGGTTTTAGGATTAACGTCTGCACAGACCACAGGCCAGTCAAGATCACAAGCCTTAACCAATCCCTACTTAATACTTTGTTTTACAATTGCAGATCGGTTGTAAAAATAGCAGATCTACAAGTTCACAACATGTTGCATGGTGTTGAGCTCATAAATTATGAGGCTACAGTACTTTGAATAATGCAAATCAAAAGAAAAAGTCAATAATTTTTTTTTTTTAAACTCAAGTACTCAAGGACGCTTTACATGTGTGTGGAGGGGACAACAATAGAGAAGTTCGAATCGCAAGACAGTATATATAAGAAATATCTCTTCTCCACTTGTCGCTCCCTAACATTCTAGTCTAGTTTGTATTTGTTGACGAGAGCCCCTCTTCCAGTGGGATCACAACGAGATGCAGGACTAATAACACGCTTCGAGACTGTCCCGTCTTATTCCCTCACCTCTCTGAGCACGCCTGGCCTTCAGGCTGCATCAGCACTACACTAGCATAGGAGCATGGCAGGCACGCACGCGCACACACAGAGTTGATAGGACTATTGAAATAAATCATTGTGTTCCGGTGACCATGACTGTGATTCAGAAAGGTTTCTTGGCTGGCACTGCCATGAGGCCAAGCAAGTCGTTTTTTTTGGTATAGTCTGTTTCATAGTGCTGCTTTATATGTTACTTTTTGTATTTTTTGTCTAAGTCAAATCGGGCTCACTCAGTCACTCTTTCTTTCTCTCATTTTGAGCGGTGCCAACCACGCCAACGTGTGGCTGTGTGTTTGCCCCCTGTGATGTCATGTGGCGTCCGTTTAAACCGGTCATGTCAAGTAAAAAAATAATAATATTACATCATGGTAGTGGGTGCAGCAGATCAATCAACTCATCAAAGGCAACGCTCACTTCACACAATTTATTTATCTTTATTAGACAGTTGAACTGCAATCCTGAATTTATTTCAATAACTAGAAGCTACTACTCAGGAACGATGCAAGTCAGGAACTAGAACACGTGATGTTCCCCTTTAGTTTATGCAATTATTGCTTATAAGAGTACCTCTACGAGCAGAACATGCCGGTTAACAGAGTAAGTGAGTACCTGTTATAACCGTTTGTCTGCGTCTCTTGTACGCCCATATATGGAGTACCGTAACAGCCATGACCAAATATGGAGTCCAGGTCAGTCTATGGCTACAGTACTATGACAACATATAGATGTCATGGTAATCCATAAATTGGGATTTGCTGAATTATCAATATTTGTGAGGGGCGCTATCCCCTCCAATGCATAGGTTTGAAGATGACGTATGCATGTGGCAGCAAAGTCTAGGACTTCTTAAGGTTTGTTTAGAGCACTTATGACGTAAATCGTTTGCCAGCCAAGTCTATGGAGTTTAATGTTTGTTTAGGGCACTAAATAACGACGTAAGACGAGTGTGATTTATTTGGACAACCACTTTGACCCGACCAACTTCCCACTCTCACCTTCACATTAATTTATGATGAAATAAGTTGAAATACAAGTTTTCTGCCCGACAGGCATCAACACTGTCTGCAGCGATTGGAGGTACCCTGAATGAGTTGACTTTGCCAGTGAAGCGCATAAGCACAATGTATCCCATGTATAATCTTGTTGCTGTCGGGCAGAAACCTTGTATCCCCATTATTAGTTTAACTATTTTAAAAATGAATGTTGTACTAGATCATTCTACAGCGTCGCACAAAAGCATCAAAGAAGCAGATCGGCAAGCTCGAAACGTGGCGTGAAGAGACACATTTTGGGCATGCCGATCCGCTGCTTTTGAATTTGAATCTTGAAACATAACAGTTTTGGACATAAGGAGGTTTTCACCCGACAGTGATACAGTAGAGCAGTCTCTGTGTTACACAAACGGATGCTGGCAGACTCATACGTCAGATCCTTTAGTTGTGGCCGGGCCTTGCATCAGCAGCAAGTTGGTATGTTTCTGATCAATAAGTGGTGTGGAATTAATTGCCCACTAAAGCACTGGTTCTCATATCGATATGAACCCTTAGGGTGCGTTCAGACTTGGATGGTTAGAGCGGCGCGATTACATGCAAAGTCAATGCAAAGACGAGAAGTTGCGCGAGCACCGCCAACGGGCATGGCTCGACCTGGCGCAGCACAAACGGGACGAACCGAGGCGAATATTTAAATTGAAGTCTGAAAGCACCATTAGAGGAAAGAAAAGTCTGAAAGCGTACCCATGGAACAACCATTTCTACGCTCTCAGGTGCACAGTACCCAACTGGGGGTCCTTACAATTAAGGCTGCACAATATATCGTTATCGTATCGTTATCGAGGTATGAACATGCACACGCAACGGTATCACAATAGCGATATATTGTCAATATATCCTCCACTTCTAAAGCCAACAACACCCTCTGTTTTAGCCTGTGCCCTCAGAAAATAAACCACCACTCCATTTCTCCTTCTTTCATGCTCATTATTGGACTTATTATTGGATTGGATTATGCAGGTATTTTTATAATGTTTAGTTTTCAATGTTGCAACACTTAAAATATAGACTGACATTTTAACAGTAATATCGTATATCGTATCTATATCACAATGTATGGCATATATACCGAGATATGCAATTTTGTCCAGCAAAATGCAGCCCTACTTACAATGAAACATCTTGAGGACCATTGGACTGGAGGACCCTTTCATAGAAAAGCAGATAGGCTTGGCTACCCTCGACTTTGCTCTCTGGCATGGGCTGAACACTGCCATCGCTGACATGGAACCATGACTCTCTAGGTGGCACTGTGTCTCCTTGCATTGACGCTCCATTGGACGAGGGTGTGGGGCGTTGAGACGGGGCCTTGACCCGCGCCGTATAATGACCTGATCTCATTGTCCCACTGTGCTCTACAATGCCGTAGAGGCTGTACAGCACTCTGCGGTCTCCGTCCGACACAGTCTTGCATTTGGCAGCACAGAAAGGTGCAAGGTCCAGTCTGTGAGGGAACTGGACATGTCTGTTCACTTTGCATAGACGGTGACCAATTTGTTGGAATCTCTTTAAGTGTAGCGTGAGCACGGGAGGAGGGGAGGAGATGAGCATTTGCTTGACGGCATCCGTGTATACGTTGCTTTCGTCGTTGGCGCGGTGCCTCGCTGTGCACGTGGCACACAGCAGGCGGTTCACCTGAGTGAGGTTCTCCACTTTGGTGAACTGAAACAGACAGGACTGCACGGAGCACTCCCTTTTCTCCGGTGTGGTTCTCGTAGCCAGTGTGTGGAAGGCAAGCTCTGCGTCCTGATTTACCACAGTGTACTCTTTGGGTTCGGCCGGAAAGTCTCTCTCCTCGTCAACATCCATCACTTCGGGGCATTCTGCTTCATCCAGGGACCTCTTGTCCATTTCATCTGCCGCCTCACCCATCACTTCTTGATCGGTCTTGGATATGGTTTTGTCTTTTGAGACAGTGAAACGATTGCAGTTCATTGAGCTAACACATGAGTCTTCCTCCATCCTTTCCGCATTGGCTTGGGCCGGATCACGGTCCTCTTTGTCCTGTTGTGAAACACCGATTTCGGCCAACTGCCTCACTGGAGTCTCTTCTCGAGTCCCATTGTCAGTGTGTTCTATAACCTTTGGGTGGGGAGAATCTGTCTGCGGAAGTCTCTTTGCGAGGTGCTTCGGTTTCTTGGCATGTTTCTTCTTGGGGTGGGGTATGTAATCATTTCCAGGGCTGTTCGCCTCATCTGAAACAGGAAGGGAAAGGTCGAGAAATGTCTCTGTGACTGACGACACCGTGTTGCATTCCCGACACATTACAGTGCTGGTGATTTCCCCACCAAACACTTCATCAACAAAGTTCCTGGGAGTTCCACTTTTCTCGTACTCTTTAACTGATTCCGTTTTCCCACATTTAGTCAATGCCTCCGATATCCCAGCGTGTAATCTCTTAGTCTCCTCGGCTCTCATCCCATCTAGCAGGTAGCGCAGGAGCTCTTGACTGTCCTGTTGCTTGTAGCCTTGGAACCGGGCAGCCTTTTTACAAACTTGCGTGAACAAGCCCCGGGGACAGACGACACGATCCTTGGTTCTCTGGATCTGACCGAGTAGCTGACACATTGACAGAGTCAGGGATCCAGGCTGGTCCAACTCAACCACAATAGGCTCTAGACCCGAGGAGGTACCTGGTGTAACATTAACATTGATCTTTTCCGCCGTCACTTTACTGAGAAGCTGCCTTAGCATCCATGTTTGACAGAGGTTCTGAATGACGGAATTGAAAAAACATGTGTTCCCAAGATTGTTGAGACCCTTCACTGAAAACGTGCTTCCATCTTTAGCTGTGACATGCTTCTGCGGATACACGGCCCCTTTCTTCCCATTCGTATTAAGATTTCCCTCGTTCTCTTCTTTGTTTTTATCAACCGTCCAAGGTGGTTCTTTCACCGTCGAATTTCTCGGTTCTGGAAGAGTTTCATGGCTCTTATTTGACACGGCTTCCGACTGATCTTCCAACTCTCTGGTCAATTTGTTTTTGATGTTGGTCACTAACTGAAGTATGTTTGCTGTCGATTTGTTGTCGATGTACTGGACTTCTTGATCACATAAATAACACCACACACTCCAGTCGTCCATGCTGACTACCAAGCAATGACAACCTGAACGGGGCTGCTCAAAATGTTTGACCGCATGTTGTTCCTCAGAGTTTCGGCCACATCCTCTGTGTCCACATTGTAAACACATCCATATATCCTCTATACCAGATGCCTGTAGTGTACAGTCCTGGCAAGTGTTGCAGTGTGTCACGGCAGATTTGACGAACTTGCGATCCACCCCCTTCTTGACATGTTTACAAGTGGTGATGTCCTCACCCTCCTTTTGACTTTTGTCCTTCCCGTTTTCCCTTTTCACATTCTGGCTTCCATCCTTCCCGCTTTTCTGTGACACTTTCTCATTCTGTCTCGTCTTCCTCCCTTTTTTCTTCAGCGCCATTTAACACTAACCGTACACATAGCAGATAAGCCTGATATATCCTACAAAATGTGAAAGAGTGTTGCCCAAATATGGTGATGGCTGACATCACCATGTGACTACATCACAGTAGTAGTACTACTAGCTCTGTACTAGCCTAAGTCATTGGGAACAGTGCCAGTTAGTATAATGCAATGCCTATGCCTGTAGTACTATACCAGTCAGGCTCGCATAGCCAGATAACTAGTCCACAATCTCCCAATGCTATATACAGGGTCTGGAACTACACCTGCCGGTATCTGACCATGGAAGCTGGCATTTGTCTCGTCATTTCCGTTCATGAAAATGTATTTTAAATGTATCCTTATATATTTGATTGGCTGAGCACGGAATGTGATGATGTAGGATAATTAATTTCCATTTCTGCTAAGCAGCAAGCTATACAGTATATGCTTAGATAATTTAGGTTTATATTAGGATACATTTGCGTGATTGTATAAAGACGAAACGGAAGTGGGGAGGAGGCTTCACTTCCGCTTTATCACTTCCTCATGATCAGAGTTTCCGTAGCTCCAGACTGACGGAAGCACTTGTGTGGCCAGACTAGTCTGCATGTGTCCCTTTTATGCCCACACGGAGACTATAGGTCACATGTGCCTTCCCTGTGCCCCGCACAAGGTCATTATGACAACAGAGATCAGGGATCTTCATATATGGGCATAGTATGGACAAGGACTAACTCTACAGAGATATCCATATATGGACATAAAGGGAGACCTCGTTCATGGCAGCGCCGTTTACGAGAGAGTTGTGACAACTCTGTTTACTTCACGGGGCCAGTCCAATGGCGGCTCTTCTACATAGACTTCTATTGGCTTAAGTAAAGTTTTGTGGGCCTACCGTCTGGCGTAACCGTCTGGGCACCCGACTGGTAATCCAGTCGCAGTGTGCCGCGGGTTCGACTCCCGAGCCCGACACGGCCTTTACTGCATGTCTTCCCCCATCTCTCTCCCGTTTCCTGTCAGCCTTCAAAAAACCAATAAAAGGCATAAGCCGCAAAAAAATGTCTTTAAAAAAAAAGGAACGTTTTGTGGTACATTTACTTTACTGGAGTACTGTTCTATACTTTTACTTCTACTCCACTACATCTAAGAGCCACAAGGCAAATACTGCACCCTTGAAAATCATCTTGAAATCGGTTCTTCTTCACCTGGTACAGTTTCATCTCAGCATGATGGCAGTGCTATTTAATAATTAATGTATCATGTTCAGGACAGTGCTTTTGACAGTTTTCTGAAGCTTGTTTACATTTTATTTAACACAAAAATACAGTAAAAACCAAATCACACCCGTTTGAAGTGAGGGCTGCTATTATCATCACTTCTTCATATGATGAATTGTCATTGGGAATTTAATCTTTGCAAAAGCCAATTTGTTCGTCCACATACAGTATGACGTAAATTATCCATTAATTGTCAATGGCATTTAATGTTTGTGTTAGAATCTACACTATATAGGAGGGGCTTGCGCCCCTCAAAACACTACATGATTGTTCAAAGTCATTTTTTTCAAAGACTTCCGAGCAAGAATAGTTGGAACTGCCAAGTCATACATTTTTTGAGGGGCGCTAGCTAGCCCTTACTATATTCAGCTATTAACTCAATCAGCGCCGGGATTTCTTCCAAAAAAGCAGCTTGGGGTGCTGCGCAGATATGGCAGATTTTACACTTTTACAACTTCCATCGTTACCGACTCGGTGCTCTACAGCCAGGCACCGGTCAAGTCTATCTATAAATGCACCACATCACTGTGTGTACGTCTGTAATCCACGTAACTCGAGAACCCTCCCTAAATCCTAACCACCCCTACATCGCATATATGGAGCTGGCCTGTTCTGACATCACACCTGATCACCCCCAACGGGCACTGATCACCCCTAGAACTCCATATATGGAGCTGGCCTGTTCTGACACCACAATGCTGTTCTGACATCACTGTTCTAGTACCAAATAAAACATGAAAATGGCCATTTCTTCTTCCACAGTGTTCCCATGCATCCTAGAAGCGTTCCACCTCTGCTCCAAAGGAGGCCTAGCTGCGAAAAGTAATAGCATGTATCCCTGTCACATGAAATGTTGTCCAAATAAAGCTTTGTATTATTCATGGCGTGAGCCTATGAGTCCATGTTATCTGGAGCAGCTCTCCCATCTCCACACACACTGTATTCATTCCAGCAGTGGGGAATGTTATTCGAGGGATCATCGGATGAATGCGCACGCACACAAGATTTGTCAGAGGGGAGTACTGCAAAGTCATCCAGAGAAGTGCTTCGAGTTCAGAATGTTGTGTTTGTGTTTCGGTTCACTATTCTCCTTTCTTCGTGCCTGGAGAAACACACAGGATTGGTGATAGAAAATGTAGAGCCAGAGTCATGCGAAACACTTTGTAATATAACAGAGTGAAACGCTCCCCCCAGACATAGGACGGTATGAGGCAGTGCTTTTCAAACCCAAAATGATATTTGGCCGCAGATCCAATCTGAAAAGGTTTTGTTGCCAGGGACACCCAGAAGATGATTATGATGATGACGATGATTATTATTACCCTTATTATTATTACATTATACTATATATTATATTATTATATGTTACATATTTTTCAGACTAGCAGATTTACAGTGCAAGCTTTCATCGTGACACGCTGTGAGCTTATAGATCTGCTATTTTTGAATAGCCAACGTAACTACAGTATACAGGGAAAAAGTGGTTAAAATGATTGTGATGCTATGGACGCCCTGGAACCCAACCAAGAACCCCTGGAGGTTCCCTGTACCCCACTTTGAGAACCAATGCCCTAAAACATGTGGAGAGCTTTAAATGCTGTGATTGTCAAAGTGGGGGCCAGCAACCCCCAGGGGTCCTTGAGGGGGTTCCCAATACATTTAGTTCAAATTCACTGTAGCCTAAATATCAGTTTAACCACTTTAACACCACAGTTTATATCATTATATTTGAAAATTGCCGATCTACAAGATCAAAATGTGTTGCATCGTGTACATAGATTGTACATTTTTAATTAGACATTTTTAAGGGCCTTTTTTATTAATATATTATTTAACAGTAAGCTGACAAGAAATGGGGAGAGAGATACTCAGCAAAGGTCGTCGGGATCGGGAGTTGAACCCGCAACACGCTGTCTGACTAGATTACCAGCCTAGGTGCCCAGACAGCTACGCCAGCCGTCCGGTCCTAAATTGTACATTTCAACAACACAAACCCTCTCGACGGCAGTCCCTTCCAAAAGAAAAAGAAAAAGACACTTCAATTTGGCGAATCCTTGACATTAAACTGTTCAAGAACCACCGTTGGCTAAGCACCCTGCAGAGCCAACAATGGCGTGATGGTTATGACCTCCATCTGAGGAATGACATCAAGGCTCAAGGTTGAATTCCGCTGAAAACCCCTACAGCTTTCCCCATGAGCCCCAATGTGTCACTTATCTTCAGGCTATCAGCACCACCGTGTTATCTTGAAGATAAGCTCTTGTGGACAAGCAACGCCAGCGTTCCAACAGAGTAAATGAGGCAGTGTTCTACAGTGCCTCTCACTCAGTCTGAAGTGAACCACCCACTCTGCTGCGCTTAACTCATCAAAGCCGGGAAAGCATCTGTCCCATTTTAACCATCAATTTCTACATGTTGGTGCCGTTCTACGAGCTTGTAGATTAGCCATGTTTGAAAATTTGGAAAATGTGTCAAAATCTTTAAAAAAAATCATATACATATACACACATACACTGACTTATTTTATTTTTGAGATGTGGGTCAGCCTATACATATAGTTGTGGCAGGGATCTGTGACATGTCCTTGACTCTTTCCATGTCTTTCCATGTTGTCGTCGACAATAAAGCCGATTCTGAATGTTTGAGCACCACTGATTTATAGCAACATATGAATTTATTTGTATTTCTTTTTTCCAGACAACTGTTAGGATTTAGGAGACAGAGTTGGCCTCAGGTTGTAGCGGGTTAAAAAGAGCATCCATCTTTTCAGAATCACATGGACTTTTTTCACAGCAGAGGCGGCTAAATGGAGTGTTGGACACAATGGACAATGGCCCAAGGTCCGATCCGAAGACAAATGCAAATAATCATCTATCCAGCCCGTGTTCAGATGGTTAAATTTTTTTCTCCTGACCTAGCTTTCAAAACGGATGACCTCTAAAGCATGTTCCTGCACACGATTTTCTCTTCTGAGTTTGCATGAGTATTGGATCATTGTGTGCGTGTGTCTGCATGTGTACTCAAGTATGAGTTATAATTCAGCCAAAATAGCACATCTACAAGCTCACAACACAATGCCATCTGTTGGTGAGTCATGGATTGCAGACATACCGTACTCACTATTTTTGGCATATCATAAATAAACAGAACATATAATGCATCTTTGACACAACGAAAATCCTGACCCGGGACAAAAAACACATCCGCACATTCATTTTTTATGACGCCCAGGATCCCAGCCTAGCTAGCTGGCACACCCGTGTGTCATTGATTCCTGTCGCCAGTGCACCTTGAGCCTGCTGAAAGGGAGAAGAGATGGCGTGGTCAGCCTGTTTCATCATCCAGGCAACAATCTGGACCATATTAATGATCCAATACGATGTCTGATGGCTTTCAGCTCCAAGGTGAAAAATGACCACAAACAGATGTCCCCGTGCCATGTCCTGCACTGAACATTAATCATAGCGCTCCCCTGCCAGGCTGGACAGAGACACACACACACACACACACACACACACACACACACACACACACACACGCACACACACACAATACAATAGAAAATATCTGTTTTCACGCAGGTATGACAATAACGGTGGTGTCCCATCTATAGCAACTGGTGTACGTGCCACGTGCACATGCTTGCGTGCACGGCATGTGGAGTAGTGGTCATGTGATGTGGCTACTAGCTGTCATCTTTCTTGCCAGTCTCTGTTGTGAGGACTATAGCCAAAAACATCACGAATACAAAAACAAAACAAGCAGGAGCTGATGTCAGATGACAATGAGTCAGAGTTGTGTTGCGCACGACAGTGGTGAGGAATACTGGAGCATTACAATGCAAGGCAGTCGGAAGTGATTAAACTCTCAATTACTTCTGCAGCAGCTTTTGACAAAGGCGACGGGCCTCCTGTTTGGGACGCAGTGGTGTCAGGTATTGGATTAGCCCCGGCTCTCCCGAGGCCTTTAGACAAGATCTTATTTGCTCCACGGTAATGCTGTTAACCTCCCCCCGCCCGCCCCCACCCCCTTTAAATGTGGACACCTCGCCGACATGTCGGCAAGCTCTTCTGACAAGAGCCGTGCCGCAAATAACATTTTTATTAATTCCCTCTGCGGATTCCTTTTCAAATACATAGTTCGCTCCCTTCGTGGCCGTGCCCTACAATTGAACTCGATTTCTGAACCCTTTAGACCAACGGCGGCATAAGCCAATTAGTGTGTGTGTGTGTAATGCTGTGTGGGTGGCTCGGCTTGACAGGTCCTGTGGCGATTTTAGCATGGCATTTCTGGGGAGTGGCGGGGGGAGGTTTGTACGACGATCAGTTTGGAGTCACAAGGTCAAACCACAACACTGCGCTGCCAAATCGTTTTAGTTTCTAGATGCTCTGAAACATTTTAAACGTGCATTTAATAGCTCTACAAAATCACAACAGGTATAAGAAATTAAAAGAAAATGGATGGCACATTGTGAGCTTGTAGATCTATCTTCAAAGACTTGAAATGGGACATTCTGCATAATGAGTATACTTTTACTTTTGGTAGCCTACTTTTAGTGCATTATGATGTCAACACTTTTGTACTTTTACTCAAGTGTATTCCGGACTCACTCAGTATTAATGATGGAACCAAATAGACCCGAATTTGGTATTTTCTTATATTGTGGTAATGATATGATACTTTTAGATGAGTGCAAACTCTACTTATTCCACCACTAACTAACAGCAGGGATACCAGAAGTCTGCTCCGAAACAGTCTGGCATGAAGATGAACAGGAGTGTAACCCCCCCCTCACCCCCCCAAAAAACCCTGCCTCTCTGCCTGCCTCTCTCTCTCTCACTCATATGAATGTAATTTCCTCTGTGGGCCTCGGGTCTTCTATGATTATTTTCACCCTGACGTTGCATCCTTTCATTTCGCTGTACTTTCACGGCACTTCAGACAAGAGTCCATTTTTAAAAGAGCTAACAGGAAAAGATTTGCAGACGAGATCGATAGCTGAAGATGAAACAGACCGGAGGAGAGGAGAGCAGATGAGTGTTATACTGCCGTTGCTGTTGCGTGCGTGATGTGACGTGAGTGAGGGCGAAATACAACAACAAAACAAAAAACGGTGGTATGTAGAGCTTGAGACAAAAAGCTGCCCTGATGGAGACAGACAGACAGACAGACAGACAGACTTGACAGAATCACTTCAGACAGAAATAACAGCTTGCGAAACCATTCCTGAACGGTTTGTCTTTTCTATACATGGGTTCATACCCTGCTCTTCCACATGGGAAACCATTCAAAGCAGACTCACCCAAAGGTGAAACTACACTTGCTAAAGGAGATTCTAAGGCTTCTGTTCTGCTACATTCTGTAGACGTCAGGCGGGAATTCCCTTGTATGTCGATAAGCGTTACTTTTCAAGAAATGGAGAAATAAAACCTGTGTTCCAATGGATCCTATGTGTAGTTATTAATTATTTAGTCACAAGCTCTCAATACTTTTCATTGGTTCAATATTTATGAAACCAAACTCAACCTGGTGTCCATATTTGTGGGCAGGTCATCATCAAAATGTACAAAACTTTCTTTGACAACAAATCAAAGAAATGTACGTTCTTCTTCTAAGTTTTTTTCTATGTTTTGTTATCTTTGACACAAGAAAACACATCGTACCATGTCATGTTGTCATTGCAGATGTGCCATTTTGGCAACTTTTTAGCCATTCCAATGACATGGAAATGACATATGCAGCCAAATCTAACCAAGTCCATGTGTGGCTGCCCTAACAGAGCCAGACTATGGCAATTTAATGTTTGTTTGGAGCACTTTAAACAAACAGAGTGACTTTTAATGTTTATTTAGAACACTTAAAACAATCATTACCAGGCACTCCTCACTTCACACAAGAGTGACTTTTCTTCACACAGAGACAATATTATACTGCATGTCCCTCTCCATGCACTGGTGTAAAGTAACTAGGTGCATTTAAGTACTGTACTTGTAACTGTACAATGTTGAGGTATGTGTAGTTTACTTGAGTATTTCCAATACTTTTACTTCTACTTCACTACATCTCAGAGGCAAATATTGTACTTTTACTCCACTACGTTTATTTGAAAACTTTAGTTACTAGTTACTTTGTAGATTTTGATTATTATTACAAAAAATACTTAACCACTTCAGCCCTACAGAATATACAGTACATTTTGGCCATTTGAAAATAGCCGATAGTTCTACAAGCTCACAATGTGTTCCATTATGTGTTTGTAGATATTCTATTGTCAAAATATTATATTATTATATTATAACAGTTTCAAAAACTTGAAATGGGACCTGCTGCACAATGACTACTTTTAATTTTGGTAGGCAAGTACATTTTGATGCCAATACTTTTGCACCTTCACTGAAGTACATTTTCAATTCCAGACTTTTACGTTTTTGAGTATCTCTATATTGCCACATTGATACGTTTACTAAAGTAAAACGTTTGAGTACTTTTTTCTACCACCAGTCTTCATGTATGAATTCGGCATTACTTGAGCAAACAAATACAACTTTGGTATGTATTTGAAAGTCACTCCACCACAATTTTATTTGAAAGTCACATTACATCTTCACAGCCTGTGAAGATGTAATGTGACTCTGTGATTAGATCTGGTCTGATCATAGACCCTCAAAAAGGTACGACACTGTATGTGTAGACGTTTTAACTTTGCAGGGTCCCTGGCGTCGTTCCCCTTTAATGGTTGTTTACTCTGTGGCCACTTCTTAAAGTCACCCTGACCGTATCTCCAAGAGAGCGAGAATTCAATTTGGGTGTTTGGGTGAGGAAATTGAAAGGAGGATTTAAAGTGAAATACACGGCCTCTGCAAAACTTCCAGGCAAAAAGAAAAAATATATATCTAAAATATAATAATCTGGCTGTCTGCTTAGGTGTGATATGAAGACCTAACTCTATCTAGGTGATAGAAGCAAACTTTAACAATATTATTGACTTACTACTTTATTTTATTCTTATAATTGCTTATTTTCTTTCATCCCGTTTGAGAAAGTATTTGGTGGTGACAAGGAGGGGATGTGTTTTGTTTTCTAATTGTTTTCTAATGAGATAGTTCCCACAGTTAAACACTTCATAAAAAACAAAAAAAAGTGATAATATTACTATTAATAATTTAAACTTACTTATTTGGTTTCTATGTGTCCAGGGCCAGGTATATTAGACCACATGATTCTGGGTACAGTACAACACCGTGCAGGAGTATCATGACTTGTTGGGTATCTAATTTAAAGCCTAATTTATGCTTCGTCGCTTGAAAGTGGCGTGCGTCAAAAGTAGCCGACGTACAAGCCACAACACACGTTGTGAGCTTGTAGATTGGCTATTTTCGGCAAGCATGAATCTGGCTTAAGTTGTGTGGCAAGTGGCTGATGGTAGGTGTTGTGCATCATCAGCAATCCATCTACCAGGGGTCTAGCACATCGAAAAGCTTGAATAGGCAACCGAATTCTGAGCACAGATACAGACAATAAGCCTATCCGACCCACTTACTTAAAATAAATGAAATGCACGTGTAGTTTTTTTTGCCTATACTGCATAATGACATGCCCAGGAGACTGATGATAGCCTAAAGTGGTTAAATGGATATCGGAGTAATGGACATCGTCATTGATATGCTCAGCTACAATTTGGGAATGATGAGCTGCGAAGAGCAAAGTTTGACAAAATTGCTTTGTGACGCAGACATTTAACAACATTTTAGCGCACAGCAGAGAGGCACACACTAAACATTTCAACAGGACCTTTTAAAAGTATGTCCCGCTATCAAGCTATCCCCGGGATTCCTCCAGAGAGAGAGAGAGAGAGAGAGAGAGAGAGAGAGAGTTAGTTATTTGCATGACTAGCCGAACAAAAGCTCCCTCTTTTTTCCACATGGTTGACCTTGTGGTTGAAGCAATATTAGACTTGGCAGCGTGAAAACACTACACACTGCTGCCACGTCCGCTTTAGTTTTACTGCCCGCTGAGACGGCTTGGTTGGAGCTGGTGCCAACGTGCAGCCTGCTATGAGACGAAACGTAGCCGCCTGGCGAGGCATGGCGGGGGAGAACCTTGTATGTCCAAAGCCATTATACTTTTAAGGAGATGGGAGAGAGAGTGGAAAAAAAGCCTGTACTTACAATTTTTTTCAGCTAATTTTAATTTAGTCTTAGTCTTTTGACACCATTTAGTCTTCTTAAATTGTTTAGTCTTAGTCTAGTCCTAGTCAACGAATATCAAAATCTTAGTATTTTAGTCTTAGTCTTTTGATTAACACACCATTTAAAACCTTAATCTTAGTCCCAGTCTTAGTCACAAGCTCTTAAATTAAGGGTTTTCATTGGTTAAATGTACAGTATACAAGAACCACCCATGACAGACTTAAGCACTAAGCACTAGCAGATCTACAAGCTCTGCATTGTATGACACGAGGCGATCAAAAATTATCCTATGGGATTATAATGCAAATAAAAAGTACATGGACCAGTGGCCCTCTACCGATATTGACGTCAGACTTCTGTGCTCTATACAAAATACAAATGCACCATTTACTATTTTATTCCAGGGAAAAAAATGAATATGTTGCATTACTCTATGGAGATACAAGGTTTCGACAGCATCAGAGAAAATCCAAAAACAAAATGAAACAAAAAAACATGCATTCTGATTCAGACAGTGCCACTGTCGGTGTCACTGCGTGTTGACATGCATTCAGACCGTGACCGTGGTGTCAGTGTGTGTTGAACGCTGAAGGCTGTGTGCTATACACACTCTATCTGCTCCAGTGCAGGAGGGCAGTCACAGGGCCGCGGTACAATGGTCCCTCCCTGCCAGAGATGTGAGTCTTCATTTCAAACATGGTACAGCACTACCCACTGTGGCATGACCCATATTAACACCCATCCTAGCAGCACCACACTGGTTACCTGTTAGCTTTAGAATAGATTTTAAGATTATAATGATAACTATTAAAGCCCGGCAGGGATTGGCTCCCCCCCCCCCCCCCCTATGAACCAGGGCGCTGCCTTAGATCCTCCGGTAAGGTGCTGTTGAAAGGCCACCCGTCTCGCCTCGTTACACGGGACGGTCGGGCATTCGCAGTCCGGGCACCCACGCTCCGGAATGCACTTCCTGTGGAGCTGAGGCTAGCAAAATCTGTGTCTTCTTTTAAATCACTTCTAAAAACCTATCTTTATGGTAAGTAAGCCTGTGGTTGTTTTTGTTATAACGTTTTTAATCTGCTTATTCTCTTATTCTGCTTATATTCACTTTGTAACTTTGTTTGGAAAAGTACTATATAAATAAATGTATTCGTTTTTATACAGTATATACTAATATATACACACACACACACACACACACACACACACACACACACACACACACACACACACACACACACACACACACACACACACACACACACACACACACACACACACACACACACAGTACTTTGTAGATTGTGATTATTATTACAAAACATATAGTAACCACTTCAGCCCTATTCAAACGTTGGTTATTTGAAAATTGCCGATCTACAAGCTCACAATGTAAATTATTTTAATACATTTAATGCATACGATATCTTGTAAAATGGGACATTCTGCATATTTTTTTTTAACTTTTGGTACTTTTAAGTATATTGTGTTGCCAATTCATGCATTCATTTCAAATGTAGTCATACACCTGCCATGTTGGGGACCAACACAGGTGTCTCAATTTGTCTGAGCAGTCTGATTGGCGTAGAACCAATTAATTTGTTTTCAACACCTGTTGGTCCCCAACATGGCAGGACTACATTTGAAACGCATTTCATACTTTTGTAATTTTATTCAAGTAAATGTTTAATTCTGGACTTCTACATTGCAGTATTGTTAATTTTACTTAAGAAATGTGAGTACTTTCCCCCTGGTAAATAACCAATGTATTTACCGCATGTAGTCATGTGCTGCATGTGTATGGTTTATGAGCAAGCAGTGGAAGGTTATAAGGTTCAGACTGCACACTTCCCATAATAGCACGTTAAATTATTTATTTACCGCGTGCACGCAATCATCATGCGCCGTAAAACGAGCTGATTAAATGTTGATCTGCGGTGCCTTTGATGACCTGAAAGCACGGTATACAGACGCTGCATCATGCCACACAGCCAATGGTGCAGGGATAAAAAGTACTCACTTGTTTTACTTAAGTTTCAATACTGCAATGTAGAATCACTGTGTTACAAGTAAAAGTCTGGTATGGGGTTCCCTTGTCAAAGATATATTTTTTGATGTGGGGGGTCCTTGGACAAACCTATTCATCCGGGGGTATTTGGAACAAGCAACTAGACCTATACACACTTTAGAAAACAAGCTCACAAAAAGGTGGCTTATAATAAGCGAACGTGGCAACCACTGCTCCATGCCAGTTAATGCTGCATCACCATGCCGACTCAGCGGGGAGCCGAGCCAGTGGAGAGTGCGATGGACAAATCCCTGCAGCCCGCCCAGGCTTTTGAGCCGCGCTCCCGCCACCCGCCTGCTCAATGTCTTATTCAGTGGGAAACATTAGGCCTGTATAGTCAGAAGCACTTTGATTCTGCATCACAGGGAATATAGTATAGCCATCGTTGCTGCCAGGAAGAAACCTCTCATCTCCATATTCTAAACCTTTTGTTTTTGTTGTTTTTTTATCCATGAATTGATGCCATACTTGATCATATTATTACAGCATCACACACAAGTATCAACAAAAGCACATCTACAAGGTCGGAATGGGGTGCAAAGCGTTGTGTTTTGAGCTTGTCAATCTGCATTTTCTTTGTTTTTGCATTTGAATACTGAAAAGACACAATTTTGGACATATGAGGTTTCCACCTGACGGAGACGATATACTGTAATGTGGGGGCTTGGGCGAGCAGTAGTAGTAGCACACACACACACACACACACACACACACACACACACACACGCACACACACACACACACGCACGCACGCACGCACGCTTCTATACATAAACCAAAACCCTGAGTTATTATTTTCTTGAGAGATCATTGTGGTCTGGATTCTGGAAGCAGCTGTTTCCACCCAATATAAGCTAATAGGATTTAATATTCAATCAACTTCAAAGGGCTACTTATTTAGTTTCAATTGCAGACAACCCGACAAACCAGTACTTTAAAAGACGATAGTTGCTCACGGCTAATTCCACCTAAGAGCGAGAATGTTCTATTACCGCAAGCTCAAAGTCTGCTGCGATAGCATAAGAGAGAGCATCCAAAATGACGATTCCAGAATATTTGCTATAAGCAAAGTTCTATTACTAAAGCTAAACATGAATGATGTTTTTATTTAATTTTTTACTCTACCTATCATTTCCATATTCTAACTGTGTTTTCCCATAAATTCAGCGCCCTACTACAGTATCAGATCCACAAGCTGGAAAACGTGGGGCGAAGCAATGCATTTCCAGCTTGTAGATCAGCTGCTTTTGCTACGTTTGAATTTTGGACATACGTATGAGGGTTTCCACTCGACAGAGTGCAGTGTCATCCTCAATGTTTTGTTGACAGACAGTAAAGCTCTGATGTCACCAACGCTCCCATGACACTCGCCAAGACCATGTCGCGTAGTTGTTGTTTATTTAAAAAAGAAATCATTGTTTATATTCAGTTCAAGGTTATCTTTTGCCACCAACTCACTCTTAAAAGAATAATGGAAAAGAGTAATTTGTATGGGAGTGACGAGTATATGAGAACAAGTACAATTGCATATTGGGAGTACACGTGACTGCTACTTTTAATTTAATTTAATATGTTTTTATTGCAAATACCGAAACAATGTGCTTTTTTCTCTCTTTTTTGTTTTGTAATGTGCACGTACTGTAATGTTGTCAAAAACCAATACAAATATTGAAAGAGCCACCAACCCAGAGCTATGGCCACTAGGGAGTGTGCATACATAAGTTGTATACAGATCAATGCAGTTAGGTAAAAACAGGAATTGCCCTGTTATAGCGCCACCGTGAGGCTTATTTGGGAAAACAATTGTGGCATGTCATCCTTGGCCTAGTGGAAATTGCACACTGCGTTTGTGATTTGTGGTATTATGTTTGAAACTGACCAATCATGTGAGATTTGGAAGCCAATCTTAGTCAATCAGGATGGAAGATGGGAAATGGTGCAGGTGTTGATCACATGACTATGGATATATCCAGCTCAGTGGCCTTGTGGTTAGAGTGTCCGCCCTGAAACTGGGAGGTCGGGGTTTGATCCCCGGCCGGGTCATACCAAAGACTGTAAAAATGGGACCCAGTGCCTTCCTGCTTGACACTCAGCATCAAAGGGTTGGATTGGGGGTCAAATCTACTAATCAAATTATTCCAGAGCGCGGCGCACGCTGCAGCTCACCGCTCCTTGGCTGCGGCTCACCGCTCCAAGAGATGGGTCAAATGCGGAGAACAAATGTCACTGCGGTAACGTGTGTGACAAATCGTATGAATTTGACTTTGACTTTGATCACATGACTATGGAGATAGTGTATACCGAAATGTGTGATGTATGGATAAAATGTGTATGAGTAATCTACAGAAATTAGTTTTGCCTAAATCGGCCTCATGGTGGCGCTATAACAGATTGTTGAGTAATATTTTGGGCAGAGCTTCGACGTTGGCCTCCAGGGAGTGTGTGTGCAAAGTCTGGCATGGATCGGGCCAACGGTGCCGGAGATAACTGGTAACGGACGGAAGGATGGACGGACGGACGGACACACACACGGACGGAGTGCAAAAAATACTCTCTCCCCATGCCTTCGGCCTGGTGGAGACAATGACCAAATGGGCTTCAGTAAAAAGGCGAAGGAGCCATTGTTGGATACAGTAATACAGATTAAGATACAACAATCTGGATTTCTCCTTTAAGATTCAGTGGGTTAGTAGTATGGATATGTCAATATTTTCTTCCTTCACCAGCATCACAATACATTTTCTTTAACTACAGTAGTTAGATTAGGCAGGCAGGCAGGCAGCCAGCCAGCCAGCCAAGCATGGCAGGCAGGCAGGCAGACAGACAGACAGAAGCCGTTTGAGAGACACAACCACATGGTAATATACTCGACATTGGCTACCGAAGTGAAAAAGCACTAAAGGTTATAAGAATAGTTATTTTCAAAAACCACGTCATTTACATATAAACTAGATTGCTGATTGAATCACCAGTACATTGCCGGATGTCCCACTCTGCATGGCAATTACACGTGCCGGGCAGTGCAATTTAAAAGCTCTTATTAGTCCTGCTTTGTGTTCAATCAATCTGTGTGACCTAATCAGCGGCAGGGATCAGCACAAACACATTGTGAGTTCTTGCCGGTGGTTTTATAGTACACCCACAGGAAACGGATTGAACTCGCCATTTCATTCCACTGGAGATCCCTTCAAGAGGGCCGTTTGGATGTCATGCTGCAAGGTTGGCCAATTAATCAATGCAGGTTTTGACATTTCCAGGGTTCAAAAGGGGAAACTACACGGTATGTTTTGTGTACTGTCTGCGTGCGTGCTGTGCTCTGCTGTGTGTGTGTGTGTGTGCTCTGCTGTGTGTGTGCGTGCGTGCGAAATATAATTATCTTTGCATGCTGATTATCTCTTCCTGGAGTAAAATGGCTGTTAAAACTAAAAGGACCCATTGGATCCATTCACGCATCACAGAGGGGTTCAGTGGTTCGCGTTTACATGCAAAAACCATTCATTCAAGTCTAATGAATCAATCAATCTGAAGTGATTACAGATTAGTCCTGACCTGTAGTATGCCCATCATTAGATGCTCTCTCGACTTCGAAGCTCTAGCTAATCTTTGTGTATTAGTGTTTAACTAATTCTCATTTTGAGTTTATGTATATCTATGATATATTTATGTATATCTATTGTCTGTGCGAGTGTGCGTCTGTAACTTCACAAATCTCAAGGACCTGCCGCCCCTGCGTTCCCGGCCGGTGCCATGCCATTGAGTCGGTCGGATTGGCGGTTCTCCAGAACGGGACACAGACAGACAGTACAAACAGTACAAACATATCACGCATATGTTAAGTGAGCAGTTCCTTTTATAATGATGACGATGCATGATGATCATGTATAGCCCAGTAATCGTGTTGCTACCGACTAATAGACACCCAGACACAAAGTCAGAGCAGATAGCACACCTCAAAAAGAGTTGTGAGATTGTAGATCTGCCATTTTCGAAACATTGAGAAATCCTGGAGACGGGACGGGTGGAATTTTGCTAATCTTTAACACCACAAATCTTTTGGGTCCCTGGCACAAACTCTTTTCAGATGGGGGTTCGTGATCAAACACCATGCATATCAATTTGGGAGTGGGGGGGTCCATGACCTGAAATCGTTTGAGAAGCAACCCTACTAGGAGTGATTCTGGGCGACACGAAGCATGGCTTCTCGACGACAGTCCTACTGAAGCGCGTCTAAAGAGAGGGCAAGCCGGTGGCGCATGCCGCCTGTTTGATAGCCATTACTCCTCGATTCAGTGCATGTGCCAAGGTCGCCGGCGTGGATAATGAGGTTTTAGCGTCAGCGCTGACTGTCCCTTCAACCCCGCTCCGTTGGCTGTGTTAAACAGACATACTCAGGTTCCACACTCTACACGAGAGCCTGTATTAGCTTTTGAAAATTGATTTTTTTTTCTTGCAGGTTGTTTGACGGAAGAATATGGTCCATGTACAAATCTCCCTCATGCTTCCGTTCTCGTTGATCACGTCTTTTCCCATTAATATTGGGGAAGCATCTGTGTCGTTTTATATTGTTAGTTATATAAGATATACAAGCTCACATATACAAGCTCACAGCATGTCACTTTGTGCAGCGTGGCAAGCTTCACCTGCTATTTTTAACATTTGGAAACATCTTGTTTGTGTTTGCGCTTGCGGTTGCGTTTCAAGTCTTCAAATGTAGGCTATAGAAATCTTTTCAAGATAGCCAAAATGTCTATAGGGCATAAGTGGTTAATAAATGTTTTTTTTTAAATAATAATCCAAATCTACAAAGTGAATAAAGTTTTCAAATAATTGTAGCGGAGCAAACTCTGAGATGTAGTGGAGTGAAATTGGAAATACTCTGGAAAAAGGAACTCAAACTTGTACAGTATTGAGCAAATGTACTTTTCACCACCGCAGATTACAGCCGATGATGAGACGCCGGCCTAGGAAGGAGGTGAGACATCATGGTGTCCGCTGATGAATGCATGTGTCACTGTCCATGGGGAGAACAGGTAGAATTCCCACTGGGCCGCTCTATTAGTCGGCCATGACTGCTGCGTTTGTGTTTTTGTTTTGTTTATTTTCTTCTTTTTGTCCTTGGATGGCCACCCACCCACAGAGTGGAGAGATGCCAGCTATGACCATTATTACTTATTAAAAAGAACAGACCTTTTATTCGTTTACTTTCAGATACTTTTGGCAGTACTTTTTCTGCCTTCTGTTGATAGTCAATGAGCGTTGAGGCTGGGTTGAGAGAAGGGGAGTGACAGGCAACGAATGGTCCACCCGGCATGGGGTTATCAAACCGAGGACTGGCTGCCAGGTCTAGCCTACAGACTATGTGGTACACGTCCTAACCATTCTGCCATTCGGATCGCCCGACAAAATAAACATTTTATGTGTTTTTGCCTTAGAAAAATATAGCCCGTTTCAAAATCCATCCATCTATTCATCTTCAACTGCTTATCCGTATAGTCGGGTTATGGGGGCAACATCTCCACCAGAGAGCTCCAGACTTCCCTCTCCAGAGCAACATTAGTAAAAAAAAAATGGCCTGAGAAATGTACTGATCTGAACTACTGATCGACTATCTAAAGTTGCAGTGAATCGCCTTGCTATGCCAGGGCTATATAGTATACACATAGGACTATATACATCGGGATGCCAGAAAAGAGAAGAAAAAGATGGGGCTGGCAAGGGCTTGATAACCAAAATAAACGTATAGGCTACTGACATTTCAGCCAATTCCTAAAGCTGCTCCCAGCTAACATTACTTGCCAAAAGGTAGCTTAGTGCCTAGCTAGATGGTGACATTTGCATTGCACTGAGGATATATTGCACTATATAACCGTAAATCTGGCAGCAGCTAGAGAGAGATCCCTCAGTAAACTGAAAACAATAAGGAATAACCTGGCAATACTTGTCACTGAACTGGCTAATTAGACACATTTTAAATGCAATACATTTGATGGACATGCATGCCCTTTTCCATTCATACCATCCACATGCCTGTAAAATGTCAAGCTGTTTCCATGACCATGTGATGTCTTACGGCCTCCATCATTCATTATGGTTATTATATCACTGAGTGGTTTAACACAACCAACGCACAAATCAAATCAGAGATAGAATTGCGTTAATTGCTTCCCTCACTTCAACTGTGCCGTCTCTGATCCTATTCTGCAGGAGGCAATCACGAGTGAGCCAGTAAATAACTAGGGAACAATCGTTTCATCACTGCTTGTGGTCACGTTGAACTGAATAAATGTACTCCATTGCAATTGCATATGGCGGCGAGGCTCTGCTACAGTTCCACAACAAGCTGTGCTACTCTGAGATCAAAAACAGCCATGAGGTTGTTACATGGACAAGATAGTAGCTACTGTATATGAACCCCTCACAGTGCAGAAGAAATTATGCTCAGAAAATAAAATAATATGATCCATAGAAACAGAAACCTCATATGTCCAGTCCATAGTAAAATTATATATCTTTTTAGATTGCACCCCTATGTCATTACACACACACACACACACACACACACACACACACACACACACACACACACACACACACACACACCTGATTGATGCATGCTGCTCATCATTGATCTGTTTCTTACACTGAGAAATACTTCTCAAAGGATCAGTGCCAGATATATTATTTATTTCTTCCCAAGAACATTTTTTTTCATCAGCTGCTCTTGGCAGTTTGTTTGAGGTTGCAATATAAAGTACATTCATTTTTGATGGCACTGTGGAAATGACCGGTGCGCCATCGGGCTGTGAGCAGTGCACTGCTATTAAAGGTAATGAAAAGGGAACATGTTCAACTGAATCCACCTTCAACCCACCCTGCTAAGGATGTATTAAACCTGAATGTGTGCCGGTGAATGACCAGCACCTGCCAAGTCACAATTCATATAGCGTTGAAGAATGTGACAGAGTTTATTGTATTACATTTGAGGGATGGGGTTATTCGTAACACATGAGCCGAGCGCCCACTAAGAAAACTACAGCCCATGACAGCCAAGTGGGGTCAGCCACACGGGTGCATGTGTGCTGTTTGACAATGTACTATTAGTCCAACACCCCACACAAAACCCTTACCCTAAACCTAACCTCACAGGAAGCCACGGGTTAGTGTTAACATGTATCGGGTTAGTTTTAACCGGCCACGCATGGCGGGAGCGTTGGTGTTGTCGGATTGTTAGTAGCCTATGTCTAACCAATAAGTACCCACAGCCACACACGTCCTTCGATCGGTATATAGGCTCTCAGCCAAAGTTCACCAAAGCACAACTCCAGGTGAGGCAGAAGAGGCTAATTGTCTTCACCACTGAGGTGAATGTTATATTTGCCCAAATTTACTCGCACATAATGTGACCATGCCCGATTTATTCCTACTGCACTTGTAGATTTGCTTATTTTGAATAGTGCCATCTATTGCTACTTTTACGACTAGGACCACTTCACCGATTCATGTCCATATAGTCATCACTAGTGCTCATTATATCCTATCATTATAAATAGGGTTGTGGACAGTTCAGAATAATGCCTACAAATTGCATCATCGCTAGGCGTTTTTATTATTAAGGAATGGAAAGGCTGTCATTTCTATGAGCTTGGAATCCCCACTAATGGTTTGATGCCATTGTTAGGTGGGTTTCTGAACTGTCCAAAGCTCACACTGTATTGTGCCATCTGATAATGAGCATGAGAGAGGACCAATTATATGAAGACAAGGTTGAAACAAATCTGAATACTTCTCCCACTCTGCGTGTGTCTGTGTGTAGTTCTTCTGAAAGGGTTTTAAGTTGCATCTAAGTGCACACACACAGCGGTGCACGTGGAATATCAATGAGCCACTCACTCAGTCAGTTTAACATATACACTGTGCGATATAGCCGTAACCCCCAGCGACAGATCCTAGCACTGTGTAGTAACAACAACAAAAACAACAACGTTAGCCAGGAAATTAAAGGCTGCACAGAGATTCAGATTCTGCGTGATGCATTACATGGTCCATTTAAGTCCTCGTTGCCTCAGAAGCTCCACAGGCCAGAGCTTAGAAAGGGAACGTTTCCTGCACCTTGGAAACCACTCAGTCCAGTAAAAACATGGCACGCGCTGAGGGCACACCGGAACTACACGGGTCATCAAGCACATCAAGTGCTGATTCCAAAGAAATGCCGTTTCTTTGTGCTAAAGCAGAGGCCTGCTGCATGGAGGCCCATACTGTACATTCTCACAAGTGAGACGGAAGATTGGAACCGCAGGATATCAGCGCTACCATTTTATTTTATTTTATTTTTGTTTTACTGCCGGACTGCCGGTGCCTTTGCCGGTATAGGGGGCCGAGCAGTCCGGAGATGAATTAATTAAATTAAAGATGCAATCCATAAGCTTTATGTCCTCCCCCGACAGAGGGAAGGTAATTGCAACTGTAAATGGGGCCGTTCACGCCCAGCAATAACTATAACAATAACTATAACTATGTTGTTCACCACTGCTGCTGTCATTATAGGGTTGTGTGGTGCGGTGGACTCTGCCATCGTACACTGTTTTAAACGATATTTATAGTCATAATGCTCAGTGCGAATGGCCCCTAACATATTAACATCTGTGTCACCTCAGCTTTTAACCACTTTAACCATTATTTTAAGCTTTAGCTATTGAAAAACGGCAGATCTACAAGCTCATAGTGCAGCACAGAGTGCCGCGCTAAGAGGTTGTAGATTTGCTATTTTTGGGGAAAAAATGAAAATGTGGCCAAATCTTTTAATATATATTAATTCACAGCTAACATTTTTTATTCAAATATTTGCGTCTGGGGGGTCCTTGAAACAACATATTTTCAGATGGGGGTTGGTGGCAAAATACATATAATTTTTGGGGACTGTGACATGAAATAGTATGAGAACCACCAGTCATGTCAATCAACTGTCATGATTTTAGAAGACATTTAGTAGAGTCTTAAATAGGCTAACAACATACTGTACCATGCGGATGATACCTCCAGATCTGTAAATTACAGATTGCAGCTTTAAAAATGATGTATGAAAACTATGTATATTGTCAGCAGCATGGGTTTGTTCGTATAATTTTCAATCAGGTAATGCAGTAAATTAATATTGTAAGGTTGCTTAATTGGTTTATTCAGGTAAAAGTATCAATACTGCAATGTAGAAATACTCTGTCCGGAATTCAAAATTTACTTGAGTAAAAATACAACTTAGGTATTGTTATCAAAATGTACCAAAAGTAGAAAGTACTCATTATGCTGAATGTCCCATTTCAGTTTTCAAATGTAGAAAATGTATATGTATGTATTTTGAACATAGCAGATCTACAAGCTCACAATCCGTGGCATCGCAAAACACATTGTGAGCTTGTAGATAGGCTATTTCCAAAATGGCCAAAGTGAATACAGATAAGAAGTAGTACAATAGTACAATATTTGCCTCCGAGATGTAGTGGATTATAAGTAAAAGTAGTGGAAAAGTATTTGGAAATACTCCAGTAAAGTAAAAAACAAGGCAGTCTGGGAATCAGAAGGTTGCCTGTTCACCTGCTTTACGGGAGTTGTACTCAACAGTGACTTTCTGTTTTCCATGTATTATCATCTGCGTCGTAACAATCCATCGTAGGCTTATCATGGTTTTTAAATGATTCTATGTCCACCATGTGTCGTCTGTATGTAAATCAATGTAGTTTCAAGAAAAAACATGTTTAAATCGTAATGTCAGGGAGAAATACTGTACATCAGTGCACAGTCCTAATGTGTAGCAGCGATGGAAACGGAATGTGTCAAGATGTTCTTGAACAAGGCACCCCTAAATACTGAACCCTGGCCACCCGAGCAGCAATCACCTGGGTGAGGGATCCAATGGAAATTCCGACAGAGCATTAGTCCGCCATGCGGGAACAATGAACTAGCGCTCAAACATGCGCTGCTCCCATGCTTGCGGTTATGGTTAGGTTAGGCCTGTGTACAGCTGAATTCCTCCTGTGGAAATAACAAAATGTCTCAGTGTGACTTTCTGTCACAAAAGCATACTTCCCTATCCCCATGGGACCAGAAAATAACTGCCTTTCTAAAATATGCACAGTAGGCTAAATGCTGAGGTCAAACATTTATATATTCAACTGTATAACTACTAACTTTTTCCACCCTCAAAAGGTGGGGGGGGGGGGAATCCATGTACCTATTAACCCAGTTTGGGCGGGAACCCCTTTTGGTGTTAGCACTATGTTATGCTTTAGCTATTTAAAAATAGCAGATCTACAAGCTCCTAGCGCGCCACCGAGTGGCGCGCTACAAGCTTGCAGGTCTGCTATTTTTGAAAAATCGAAGAACGACTGACATAGAAACATAGCTTTTTCAGAAAACTGTCAGGATTTAGAAGACAATTTTAGAATCTGATCTCAGATCAGAATGGGTTAAACTTGGGAGTATGTAACCCCCCCACACACACACACACACACACACACCACCCTCTTCTGCCCCCCTCTGCCGTTAAGATGAATGTGGAGAGTTGCCAGAGAGCCATCGCAAGGGCCTCATGTGGACAAAGCAGTGCTCGAGGAAGCCACCGGTTGTGAAATGCATTTTTTATATTCGCCGACGAAGCAGGTGAATTTGAGTTCACAAAAACAGCGTGGACCCAATCTCAGCAGCAACCCATCCATAATCAGACGAGGAAATGTGTACGAACGATGAGACAAAACCACTGAGTCCACCCGTAGAGGAACAGCAAGCTGAATGACCATAATTATTCCACACTGACTGGGGCCATGTTGCTGTTACGTAAATTAATACACCCTGCCGAGTTTGGTCGATGACTCTCGGGGGCGGCCCGGGCGGCGGGAGGGGGGCGAATGGGTGCATTAAAAGCATGAGGTGTTGTGAATTGACATTCAAAATTATACATAAAAGCCACTCTCTGTAATGGACAAATCAGGCATCATCATTATCATGAAAAAGTAGAAGAAAAGCAACATCACTTTTGGATAGGTGACATTTTCAGAGAAGTTTAATTTAGTTTATAAGTGGATGTTGTCAATGGAAGCTGTTGTCATGGACTGCCATATCTTTGGGTGATAAGATTTGTTGTTAGCCCATTAAACCTGGGGCCGATTCTATAAATCTACAAAGTCCTTTCAAGATCTTGAAAAAAAAGCAGATGTACAAGCTTGTATATCTGCTATTTTTGAATAGCCGATGCAAAAATCTAAAATTACAGGGATGCTTTCCCGGTTCTGAGGAGACATTTAGAAAAAATTAATCACACCCGTGGGAAGTGAGTGGTGCAACTCCGTGGGGGGTCCCCGGAACTTCCAGACCCACAGGAACGCCCCCAGGGTGCTGGACCGGTTCCGGCGAGCCGTCCCGCATCCGAAACGGTTGAGAAATGACACCATGTGGGGGTCCCCAGGGGGTCCCTCTACTGTACTGTACTGTACTGTACTGTACTGTACTGTCACACCCAAAATCACGTAATTGTTGCTAAAAACTCAGCTTCCCATCATGCAGCTGTGCAGTGTGAAGCTCAACAGCGCCACATGGCTGATAAAAACTCAGATTCCCATCATGCACCTGTGCAGTGTGAAGCTCAGCAGCGGCACTTTGTCACCTGTTGGTACCACAGACAGACAGACAGACAGGCAGAGCTGGTCCTTGGAGTGGCACTCAAAGAATCAAATAGCAGATGTACATGTAAGCTGACTAAGCTCACAACTATTTGATGCAAAGGGGTTTGGTGTAGAGGGAAAAAAGTATACAACATGTCCCTGCTTCATCTCTCTCACAGCTTGGGGGTCTACTCCTTGGCCAGAAAAACGTTGAAGACTGATTTAGAGTTTACTTCTATGAATCCTACACCCAATATGTTTCTCCTATTTTCACGTCGATCTAGCTAGCTTTCAATATATCCTAAGTTATATCCACATACAGTGTCTGTGCTTGTAGTAGTTTGATATTAATGTCACAGCAGCATTTTATTTAAATTTCACTCTGTTTGTGATAAAAATTGTGCCCATCTATTATTGATGCAGCTCTACAGTAATGCAGTGCAATTCCATTTTTGTGTTTGCTGCGGGTTCAGTAACTCTTGATAATTGCATGAAGCAATTTAATTTATTGGTGATTATTGTTAGATGAGATTCTGTGTGCTCACCAGTGTTTGGTAATTGCTACTATGCATTGCCCCAATTGACGTATCGAGTTTCCTTTGAGGGAAAATATTATATATCATTCGACTAAATCATAGCTAATCAGAAAACCATTATTATTGTCTCGGTGGCCTTTATAAATAGGTTGCAAAATCAAGCCAATCATTTATAATGGCTTCTAAATGGTAATTTAAAGGCTCAGATTGACAGCATGCAAACAATAGAAAGTTATTAAATACAAAAACCAAATCACGGAGAGACGTATGCCTCGATCTGCACCCAGACTCATAATAATAGTGCTGTAGTTTTCAGCCCTTTTCATATCAAGGCCCATATTTTATTCTGAATTTGAGCCACGGACCACAATTTTATGAGATTTAGCATCTCAGACCCAAAACATAGAATATTTTGTTATCGTTGGATAAGATTTTGTCCACAATTCCATGCTGCATTGATGTTGGTATCATAGGAGAGATAACAGTCAAACATTGAACAAAATAACAATTCTTCTACATTCTCTAGCATAATTGTGTAGACTCCTTGTAAATTAAATAATGCAGATAACAATAATTTAACTCTTGAGTGTGTAAAATGAAAACAAATGGACCCATAAGGGTCCATTAGATGAAACCAAATGGACCCCGTAAGGGTCCATTTGGTTTCATTACATGCTCTCAAGAGTTAAAAATCTAATAAGGGTCCATTTGGTTACCAACTCTCCATCATTTAGCTGGGGACCACCTGTGGTACCCTCAAGGGACCATTGGTTGAAAACCACTGAATGAAGACAATGTCTGGATGAAGACATTATGAAGGTATTTTGATGAAAATGTTGTGTGAGGTCAGTGATCTTGACATTAGACCAGCTACTTCTAATCAGATCATTGACTCCAAGTGGACATTTATGACATTCCCTCAAGGTGTTCCTGAGATAGTGTTAACTACGAGTTTGGGACAGACGGACGAAGGTGCCATAGGTCCAACAGCACTGATTATAACTAAGCCTAACCCTAACATCATGCTAAACTAAAATTCTTTGGACTATTTGGACGTCAGAATAATGGGCGGCGCCCCAGATTGACGGACGGACTGACTGACATTGTTTTTATGTATAATTTCTATGGTATAGCAGTAGCACTCATATGTGTGGAAAACCTGGTTAACGTGCCAATACGTTATTTATGAAGTATGATTGTATCCATGCCTGGTTTGATTAACCGGACCAGGAATATTGTGGAGATTTGCTGAAAGTCGCTGTGGTTTTCAAAGGAAAACATCTCCTGTTTGCATCAAGGCAACTGTTGTTTCATAAGACTGGGCTAGTTTTAATCAGAATGATATAGATCAGTGTCAATATAATAATACTGTGGCTTATTAAAAGACAGCCGCCAACAGGATCAACAACCTTTAATACACTGAAAGCCTACCAGTGTGTAACTGTGTATTATGAACTTAGAGTATATATGAATAGAGAAGGCACCCAGAGGAAACCCTGAGGCGAAATGGACATAGTGGCCGAATGAAGGTATTGCAGCCTGGCCCCAAACACATGAACGTGCTGTCTGTTGACTATCATTGTACACGTTCACGACGGACGACGCTCGTGCGCGTTCAACGGCAGCGTGTTCATGTGTTTGGGGCCACTCACCATTGCAATCCGTCCCAGAATGCACTCTGTTCCTAACAGGAAGGAGGACTGAAATCGCCTCATGCGCTTTTGAGCAACTTAATGCAAGTGGATGGAAGGAGAACTCGGGTGTCTTATCTATTCATATATACTCTAAGATTATGAATAATATGAAAACAATATATTAACCAAACAGTAGGATGCACCGACACAATATCTGTATAATCATAATATCATCTGTTTGTTTAACTGAGACAAATGGAACCAAACAGTAGCAATACATTGTAGAAATACTCTGTTACAAGTCCTGTATCCATGGTAAAGCTAAAGCATTCATGCAGGATGTACAACGACTGTTTCTTAAGTTTAAAGAATCTTACCAAATCTCTCAAAAGATACCCGATCTAGAAGCCCACAAAGTGTCGCAATACCACACTTTGTGAGCTTGGAAAACAAGGTTTTCAAATAATTGTAGTTGAGTAAAATGCACTTTAAATATTTGCCTCTGAGTTGCAGTCAGTGCAGTAGAAGTGCATCGAAAAATGGATATACTGTATCTCTCAAGTACAGTAAAAGTACCTCAGAATTGCACTTATAAGTACAGTACTTTCACCACTGGTACAAAATGGACCCTTATCAAAACGTTTACTTCGGTGTCCGCTTCGCACTTGCCTTGCAGATCTGCTACTTTTTATGCTTTTGTGTGATGCAGTAGTATAGTATGATCACATTACTTGAAGTAGTAAAGTCAGAGACATTAAATGCCTGGGCTCATGGGTCGGCTCCACAGAGAAGGACCTTAAAGTGAGGAAAGCACTTGCCTGGAGAGCTCTTAATGGTATATATGACCAGTGTGTAGAAATCCAACCTCCCCCGACATATCAAGATCAGTTTCTTCTCTGCGACCGTGGAGTCTGTTCTCCTCTATGGCTGTGAATGCTGGACACTAACACAAGCCCTACAGAAATCCCTGGATGGGTGCTACACCAGAATGTTACGTGTGGTACTGAACATCAACCAGGACGAGCACATCACTAACAAGCGTCTGTACGGGGCATTACCAAGTGTATCAGAGAAGATAGCAGTAAGGAGGATGAGACTAGCTGGCCACTGCCACCAACACCAAGAACTCCCGGCCAAAAAGCTTGTACTGTGGGAACCAACACACGGGCATCGATCGAGAGGACGTCCCACACCTACCTATGTGGACGTACCAAAGAAAGATCCTGGTGCAGAAAGCACAAATGAGCTGGCCAGATGTATGGAGAACCGAGATGACTGGAAATAATAAAATACATAATAATAATGTTAAACTATGGAGAGAAGATGTTTCTGCCTGACAGTCAACAACGATATGCAAATGCCATGTGAGACAGAAAGAGTGCTGAGCAGTTGTAGCATGTTGCATGTTCCCGGAAGGTGTGAGACTGTACCACACTATTGTTTGTAGGTCGAGAGTATTTAAATGCCACCACAGCCGGGGACATGATTCCAGGTGATTGCAAAATCCATGTGTGTGTGTGTGTGTGTGTGTGTGTGTGTGTGTGTGTGTTTTATATCTTTAAGCAAAAGAAAGTATTAACAAGTGTTGTGACTCGGTAGACACCAACAGGGCCCACCTCCTTCCACATCTTTTAAAGCCAATAGCTTGGCTCTTGATTTATTTAAAAAAAAAATCACAATGCATGTTGAGCCTATCTTTCTGCATATTGTAGCTTCCCTGTCTGATTCCTTCATTTTAGCAGTACTTGTACAAAGTATACTTCTTGTGTTTGTTTTTATCCATGAGTAAATTGGATTTTACTGCAAAATATAGTCACCGTTGTCACATTAGAGCACTTAATGCACTTAGTGCATTTAATGCTTCTTGGGCTGATTCAACAACAAGAGGGGTAGGGAAAAAAGGAGGTGGGGACCAGGGGAGGGGAGGAGTTTCTGAGGGGGAGACGTTGGGAAGATCTGCTTTTGTCAGAGGGAAGAAAGGGCCGCAGCCAAGTGCGCAGTGACTGACGGGGCCAGCGCTCTCTGTCACCAGAGAGCAGGTGATGGCAATTAAAAATCACCTGTCAAGGTTCCTCCCGCTCCCTCACTCTCTTTCTTTCTCCCTCTTCTTGATTGTGCCGTGGATGTTCGGCAGCAGCGGGCCAGCCTGGCAGAGCAGCGGGCACGGGGAGAATGGACAGGTAGGACAGCTTGGCGGGGGTCCCCCCCCCCCCCCCCACGCCCCGCCACCACAATCACCAACCCGGCTATCACTGGATATTTCAACACATCATTACCCGTCAGGCCCTTTTCCTCTAATTGGACTCCCCGACACCACCTGTCTCCGTGACATGCATCCCTTTGCAGGTCTTTGGCTTCCAGCCAGGGGTGGAAGTACTTTACTTTACTTTAAGTAAAAGTAGCAATACCACAATATTAAATATCTGCAAAAAATATATATCTGTATTCAACATTTGACATGAGTAACAATACAAAAAGGATGTGCAAGCTCTTAACGTGTTGCGATGTGACACTTTGTGAGCTTGTAGATCAGCTGTTTTGTAATTCAAATGGTTATTTATTTTGAATCAGCTATTTTGAACACCTAGTATAAAATATATAAAATTATAAAATAGGGCTTGAGTGGTTAATAGTATGGTTTGTATTAATAATCCAAATATGCCAACTAACTATAAAGCTGTGAAATAATTGTGATGAGTAAAAAAAGTACATTTACTCTTACTTAACCACTTAAACCCCAGCATCTGTGTTAAAATAGCAGATTGACAACCTTCCAACACGTATCAACGTGTCAAGTTTGTCCATCGGCTATTTTCAGCCAAAGCTTTCCCTGCAATAACAGAAAAGAAAAATACCTTATGGAATAGAGCCCTGAGGGACAGTACTTAGTACTTTCCAGTGCTGCTTTTACAGTGCAGCGCTTCTCGTCATCACACCCACAGACTGGGGTGGGGAGGTGGAGCGGGGGGTTGATGTGTCATCGAGAATGGATAGGAGACAGGTGTGTGGGTAGAACATGTCGTTCTATAGCCAAATAGCAACCAGCAAGGTATAATAAGGGTCGTGTTGCAACTAACTATAAAAGGCATTTTCGAGTGTTGAGAATGGGGCATAATTTTCTGTTCCGGTTACATTTTACACATTGGGACTCTTTGATTTGATTTAATGCTGCGATAGTGTCAGGCTGCTCCACTTGTCCCGTGACAGCTTTTTTTTTTCTTCCATGAAGCCACTCATCCTAGTTTAATAGCAGACATCCATGAGTACTTTTTGTGCTAATGCACTGTAACAACCGTCCTCATGTTAAAGTCAGGTTCAGAGGCGTGTTTAAGTCACTGTGGCGTGTGGCCCCTTGCTGCCTCTCGTCCTCGCTAACCCATTAAGACCAGAGGCCAATTATGTTTTTAAATTGGAGTCCTGAAAAGTAATGGCTTTGGACATATGAGGTTTCCACCCGACAGGGACGATATATGTCACACACACACACACACTGCCATAACTTTTGCAGTGCTTTTCCCATCGTTCCCTGGCCTAAATGAACCCGTAAACACCCGCCACATACGCGAGCGCGGCCACTTGAGCACGGTAAATGAAAGTTCCATTCATGGTATTTGACAGAACGCTCTCGTCGTTAACCTTCAAGCTTAATGGCACTGTCATTGTTGTAATGGACTCACCTCATAGCGCTGTGTGGGGAGCGCGGGGAGCGCGCAGGGAGAAGGAATTAGCCACATAGAGGTGTTAGGCGCCGTGTTGGCCAGGGAGCATTGATCGCTCACATGATCGCTCACACGGAACGCACATTCTCGCTGTGTGAAAGAGGTACATAGCCATGTGTCATAGCCTTTACCACTTCATGGCTACACGGGCTATCGGTTTAGTTTATTATCCCCATGCCCTGCCACTGGCACGTTAGTGAGTTATGTGCCGAGTGCATTAGTCAAGGCAGGGATTTTGAAATGTGTGTGTGTGTGTGTGTGTGTGTGTGTGTGTGTGTGTGTGTGTGTGTGTGTGTGTGTGTGTGTGTGTGTGTGTGTGTGTGTGTGTGAGAGAGAGAGAGAGAGAGATTCATTCAGTGCAAAAAAGAAAAACTGTATAATTGAGCAGATATTGTGCCAGACTGGCACATCAAAAAGCCATCTTTATTATTTTTTAAAGAATAGGAAGTGAAGAGAATACAAAGTTGCACCCTTGCAAGTTAAGAATAAAAGGAAATAATAGTAGCCTATAGCAATTATTTATTTTTGAGTATTTTAGCTTATAGTTAATTTGTATTAGGGAGTCAAATCCAAAACATGTCACATGCTGGGTTTTTTTAAGCTGGTCAGCCTCAGCCATCTACACTAATACATATTTCTCCATTTTAAACAGGCTCTAGATTCGTAGGAAGTATTGTATTATAACATTGTGATTTTTAGCTGTACTGTAAATGCAAGCGTGAAGTACCAACAAACAAACACCTCCAGCTGAACATGAAAAGGATCAAGAAGCGGGTGATGATGGGCAACAGGCGAAGCAAGAAGAGCCTCCAAACTCCCATCACAATGTGGGGGAGCTATAGGAGGTGGTGGACACCTACACGTTCCTCACAATACTGTAACCTGGATTGGACTGACAACTCTGAGGCTCCAGCAACAGTTACTATAGACGGCATACTCCGCTGAATTGAGAATGCTACGATTCTCATTAGGATTGACAAGGCAGGACAGCATCCGAAACGACTACATTAGAGGATCATCCCAGGTTGAGGCGAGGTTTAGATGGTTTGGACATGTGAAAAGGAGGGATGGGGGGGGGGGAAGGATGCTGAAGATGGAGCTGCCATGTATTAGTTTTAATATGGATGCCATGATGCCATGCAGGTGGTTGGAGGAAGACAAAATAGGCAAGAATCAATGTGTTGAACATCTATTTTCTAATCAATATTATTCAAGACTACGAATACATGCGTACATACATTGGCTTTAAGTTATTCAACTTTGAAATGGCTAGAAGTGTTCAAGCTCTGTGTGTTCAGTTCTTGAATTAATGACTCCTGCTCGACTCTGGCTCATTCACACTACTACTGTACTATTGAAATGTACACTACACCATAACAGATGCCGTTACTGCTGTGTTGTTGTTGATAGACTGATTGTATTATGTACCCATTAAGTCCACTGTTGATAGACTGTACATAATTTATCCAGATTGGTGTAGGCCGGCTGATATATCTCTGCTGTCAGGAAGACTCCAAAATGTTCATTTTTCAGAAAATTAAAAACAAACAAACAAACAAAATCCAGGAAATTAAGAAAACCTTACAGTATATTAAGGTTTTTTCCAAAGCGCTTTTTACTACTTTTCATTGGTTAAATATGTGTATAACCAGACGAAAAGGGTGTTCAATAGCAGTGATGTAAGAGAAAATCAAAATCCTCAAAAATGGATTTAGGTGGTTTCCTCCAGAAAGCAACAATAGTGCCTTTATCCATTAAGTGCTTTACAATTCCCCCATTCAAACACATCCATCTATCAATCCATCCTTCTATCTACTTGTATTCTTTTCAATTCAGAACATTAGGGCAGGACTTTATGCTAATAGTCGCAGCTGGAATGTGATTTCATTGTGCGAGAGGAAAGAAAAGTTGTCAAAAGAGATTACCTCTGACATTTTTTTTAAATCAGCAAGACTTTAATTGCCACGTCCCCCGAAAGCATGGAGGGAAATGGGCTTTGTAATGAGGACAGGGGTTCTGTGTTAATGTTGACCTAATCGCACTAATTGACAGGACAAAAGCATGCACCAACAGCTTCACACAGCGACGACAAATGAGGAGCTCGCTGCGTTCACTTTTCGGTTTATTAGTTCACAAGAACTATGCAATCTACCAAAGGTATCATCTGATACGAGTCGAGAAGTCGATTATGTCATTGTACGTTTTCGCCCCGTCTTCTGTCAACCCGCTGAAGAATGCAATTTGGGGAATGCGGGGAATGCAATTTGATAGTGACAAGAAATATTTGATACCCCCCACACACTCCCACCTGCCTCTCTCATGCTTTGCCACAACATTAACAGAGGTTTGTCCATCGCATTAATAGAGACATATTCCTCTAAACTCCTCAGTGTTTCGGGCCGCGGTGCAATCAATGGCACTAAATCAGCTTTTATTGACATGCCCTTGAAACCCTTCGGTAAAACAATCGGTCCTGATAAGAGTTTTCTTCAGCACAACTTGCAGATAGCTATCGACACCTGCTCCGACATGATGGAGCGTCCTGGGGTAGCGCAGCGTGGGCTTGTGTTCCTTGCGCCGCCTGCCAAAAGGCAGTCAATGGTTTTCTACGATCAATGGACCTCAGCGGATCCCGCAGCAGTTTGCCAACAAGGCACTATCCAGATTGCTGGAGCAGTGGGGAAAAAATGCGGTTGATTTTCCTGTTCTTCTAACACTAGACAACAGTAGCATTACTGTTATGTACCCACAATAAGGGAGTTCAAGTGATTTGTGTGGCCAGGTGTGCAGTTGTGCAAAAATGTCCCTTGAAATGCAGCATCGTCCCTATTTGGAAACTAAATCAAGCATCCCCTTATTGAACTGATAAGGGGCGCACTTTGTTTCATATTTTTGGGAATCAATCGATGAAACAAATCTTACAAGTTCAAAACAGCTCATATACGTATACAATAAAATAACACAAGTCGTTAACGAATTAAACCCTATAGACATGGGGAAAACAGCACAGAGACAGACAACTCAGAACCTGTTTACTGTCAAATATCTTTGCCAAAAATAGCAGATCTGCAAGCTCACAATGCGTTGTAAGTGTTCATTTACGCAGTCTAGGGGTTGACACTAAGGTCTCAGAGGCACATGCCCGACAGGCCATGTTCTACTTGCCCTCAGCTCATGGCCACTTGCCCCAAAAATATATCGTACATTTTGCATTACTGTTAATTTGACCTTATTTTACAGGTTTAATGATTTGTTTTCCTTAGACAAACATTAAAACGCCATTGACAATGGACAGAGTTTAATGTTTGTTTTGTTCATGTGTTTTTGTCCTCAATGTTAAGATGATAAGAGTTTATTTTAACAATAAGAACATACAGAGGTAGCTCTCTTCATAGTTGTTCTTTCATTCAGAGGACACCCCTCATTACTGGAGGTGCCACTTTGGCACTTTCACACAGCCCTTTTGGAGAGAGGCAGGGAGATAGAAAGCAGGGGAAGACGCGGAGGCGGAGCACAATGACCACGTTTAA
Source organism: Protomyctophum bolini (assembly GCF_963924005.1). Classification (NCBI taxonomy): domain Eukaryota; kingdom Metazoa; phylum Chordata; class Actinopteri; order Myctophiformes; family Myctophidae; genus Protomyctophum; species Protomyctophum bolini. The sequence continues at coordinate 17,292,672 of NC_137877.1, read as the reverse complement.
GACAGGCATTTTTCTGTGATATTAATTTAGAATAGGCTACTGTAGGCTTCTAAGTGGAAACTAACTCCAAATGTCCCAGGAATCATTTTAATATATATATATATATATATATATATATATATATATATATATATATATATATATATATATATATATATTTATTTTTTTATATATATATTTTATCCCATATTTTGTAACCCATTTTTCACCCCTGTGTCAATCATCTAATGTGATCCTGGGCTCTACACACCCTCCACCAACCTAGTCCCCATATATGGGGGACAAGGGGAGAGAAACGGACTTGAACTCATGCTTCCTTCCACTCATGTGTCCAAGTTGCTCCTTTACACCTGACAGGGGGGAGTTTCCCTGGTTGGACGTAGCGTGTGGAAGGAACACGTTATTCCAAGCAGTTTCTTTCCCCTCCAATCAGGCGCTCCGGCTGGCCAGGGGGAGGCAGTTTAGTGACCAGGATTCATTTTAATATTATTAAATGACATCATCAAATTAACCATTCATAATAGTATAGCCATCTTACCCCTGACGAGGAAGGATATGGCCTATCCGGACGAATCCATTCCCCATGGCATTCAGACAGACAGTGATATGATAGTAATCCAACAGACGGACTTCCCCTCATTAATCAATGGAGCTCTGACAAAAACTATATCGGATATATTTTTTACCTCTGCAAAGGTGAGTGAGCAATTGTTCAATAAAAAGGGCTTTTATATCTGCTTTTTGCAGATGATGTGGTCCTGATGACCCCATCGGTCCAAGACCTTTAACTCTCACTGGACCGGTTGTCCGCTGAGAGTACGGCGGCTGGGATGAAGATCAGCATCTCCAAATCTGAGGCCATGGTTCTCAGCAGGAAAACCGGTGGATTGTGCAGTCCAGGTAGGGAATGAGGCATTATCCCAGGTGAAGGATTTTAAGTATCTCAGGGTCTTGTTCACGCCCTGCTTTTACCACCACGTAGGGGTGTTTGTTTGCCTTATTCTTCTGATAGTTAGTTAGGTAAGTTAGGTTAGAATAATTGTATTTTATTTTTTCACCTGGTTAGGGACTTTAAGTTAGCGCTAATTCAAATTACTTGCGCAAGCAGAGCATGCAAGTATCGTGGTCGGCTGGACCAAAAGTGGTATGCATGTACAGTATACATGTATGGTATGCATGGTATGGTGGTCCCTAATTGGCTGTTGATGGTGACGTAATTAAGATGTTTCAATGTTGGGTGGGTAAAAGGTAGCGTATGTATGTATACATGTATGTATTGTGGGATCTCAGTAGGAAACATCCGACAGTGAGTGTGTTGCCATGGTGACCGACAACGCCTCTCGCCGCATCACACACAAGAGCGTGAGACACGCCCTCGAACGAGTGAAGTGTACGTACCAAACTTCATACTATAGGTAGCCGCGCCCGTCTGCAATCAGCTCAAGGATACCCCCCCCCCATTGTTGATAATACTGTTTTCCTGGCCTGCATTATTTTGTGAACAAAAATAACAGAGACTGTCTGGTTGCCTGTGTCAGACTCTCACAGTACGTATGTATGTCAGTAAGAATGGTGGTCCCTTATTGGCTGTTGATGGTGACATAACAAGGTATAGGTATAAGGTCAATAACGGGTCTAAAGGATTTAGAACAGCACTTGTAATAGACATTAGTAGCAGTAGACCTACTTGTGCACAGGTAGGCCATTGCCATGTATGGCCTACTTGTGTGCAAGGCGCAAGAATGCATTTCTAGTTTTCTTTTTGTGGTTAGAAGGTTTTCTTAAATGTAAACATGGAAGCCATTATTCCTTTGAAAAAGAAAATAATTGAAAATATTTTGTCTCTGCCAAAAGAAAAAAAGAGCGATAATGAAAACAAATCTTCTTTTGAAAAAGCTTTCCCCCCATTATTATGTTATGCTCCCCTACCCTAGACAGGGGGTCATAACAGTCCTACATGAATTGTTTCCCTTAAGATGTATACTGTTTAGTGTTTATGTCCAAATAGATTGTATCCGGAAACCGTTACAAACTCAAAGTAAACTGAATTAAAGTGAAGGCAAATTCACTTAATAATTAAAGTAAACACACATAATGGAAAGAAATTAATAGTAAAGAAAAGAATGACAAACATCCATTATCTGAGATAATGTGGAATGATGTGTGGAATAGTTCCAACATCCTAGCTCCCGGAGGGGGTTGAATGTCAGACCAGCTGCACTAGTGGCTTCAATATCTCCATTTACATTCTGCCGTCTGTCTTGCTGAACCTTCGGATTTGACCAGAAGTCTCGCATTGAAAGGTCAGCATCTGGTCACATTAATGCTACCATGTTGGAGCAACATTACAGTAATAAATATAGCTGCAAGCAGTGATAAGGCGGGACCAAGAAAGAAGACAATACGCAATAAGAACAAATAAGAATCATGGGCTGAATTGTCTTTACCCAGATTCTAAAGGTGTTAGACCAACTGAGCTATCTGGACACAGTCAGTTGTTTCATTGTAAACTGTAACATCATGTGTGTGTCCTCATTTTGGGCATGTCATTATCCATTACTACAGTGGGTTTTGCTGCAATTTATTTCACGTACAAACTTCTCTTCAACTGGGATTTCAGTTAATGGTCCATAGATTATATTAAGTCATAGCACAAACAATAGATATAAATTTAGGTATGTGCCAAATTTGGCACAGGCAACAAAAACGAGCGCTCTTCTAGGAAAAAAACATAGCTACCCTCTGTACACAGGGCTCGTATGGCCATTTTAAGGTACACAGGGGCCGTATGGCCCTCGTCATACACCAGTTGACACAGGCAAATAAGGAACCTTATGCCAGGTGTTGTGATGCGTGTAGTGCACCGTGGCTGAATGCCCAAAATATGGTCACTATCCGTCACGCAACCATATATGGTCGTCAGTCCATCACGCCTAGTGACAGAAAATAGCAGATAGTCAAGCTCAGAACATGTTGCAACGCTAAACATGCGGCTTTAGATGTCTGCAGTAGTTATATTTATGCAATGTTCAATTCCTGTTTGAGGACAAATCATAATATCAGTAGAACTGTGCTGCATACAATACATGACAATTTGTTTTGTAAATTTAGAACATGGCTGAACATTTTATTCTATGCGTAATGCGTATACCTGTGCACATGTGTACGTGTGTCATGCAAACTAACAGTTTGCACGACACACATATAGGCTAATTAATAATTCAGTAGTACATCCTCAAATATGAATCAGTCAATGTCTTGGCAGAGAAACACAATCAATAATAAAGCAGTGGCATTGATTAATTGCCATTTTTGCTGGACCCTGACAGGCTGACCTGACCTATGATAGTAGTTAGTCAGGTGTATGGTTTAGAGACAGTCGCACTGAGGAAAAGACATGAAGTAGAGCTAGAGGTAGAAGAGACTAAAATGTTAAAGATGGAGTGCCGTGATTTCTTTCCACCCTAAAACATGATCATCAGGTCTTATTGTTATATAAGGAGGTATAATTTCAAAAAAGTGTACAGTATTTGTTAAAATGTTGTTTTTATGTGGGCACTAATAAAATAATTACAAAGAAGAAAAACAACAAAGAAAGGGTTTTTTTCTACTTTCTAATTCTTTGTTTGGCCCGAAATGTTGTGTGTGTTGTCATGATTTGTCACGACAAGAGTTGGCTTCGTACGACGCTTAAAAGGTCTTTAAATAAATTAAATAAAAACTGCTTATGGGGAAATGCATTGCGTTTCCATTTCCTGGGCCGTTCGTTGTTCTGAAAGGGGGAGGGACTGCGCCGCTCTATACACCGACCATTGCACATAAAAACGACTCCAGGGTGTCTAATGAAGTACTGTCACCTCATAGACATATGAAAAACTAGAAAAATACAAAAATGGTGGCACTCCATCTTTAAGGTTCTCTCTGGGAGTAACAAGGATGGATAGGATCAGGAATGAGTACATCAGAGGGACAGCACATGGCAGATGTTTTGGAGCTAAAGCCAGAGAGGCCAGACCGAGATGGTTTGGACACGTACAGAGGAGGGATAGTGAGTATATCGGTAGAAGGATGTTTGGAACTGCCAGGCAGGAGGCCTAGAGGAAGACCAATGAGAGGATTTATGGATATAGTGAAAGAGGACATGAAGTTAGTTGGTGTGAGAGAAGAGGAAGCAGAGGACAGGGTGAGATGGAGGCAGATGATTCGCTGTGGCGACCCCTGAAGGGAAAAGCTGAAAGGAGAAGAAGACTACAGAGAATGCTTGACGACTAGTCATTCTTTACATGCCCAAGCACGCCTCAATTTTCATGTTTTTCTTTTTCTTAAAAAACATGTCGTGTGCAAACCTCGTTAATGTAACAAATTGCACTAGTAATTTGTTGAAAGAATTATTGCATTAAATTAAAAATCGTATAGGCCCATTATAATTATATATTATTATCCAGTGGCTTACAGGCTGAGCCCCGGCCCCCTATAAATGCCTGATACTAGAATTGTTCATGACTGCCTGCCAGTCTGCCTGCATGAATTCCCATTGTTGTACCATGCAGACATGTCAATCATTCCCTCACTATATGCTGCAAACAGCCAGCTGTACAGTGTGTGCCAGACTCAGTACACATGAAAATGCACATTATCCCACAGACAGCCAGCCATGTGCAAAGGTTGCATAATGTACCGGGTGAGTCTTTTTCAAATCTACTGGCCCCATTTTGCAAATTGTTTTCCCAGGTGTGACACTAACATATTTAACTAGAGCAGTAGTGCTCAACCTTTCTTTTTTAGCTCCATTCCACTAGCATATTTCCAAACTATCCTCAAGGACCAACGTGCCCTGACCTCCCCGCAACAAAATGCATTCAGAATATAAGAGGGCATAACTCATTTCATTTCCATTTTCATCATAATTGTATTTCATGAATATTTGACCTCTATTTTAAGACGAGATTTATACTGTAAATAGTTGGCCCACTGTGTCATGCCGATCTAGCTCACAAAGTGTTGTGAACTTGCATAATTTATTATGCTATTTGTAACTCAGTTTGATGTGATTTAACCCTAGAAAATGTCATAAATTTGCTGATGTCTGAGGTGGGTGGGTCTTTCAGTACCTTCATGATGCTCAGTGACATCATAGAAGGTAGGTTTGTTTCCGTGCCCACATCCCTGTTTTTTTCTACAGGCAGATGTGTTCGGGTGTTTAGTGATAGTGTGATAGAGAAAAAATCCCATACACTCACAATGGACTTTTTTTTCTCCACTGGACCAATCTCGCATGTCTTAGGAATGGGTGAACCAAAAGGAGAAGTTCCAAACCCCATGAAAACTTTTTTTTTTTTTTTTTTTGCAAAAGTCATAATGAAATATTAAAGAAGAGTACCTCAAAGTGCCATGTATTGCTGTACTTCAATATATTTTGATTGATTTTATATTGAAAAATATACCCGTGTTTAGTGATGGTGTAACAAAATATATGTTCTAGGGTTCAAACTGGGGGTCTTTGAAACAAACAAAAAAGAAAAAAAGAAAAAGAGGTTGAGAATATAACCGATGTATCTACCCCTGACAGAATGACTCACCATCCATCCAGTTCACCACAGCCCTGCCATAACGCCATCCGAACAGATCAGACGACCGGGCTACATCCCAGCGTCCGGCTAAAAGTAGACATGTCTAGTAGTAGTGTGTTGTTTTATTGTTTTTTCACTCTTCCTGCCACGGCTGCCTAAGACCGATCACATCACACTGCGCAACTATTCCATGCTAACTAGGGCCCATCTGCCTGCCTGTGCTGCTATGTGCACACGTCACTTCTGCTATAATGCCAGCGGCTCCCTGACAGATGGGGGGTGCCCGTGCTTTCAAAAAGTAAAAAAGAACAGCAAACGGCGTGCGTCGTCAGCAACTCGCCGAAATACGTGCGCAACACTTTTAGTAACGTACACGTCAGCCAGCAGATGGAATCGGACAGGTTTCGGCCCAAGGCTTTTCTTTGATTGTTTTCACCCCATACTGTACCCTGCAAGCGGTGGAAAGTAATTAAGAGCATTTACTCAACTACCAGTACTTGACTACAAGTTTGAGGATCTTTTACTTTAATTGAGTACTTCCACATTTCAATACTTTATACTTGTCCACTACGTATCAGTGCCAAAGTTTTACACCATTAAGCAACTACACAACATAAACAAACTAGAAAAAGTGCCCTTCTGGGCACAGGTCTCCACCAGGAGGATAGGACTGTGTGAGATGTTTGGCAAAATGTTTTGCCAAACATTTTGTTGAGGAAATGCAGAGCCACAAACACACACACACACACACACACACACACACACACACACACGGACGGAGTGCAAAACATACTCTCTCCCCATGCCTTCGGCCTGGTGGAGAAAAAAAAGCAAGGTCACAATGTGGCAGGATGTGACACATTGTGAGCTTGTAGATTGGCTTTTTTTTAAATAAATGGACACATTCACCATTCATCATCATGAGTCAATTTACGTTTAGTACTTAACGTAGAATTTGATGCCAGCACTTTTGTAATATTACTCAAGTTAACATTATGAATGTATTGCTACTTTAACTTGCACCCTGTGCACCCACCCTGGCCAGTCCATTCCAGCGCACGTGCGGCGTGCACCCACCCTGGCCAGTCCATTCCAGCGCCCGTGCGGCGTGCACCCACCCTGGACAGTCCATGCCAGCGCTCACAGAGGGGAACAGATGCTGGCTGGTCCCTGATGTCTTTATCTTAAACACTAATTCTCTGTGCCCTTCACGTTCCACGTCCATTCTTTCCCCGGGCTGCTTGTTATGCTAGTCATAGATGGAGATCACTCTCCCTCTCTCCCTCCCTCCCTCTCTCCCTCTCCCTCTCTCTGAAAGGCCCACTCTGCCCTGTTGCTGTGTTTCAAGGTCTCATCTCAAAGCCTGGGGTGGAACCATAATGAAGGCATCACTGTTCGGATGAGGAATGTCTTCATAAGCTCTCCATGGGTGGGTCTCGTTGCATGTTATTGAGCCCTTATCCTCAGTGTGTGTGTGTGTGTGTGTGTGTGTTTGTGTGTGTGTGTGTGTGTGTGTGTGTGTGCATATCCATACTGAAGCATGGAGTCTCACGTGGCCAGACTGAAGAGAGAGCTCTACGTCAGGTGACATCTAAATTCAGTGAATGTGCTAATGTGAACCAAGCAATTACAGTACATGTAACACACACACACACACACACACACACACACACACACACACACACACACAACACACACAGACAGTATGCTGACTGTCTGTCTATCTGTCTGTAGCATGCCTGTCTATGTGTGATAAGAATTCCTATTTTGTATATAATTTTGTTTCATGAACTTTCCTTGTGAAACTGTCTGTAGAGCTGTAGTCTTGCATAACTGGACAATCAGAGCATGCTCATTGAATGAGCTGCTATAACAACACTAACCCTATAGGCTATGCCCACTGCTTTGAAAACCAATCACGATACCATGATCCCATACTGTATGATGGAACACCCAAAGTATTTGCATTGGTTCTGTAATACTGTAATTTCATTTAAATCTCCTAATGTGGGCCATGAGTATATTACGAGTGTGTGTACATAATTGATTGATTGATCATTAAAGATGGAGTGTCGTGAACACCCAAATCAAATCATACAAATACGTGTTCAATCAATCAATCATTCAATCACGGCATGAGCGTGCCAAGCTGTCATACTCTTGTACATTCTCTTGTCCACCTCGGACAGAGGACAGTCTGATGAGACCAGCGGTATTTTGTAGTGTCGGTAGGCCAATCAGAGGCAGTCGGGGCGTTACCATGTCTATGCTCAGGCGTAGAATAGAATACGAATTTCTTTTTTTAAATATATTTTTTATCCCACGATTTTGTAACCCATTTTTCACCCCTGTGTCAATCATCTACTGTGATCCTGGGCTCTACACACCCTCCGCCAACCTGGGGAGAGCAACGGACTTAACTCATGCTCCCTTCATGCCTGAGTGTCCAAGTTGCTCCTTTGCACCTGACAGGGGGGAGTTTCCCTGGTTGGACGTAGCGTGTGGAAGGAACCCGTTATTCCAACCAGTTCCTTTCCCCTCCATCAGGCGCCCCGGCTGGCCAGGGGGAGGCAGTTTAGAGACCAGGATTACTGCATGTTTTTGTGAGGGTATCTACCCTAGGTGTGAGGCGACAGCACTACCAACTGTGCCACCGTGCCCCCGAGAATACGCATTTCTAATGGGCCTTTTGGTCAGAAAGTTTGGCCTAGAACAGGCTACCTGAACTTCAAAACATATATATCAGGATTGACTATTGACTAATGAAACGGTGTCTTTGCAGGTCACCCTAATAAAATCAAATAGACAAAGTTGATTCAGAGGAGCGCTGCATGCTCCAAGAAAGTGGATGATATCACTGCAGTTCTTGGATCAATAAACTGGCCCCATGTTTGTAAAATAATGCATTTAAAAATACTGCCTTTGGCTTGTAAAGCAGATTTGGGGCCTACACCATAAACAGCATCCATGAACTACAATAAACCATCCAGAACTGCTGCAGTCGGGGTCATGCAAACATTGTTTGGACATACTAACAGTCTGACAGGCATTACTCCGCCAACACCGTCCCGACATGTGTGGCAGGTTAAAACTAACCCGTGGCTTCCTGTGAGGTTAGGTTTAGGGTTGTTTTTCTGGTAGGGTGTCGGACATTTCTGTTTACTGCTGAGTTTTTTCTATTTTCAGCACTGTAATGTTATTCTTAAAATAAATTATGTTTGTTTTATTTAACATATTCTTATTTTCACATGAACTCTTCTTCTCATTGTATTTCAGTGTGATTCTTTTGTTGTCTCAATGCTCTTGATGTTTTGTGTAAATTACTTTGAGTTGCTTAGTTGGTGAAATGTGCAGCACAAATAAACTTTTAAAATTACAAGTTGTGTTTGTGCGTGCGTATGAGAAACTTCTGCACGCACATGCGTGTGTGTGTGTGTGTGTGTGTGTGTGTGTGTGTGTGTGTGTGTGTGTGTGCGTGCGTACTTAATTGCATGCCTGACTGAATTCCGCCTAGAGCAACAACAGGTCAGATCAATAAAACTCAGCTCATGTCAAACAGTATTACTGTAGGTGATTTATTGCAGTTAGGAATAGTTTATCAGAACCCTAAGTTCCATTCAATCCTCTGATCTCAGTTCAGATTCAATATTGGCCCTGTTTTATTACACAATGGCCTTATTGCATTGGCCATGAATATATGATAAACTTGTATTGGTTTATGATTGAGATGAGAGATGATATGAGTTATACTGGTGTTTATCAATGGATTATTGAATTATATAAGATTACTTACATCTGTCATGCTTTAATTCATTGATCATACTTAATTTCATATTCATATGTAGTGTGAGATCATAAGTAGAACTAGAATTGTCCAATAAGATTATTGAAATATGAAGATACAAGGTTTCTACCCGACAGCAACAATGTGTAAAGTCAGTCAGTATTATCATCCTAGACCTAGACCAATCACAGAAAAAAGAAGACATGTATCCAGGAGACCCATGTTGGATGGAGGATTGAACCAGATTGCTTATTTCTTATGAAATATTAATATTCATGCATCTTTTTTTAGATAAATTAATTTACATATGCATTTAATATCTCTCAAATATGCAGCGACACTGACAAAAGATGATTACAGAGAAATGCAATAAAAAAACATCATTATGGATGAAAAGGTAATTTACCAAAAGACGGGTTCTAAGCCCTAACTCTCTACAATGCATTTATGGTTTATTAAAAAAATACACCACTTGCTTTTCCAACATTCGAGAAATGCCCATAACATTAGAGGTGTTTTGACAGGTTTCTCCCTCTGGGAGAAACTAATCTAATGAAATGAAGTACCAGTTGTTATTCCTGTTCTAGCTTTGCACCACTGATTCGGGACTGGGGGAACCAGAGTGGTCCATGAGGGGGGGGGGGGGGGGGGGGGGGTCCAGGGGGTCTCCAATGAAATGTTTCAGCTAGTTACAGTTATCTATTTAGAATAGATCCTTTAAGTATGTGATCTTGCATTATGAGGCACATCGAAGCAGTACATACTGTAGGCATCAGTATGGGTGGGGGGTGTACAACTGTACATGGTGTATTTAGCTACAAAATCGTGCATGTATTCTCCTCATGAGCAGTCGTGTTTTCTTACTTTGTTTATTTTAATTCTGTACCCTCTCGCTCTCTTGCCGCGTGTGTTCGACATTGCGTCCCAAAACGACCCCTGGATGGATCAGGGATTCACTTCCAAGCGTCATAAAAAAGCGCTTGGAAGTGAATCCCCCTGCCGAACACCCACCCCCTCACCCCGAATGCACAAACCGCCTCTCCCAGGAACACTAGAGCATTCACACAGCTCCACTGCGGTGTGCCAGCGCAGAACAACGGAAACAAACACTCAACTGATTAGTCAATTGTCAGGCATAATTTCATGCCATCCTCAGCCCGTAAACAGCTTTCAATTATTCAGGGTCTTGTTATAATCCTGACTCTGTGCCAGCTCTGTTCCGTTCTCCCGGAGACATCGCTGACTGTGTGTTCCAGGGCCTTAAACCCACAGGTCGGTCGTGCAATGGAAGGTTTATTGCGTGGATGGGATGTTGTATTCAGCGGTTAATTGCTAGCCGTGCTGTTTTGAATATGCGAGGTCAAACTGTTATATACTGTATAAATGGTCAAAAATGAACCCTAGAGTCGCCATTTTGGGGGCGAACATTCCGCAAAAATAGCAGACCTACAAACACGGCGAGTTGTGAGCCTGTAGACCGGCTATTTTCAGCGAAGATGTTTGGTGTATTTATAGGGGGAAATGTAATGCACAATCTATGTAAAGCGCCTTGGATAAAGGTGCTATATAAATGCACCATTTACCATTCAAGTGTTAAGCAAGCACAATCCTCAGCAGCAGGTGAGACAAGTGCCACAATTATGCTTAGAATTAGTCTCTTGCAGCCAAGTAATCAGAGATCTCCACCTACAGTATTGATACAGATTAGTTGACATTTATAACTCAATGTAGGAGTCAAAATGTCCCTCAGGGACACTGGGACGGTATCAGCAGCGGTTCTCAAAGCAGTGGATGTATGGTTTGTCATCACTGGTTTCCTCTGCTGTTCTATAGTATAGAATTTAAGCATATTATAGGTACAGGCAGAAATCTGATTGTCTGATTCTGAAAGACAACTTTAGATCTTTACATTTCACAGGCAGTGTGTTTCGTAGGAATTCTTCTTATAGTAATAATTCCCTCTGTTTTTTAGTGATTCTGAATTCTGATTCTGAATTCTGAAACATTTTTAAAGCACAGTGAACTTTGTTCATGAATCGCGACAGATCTTAAAGGGTAAGACCACATTTGTTTAGGTTTGGGTTGTGTAGTTACCTTGCCATGATGTAACTCCAAATGTGGACAGGGAAAAAAATAAAAATGTATTAGGAAGAAAACCCGGACTGGATCCGTGGATCCGGATGCAGATCTTCAAATAGTAAAATCAACAGGAAGTTATGAAAAAATAAAACCACAGTTTTGGTGATGCTCTACAGTATATTGTCTGAATCAAATTTATTTGTGTTCGTTTACATACTAAAAGAGTGACTTTGAGAGCTGTTTTAGCGTACAATGTAAGTCATATTTTGAATGATCAATTTCAAATCACTGGAACATTTTTTTTTTTTTTTCTTGTCCACATTTGGAGTTACATCATGGCAAGGTAACTACACAACCCAAACCTCAAAAAAAGTGGTCTTACACTTTAAGGTCTCAGAATGTTTGAGCGTAACTTGGAACTAATGTCTCGTTACACTGACAATTCTTTTTGCAAACTATGACAGTGGCCTTTTCCACATTATGCATTTTTGTACGCCTCATCATGGTCACGGAAAGCCATCGCCAGCACTTTCAAATCTCATTTAACATCCAGAATTATTTTAGTGCCCCATCGAGACCCCGTCTTGCCCTGCGCGGCCGAGCATGTGGACCTCATTTACATCTCTGTAGGCCGCCATAGCGGGTAAAACGCCTTTGCGTTCCCCGGCGGCCACTCAATATTCTGAAGGGACGTCGACGGGTCTTAACCCGCGGTCAGCTGGGTCCCTGCTGCTCCAGCATCTTGTCCAGCATGTGACAGACGAAGACTGACCTTTTGGCAATGCCCTCGGAAAATGTGCCCTTGTTGCGATGCGACAGGCTACTTGTCTCCCATGTTTAAGAGGTATGTCGGAGTTTCTTGTGGAGAACCTAAGCTATGCTACTAAAATGCAAGTGCACCACATGATGTGTGCACAATCCCACATCTCAATTGGCCTGAACAGCTTCAGGATAGGAAGACCACCAGACCAGCTTCAGACGAAGACCACCCACCTTTCCATCCCCTCGTGGATTGTATGCTAATGTTTTATACAGTTAATTTCATTATAATATTTCAGATTTATTTGTATTTTATTGAAGGCTTGTTGTTGAGCTCTCACTGGCTACGGATGGTACTAGTGACATACTGTACAGTAGATACTGTACAGTGCAGTATACTGTATAAAGGCATACTGTCCATTTACTCACACCTCTATGTAATATTTTTGTACAGTACTGCACTCGTGTTTAATCTGATAGTGTGAGAAAAGGTTAAACTCTATATCAGGGGTAGGCAACCTTAGGCACGGGTGCCAACAATGGCACAGGGAACGGTATAGTCACTGGCACAAGTGTGAGACAGATACGTTTTTTCTTTAAAAATGTCATATTCCAAAAAGTCAGTTCAATTAAGTATACTCACATCTACGAATTACATCCTGCACATAATTGTACATTCATTCAAACTGCTAACTCTGGGACATAGGGAGTTTAATGATCATTACACCCTGATGTGAAAGAAAATATTTCTAGGTTATGTGTATCCTATGGACAATCAATCATTTGGGAATATTACATTTTGATGTGGTGTCATAAATATATTATGGCACACTGACTATCACGACAATGAAAACATGGCACTTCATGTGAAAAAGGTTGCAGACCCCTGCTCTATATAATACACACGTCTTGCCTCTGCAGAGGACGTTCAGCATGTTGTTGCCCAATTGAATTGAATCGAGGTTTTATTTGGTTTTATTTCTTAGTTACTAAAAAAAAAGTACAAGCAGCGAAATAATGTTGTGACTTGTTCCGCTAAAGATTGTGCAACATCCTAGACATAATAATAGGTATGCGAATAAATGACATAATAATAAACAAAAGAAAAAAGGAATGTGACAGCTTTGAATTGCAGGACCTTTTCAGACGGTTATGTTTCTTCTCTAAACCAGTCTGAGTTCACGGTTTCGTGTATGTTTAAAGCACATTGCACTTGATATACAATAGTATGCAACCATGGGAACTAAAATCAATGGCCCCCACAAGCTCTTAACTAACAACACAGGGGATGTATGCGTTATTAAAAGATATCATTAGGGCAACAACCAACGCATTTGCTGTTAAGTTTAAAAGCCGCCTCAGCGTGGGAGCCAAAAAGAAAAATATCCAAGGCTTTTATTTGACTGTGTTCTGGGAGGGAGAATGCAATTAATCCTGTATCGATCAGGTCTTCGTTTAGCCCGAGACGGACGCGGTACTTTGTAATACTTGTTCTTTGCCTGGTTTCCATGTGTGCAGTCAATTCATGTTTAATCAATATCCCATTAAACACATTATTTTAGGCTAGAGCGATTCTCTTCGGGGTGTGAGGGGGATGGGGCTTTTGTTATGAGGTAGGTTGAGCACACAGGTATAGACAATATATATATATATAATATATATATATTTTATATTGTAAATGCCCTTCGGTGACAGCAGGACACAAGGACAGGGGGGTGGAAGGAAAATTAGTTTCTATCAGGTGGACAGTAAGTACATTTAGGCACTGTACCAAGTATAATTTTGAGGTACTTAGATTTAAGTCCAATACATCTCAAAGGTAAAAGTTGTACTTTTTATTTGCTACAATAATTAGAAAACGTATTTACAAGTTACCTTGTAGATTATTTTATGCATAGTCTCTTCAAAATCATAACCGTGAAATCACAACATGCGTTGTGAGCTTGTAGACCGGCCATGTTTAAAATATTTTGACACGTTTTGAAAACGTTTCATAAAAGTTGGGGTACACGGCATAAAGAGTTTTATGTCAATACTAGCCAATAGCCAATCGTAGTAGAGTATTTCTACATGGCTGAATTGCTGCTTTCACTTGAGTCTGAGTACTTCCCCCACCACGTTGAAATGGTATTGATTCCCTGTTATTCCTGTGTCTGCAGTACTATAGTGGCCTTTGGTGGCTACTTGTGACAAATCAGTCATCCTGCGGGGGACCTGGTGGCTCTCATTACACACTGAAATGTCATGAACCAGAAGCCAATTATAACACGGTATTATTAAACCTTCTTATAGTTTCTTCTGGCCTTTTGTTCTTTAACGATATGAACCTAGCATCCCCATATTCTGGACATAATGTCATAATAATAGGCAAACATTTGGCACAGAGTAGGCAAACATCCGGCTCAAATATACAGTAGGAGAAGAGCGAGGCCAAAGAAAGAGAGGAGAAGATGCTGTCTATTGGCTATTTTCACAATTTGTTTTATAAAAAAAGTAGGGTTTAAGTGGTTAGCTGCTATTTTTTAAAATGTTTTTCGTCTCATTTAACACATTGGGATCGCTACACAATACAAAAAAAATACATACTGTAAGAAATAAAAAAAAATAAGGAAATTTCATTTCCTACAGACAATTTCTTATGAAAATGGTAATGCCCTCTTTAGTCAAACCCTGTCTGGCATGGCTGCACTTAAAATAGAATATCCTCAATTTATACACATCTGCTCAACTCCAGTGCTAATATTACAATAATAATAAATTAGTCATGAGACCATTTATCAGCCATTTACATTAGCCGTGATCAATTATTAAAATCCTGTGAATAAGTTACAAACAGGAACATGTATTACAAGTTGTAGGTGATTCATTCTGCATTCCATTATTATAATAATGGCGATATTGGCCAACGTGAGAGGCTGCTTGTCTCCCATGTTTACAGGTATGTGGGAGTTTCTTGAGGGGAAGCTACTGTAAGCTATGCACAAAAATAGTAAGACCTCCCTAAAATGCAAGTGCACCACATGATGTGTGCACAATCCAACATCTCAGTTGTCCTGAACAGCTTCAGGATAGGAAGACCACCAGAACAGCTCCAGATGAAGACCACCCACCTTTCCAACCCCTCGTGGATTGTATGCTAATGTTTTATACAGTTCATTATAATATTGTGGACTTGTTGTTGCTCGCACTGGCTATGGATGGTGTGTGTGCGTGTGATTTATGAGGTAACTATAGTTACATACTATACAGTATAATGTATAAAGGCATACTGTCTATTTACTCACATCTCTATGTAGTATTTTTGTACAGTACTGTACTCCTGATGAATATGATAGAGTGAGAAAGGTTAAACTCTGACCCTACATTTATCAGCCATTTACATTCGCCGCAATCAATTATTAAAATCATGTGAATAAATTACAAACAGGAACATGTATTACAGGTTGTAGGTGATTCATTCTGCATTCCGTTATGACAATAATGGCGATATTGGCCAACGTGAGACAGCGTTGGGGTTACGAGAGGTCGTCGCCGAGGAGGAACAAGAGTATGAGATAGATATTGTGTGTGAAATATTATCACATTATTGCAGTGAATTTCCCCCCGAGGCGTGTCATATCTTATTCCAGTTGAGAAAACACACACACACACACACACACACACACACACACACACACACAAAGCAGTTTGTGGAACGCACTTTGGCTCCATGCCATGCCTGATTGTATCAAGCCGTCTGTTCACTTTGTGCCACGCTACAAGCTTGTAGATCTGCTAGGATTTTTGCTATACAGTACATATATACATATGTCGAAGACTGACTTTTCAGGATTCAAGTTGTGAGCTTGCTATGAAAAAAATAAATAAAACATGTATATAAATATTAAGATTATAAGATCAATTAAAAAAAGCAATCAATAGAATAATTGAAATGGAAATAATCGATAGTGAGACCACGGTTGATGTACTGGATATATTGCATTAATATTACCATAGATCACATTAACATGTTTTATAAATCAGAAATGCAGACTCACTCCCAATCTTCCGCCTTAGTCCGACTCCATCTTAGCCCCTAGCACTTCCCCTAGCCTCGACAACTTTACAGGCGTATGTATAGGCTCAATTTATGTAAGAGATAGTACTGTGATTCTTGATGACTATTTTCCATGTATTACCATGTGTTCTTAATTGCTAACTGTAAATTGCTCTGGATTAAATCTGCTAAATACCTAAATTGTAAATTGCAGACTACAGCTTTTAGTCCAAAATCTAGTCAAGGTTCATCACCAATGCAGGACCATGCACCACCAATCCAGCATTAAACCACACGCAAAAGGATTTAATCTGAATATATATCTATCTATCTATCTATCTATCTATAAATAAATGCAAACGTCTCTGACTGTCTGTACGTGTGTAGGCCTACATCTGTAATGCACGGAACTCGAGAACCATTCTCCCCACCGACTTAAAATTTGACACATGCGTCATTCTGACATCTGCATAGACTCCATATTATCTATCTAAGGAAACTATATGTGTATACACTATAGAGAGCTATGTCTACATAAAGTGCTATTTAAGTTACATAAATTGAGCCTATGCATATATGCCTGTAGGCTCAACTTATGTAACTTAAATGGCACTTTATAGCACAGTATATACATTTTGGCCATGTGTGAGCTTGTAGACGTGCTATTTTCAAAAGAGATTTGAATTGCGATCTTCTACTAAAGTATTTCTAAATTGCAGTATTGATACTTTTACTTGTGTAAAACATTTGAGTACTTTTTCCACCACTGGAAAATTGCCTTGTCTTCTGGGAAAATACAGTTGTTGATTATCTTTCACCTTTTCTTTCTTTTTTTGTCAGGCTGTTTTCTTTTTCTCCTGCCTCGGTCACTAGGCCCGTTTCCCAGACGTGAATGTGATTGAGGTGTCAGCAGCTGCCATCTTTGGATTACCGAGACACTCTGAGTCGGAGCAGCAGGTGGTGCCACAGCCGGTAATGGAAGTCTCATTTTCACTGATAGAGAAAGGCGAGACCGCCAAGCTGATAGCCCCGTGCACGGTTTGAGAAGGCACGCCAGCATGCAGCAGGGCTTCGGGGACTTTGGTTTTGGTTGATAGAAATAGCCTGCCAACCCCGCTGCCCAGTAATCGATTTTCTTCCCGAGATGAATTAGTTGTAGTTGTTTTGAAGTGTTATGAAGGTCTTGTGAAAAGGAACTGATCACAAACACTTAAGATCTAAGTAAAAAACCAACGCCAGTAAGGATAAAGGCAATTTGAAATGTTGCGTTTCATAATGCTCACAACTGTGAATATCCATAAAGTTATTTGCCCATCACCCAAATATAAAGGTTTCAAGGTGTTTACTATTTCCGAGCAAAAATGAACAATAAAATGATAAATTAGTATTTAATTCATTTACAAGAATAAGACGACACAAAGAAATGAGCAGACACATTTTAAACTGGCACACTATAAAATTGAAGCTGATAAATGGGTAATCTTTCCAGGACTGGATGCTGCCGGTCCCGGGCCAATCACACCAAGCTATGGTAAAATGAACTGGAACAGGAAACAGGCCTGTCCACCTTCTGGAAACCTGGGCCTACAGTTATGCACAGTCTATTGAGCCAGACCGGCTGGGAACACGCAAGACAAGCAGCCCAGATGAGCAGCAGCACAGCCTGCATGGCTCCACGACCCAGCAGGCTGGCAACCAGCCCACATGTAGCACTGTAGGGTTCAGCAGTGTCCTCAGGGGACGGCAGCGGAGTGAGATCCCTGGAGAGAGCAGAGCCACCGAGCCCTAGTATGTGTCCCAGCAGTCTGGCTATCAGTCTGGCTACCAGCCCCAGAATTATGTGAACCAGCAATCCTCAAGTGGGGGTTCCATCCACAGTATACTGTCCCCAACACCCAGATAGTAGTTAATTGTTAATGGCTTATTCGCCGTTAAGAAATGTATCAATTCAATGTAACAGTTAACAATCGAAAGATTCTGCGGTTCTATCATGGTGGTTTTCTGTGCTGTCTGCGCGTGCATGCGGCCGAGGAACGCACATGTAGGCCGGTAAAAAAGGTCCCCCACACCGTGGTAGACACAGAAACATATTTTGCACGTGATTTGACAGACAAGACTGTCTTTTAATTTAATTTTTATTCCTCATACAAAGATGCCATTGCCTGGACCTGTATCACAAATGCAACAATTGATTAATCGTAATCAAATTGATTATTCAATTAGTTGCAAACTAATTTAGTAATTGTAATCTGCAACTAATTGCTGGAGTTTAATTAATTGTGGGTGTTTTTCCACTTAACCATAGTTTTTTCCAGTGTTAAATCTAAGTGAGCCATCTCTCTTCCCTTACATTCTGCTGATTGCACAGTAGCGACTGTAAAGCAAAATATGACACAAAGCAATGGTGGCTTTATTTGAATAGCAGCCTAATCAGCAGTTGATAATGTATTTTTTAATGAATTACACTCTGTAATGTGTTTTTTGTTAGTTAAAACATGTCTGAAAGAATAAAAAATCAAATTAATAATAATCCGACTAATCGATTAATCAATTATGAAAATAATCGTTAGGTGCAGCCCTATGTCAAACTGGAGACCATTTAAGACTGATCTGGCGGTGGGTGGGATTGGCTGGTCACTCTGTCGGGGGGGGGGGGGCTACACTGGGGATAAAACGGAACCGTACCGCGGGCAGAGTGGAACGGAAGCAGCTATAGGTGGCTCCGGCATCGACAATTCATCCGTCCCGCGGGGGATTCTGTAATTACTGTTATTCGTCTCCTCTGAAGGCGAGGCGAAGGGCTGCGTAACCATATAGTACATGCGGAAAAATAGAGCACTTGCGTAAAAAAATACTCACGCTGAGCTTACGCACAACCTGCGACACTCTGTGTAGTCAGGTTCCATCGATTATAGTGGTAGCGTACCGTTGCGGACTCCGCGAACGGAGCCGAACAAATTCCATGCCCGGTGTAGCCCGGCCGTCAGGTG
The DNA here is from genome assembly GCF_963924005.1 of Protomyctophum bolini. Classification (NCBI taxonomy): domain Eukaryota; kingdom Metazoa; phylum Chordata; class Actinopteri; order Myctophiformes; family Myctophidae; genus Protomyctophum; species Protomyctophum bolini. The sequence continues at coordinate 17,273,454 of NC_137877.1, read as the reverse complement.
GTTCTCACCACTGCGGACGGGGACAGAGTTTATTTAGGCCATCACACTTGACCTGGACACAAAGCTATCACTACACACCTGTTACACACAGGAATACATCAGCCACCCTCACAGACATTCAGGGAATGAAAGACAGAGATCTGCTCCTTTTTACTCTGCATTCCCATGTGGTTACTGTAAGCTTACAACATAGACAAGGCAAGCAGCGTTATGCTGTGTGGAAATGAAGAGTACTTTGAAGAACCTTAACTGTCATCCGTCCTACCACTGAGCCTGTCACAACACTGTATCCTAGTATAATCACAATCCATACGGCCCTGAACTGCTTTTTTTAGAGCAGTTATTGTTAACGTTGTTATGGTTCTCTCTCTCTCGGTGTGTGTGTGTGTGTGTGTGTGTGTGTGTGTGTGTGTGTGTGTGTGTGTGTGTGTGTGTGTGTGTGTGTGTGTGTGTGTGTGTGTGTGTGTGTGTGCGCGCGCGCGTGCGTGCGTGCGTTAAAGTAATGATGGTTCATGTTCCATGTGAAGTGCTTTGAACGGTCTTGTTGAAATGTGCTGAGATACAAATAAACGTCCTGTCTTGCCTCATATCTCTCTCCCCTTGCCTTGACCACTGCCCAGATGGAGCCTGGTTCCTTAAGGATGTCGTTGTCTTTTTATGTTTTGATGAATTGAAAAATGGAGGACCCTTACATAAAGAAGTCCTTAGTGCTTTTTCTTATTTTATTTCTGGTCTGGTGAGGACATGCGGCATATGCTGGTGATTTTCTCAATACTTAAATTATCGGTGACATGTTGCTATAACATTCATGTAATAAGGTTATGGTTGAAAACCAGTGAACCTTTAAGGATAGGTTGATATTAGGACATTCAGTTAACTATCTGTCATTTCCCATAAAATGTCTAGTTAGTGGGATCTCTGGAAAGTGATCGCTCTTCTTCACATGTTTTTATACAGACTGTGTTACAACTATTTCCTGCTCTACTTTCTTTGAGTTAAAGCCATGTTCAAACTTTACAATGTTTAACATTGGTGAAGTTATTCAACGTTTTGAAATATTTATATACTTTTTGGATTTCCATGGTTTATTTCAGATAAGAGTGGAAACCGAGAGGACAGAAATGGAAGAGAAAATGGGAGTCGGATTCAATCTCTGTAAGTACAGCTTCACAGCTTTACACTGCATAACTACCAACCAACACGGTTAACACTAACAACCAGTGGTGGAAAAAGTACTTAATTTACAGAGTAAAAGTACAAAAGTGTTGGTATAAAAAATATACTTAAAAGTACCAAAAGTAGAAGGCACTCATTATACAGAATGTCCCGTTTCACAAGTTACCAAATGTATAAAAATCTTTAGAATATGTAGCTCACATCGCAACGCACTGTGAGCTTGTAAGATTGGCCATTTTCATATGGCCGAAATGTATATTCGGCTGAAGTGGTTAATGCATGTTTTGCAATAATAATCAAGTAACTATAGTAACTCAAAATTTAAAATAATTGTAGTCGAGTAAAAGTACAATATTTGACTCTGAGAAGTAGAGTAGAGATGTAGGTAGAAGTAAAAAGTCATGGCAATTGGAAATACTCGAGTAAAATAAAAGTACCTAAAAAATTTACTTAAGTACAGGTTATTGGGTAAATATACTTTCCACCACTCCTCATAACTATACCACCAACACTGTTATTAACACTAACAAGTGGAGTTGGGGCCGGAGAGCATCGGCGATGGATTTACTCTAACGATGAAGAGCTGTGGTGGACAGACATTCCACCGACCCTCCCTCCTCCATATGTATATGGGCTCGGTGACAGTAATCTCTTCTACGGTGTCACCATAGCAACGCCGAACGGAGCTAATAATGTCAACATTCCACAACGGGCAGCCAGCCAGCCACCCACCCACGACAAACACCCAGACACGACACAGATGCACAGACCCAGCCAACCGTCTAGCAGCCTGGGCACCACGAAAGGTTAGTGTTGAGCTTCGGCTGCATGGTATTGATATAACCCTTTTGTCATCTGACTTGTTGCGAGGTGTTTTGGTGTGCATCGTGTTAATACGTTTTAAAAGTATTTTAGACCATAAAGTTGATCTTTCTCCAGAGCCTACATTAGTGGCAGGGCCCTCGCATACAGTATGTTTCCTCTCACTCAGCCAGCAACACTACGAATAATGAGCAGCCCACACGGCACAGTTTTAACCTTTATTTAAGCCAGGAAGGTTGATATGGAGCTCACATCCCTTTGGTCAGCTTCCCACCTGGGAGCTATGTTGTGTACACACTACACCTGCTCCTGGTCCCTAGGTACTGCACTGGCCCAATTAGGAACCATTTACAGCTTGCACCGCAACACTGAAGGTAAACAGGGGAGGGCTAAGATAAGACATGTATTTGTCACTGGATGAGACATATAACGAAACGTTGTTTTGTGCATCCATAACACACAGTAGTATCAAAAGATTTAAGAAAGAAACACTATATTGTTAGTCCGTCATAGTCCATTTGGGTCAAGTCATCTCAGTCTATAAAAAAGGCATCTATGATCCGAGAGTATTGGAAATGGGAATTACTCAAGTGAAGTACAAATAACTCAAAATTGTACTTAAGTACAGTACTTGAGTAAATGTACTTATAGTTACTTTCCACCACTGTTATAGAATGTTAGGTTGTTATATGGTTCACTGCAAATAATTGTGTGCCCCTGGGATTAGAATATTGTCAGAGACAGAGTAAAACACTATGAAAAACACCGCCATGGAAGGATCATAGTGCAGCGATTAATTGGTACAGATGTAATTGTATATATTTTTTCTGTCATCCAGAATCTGTCTTTATAATAAGTAATAATGGGCTTAATATCATCAGAATTATTTGCATGTGTGATCTTGTGTGTGCGCGAGCGGCTGCTGTTGGGACATGCATTTACCCGACTGTTATATATATTTAAATATAAGAATGTGCATGTGTGTGTGTATATATATATATATATATATATATATATATATATATGTGCGTGGGTGCTTCGTCTGCGTGTTTCCCCCCCAACTGGATGTGCCAATTAGCTCTGGGAGATGACAAGAAGAGAGCATGAGTCAGGCAGGGGCTTGGTGGTAACGAGCTGCCATAGCACCCCGATAGCACCACCATGCTACAACACCCCCCCCCCCCCCACACACACACCTCACTTCATCTCCTGCCATTCCTCCTGAACCTCTTAGAATCTCTCTCTCCCTGGCGCCCACAACCCCCTCGATCACCGATTGAAAAAACCTCTTTAATGTAGGCCTATTTATTAACACACAATATACAGTACTGTATATCAAATGTAATTATATGCACATGCATAAAGTAAATGGCAAATCGAGTGGAAAATCGAGTGGCAAAGTCAGTTTAATGTTGTTTAACGTTGTCTAATACAATCAGATAGGACTTTTCTGTTTGGATGTATGGGCAGGTAGAAGGTAGTTTTTGCCACTCAGTAGGCGTTCCCGCATAACTTCCAGGTATGATGATGATGTCATGCTCATACCCTCTATTTACTTGCCTAATGGCGAATCTTTCGTGTTGTCATTATCCATTTATCCTTGCAAATGTCACCCCTGGAAAGCCCTACCGACTGTCTGTCTGTCTCAACTTTTCTCATTCAACAACTTTTCCTTTCATGTTCCCCTCTGCCAGGTATGGTCCTTATGTCCTCACAACGAAGCTGGTGACCTAGAAAGTAATTTTTTAATCCCACCGTAATTGTCTCTCCAAATGCTACCATCTCGTCCTCTCGGGGCATGCAGTGTAATACTAATATGCAGGATTTATTAGACAGGCAAGCAGGCAGGCAGGCATATTTAAAAAAAATAACACCTGTGTGAACTGAGTGGTGCAACTCAAATGACTATAGATTCACGTTTGAAAGGCCCTTTAGGTTGTGACAGGCTTTTCCCTTTGCAGATAAGACTGGGACCAAGGCTAGCTGGGCATAGGAGGGGTTGCGGCCCTAAACATAAAAATAAATCATACTTGTGTGAAGTGAGGGGTGCTCTTATCATCATACATTATCACATTCCGTGCTCAGCCAATCAAATCATTACATTCCTGGTGCAAACATACAGACACACAAATCTGTGCATAGGAGGGGCTAGCGCGCCTTAAAGAAATCGTATTCCGGTTTGGGGTTTCCGTATTTTTCGGCGTCACTTTGTTTTGGTCCCCCTGGTTTGTTTTTAGTCTCGCCAGTGGCTACGAGTTGGAATAAAAGCTGGATATACCAGACAAACTATTCCAAGAAGTACTTGAAGAAACGTGTCGGATTCATACGCTGCATCAAGGCTTTTATTGGGTAGACCCTAAAATGATGATGCCCTTGATCTTCGGGTATTTTTGGTCATTCTGATTCCGGTTTGGGGTTTCCGGACTGATGACTACAAACCAGTGACTACAACATGACGTAATTTACTATCCTCTCCCGACCGGATCATCAACCCGAAAATGGTATGCCATTGCCTCCTAGGCCACCAGGCACACACACAGCACACAGCACACACTGGAGCACTAATAGTCTGGAAACATAAATATGTTTCCATACATTTTACATACTTTTCCAGACCTGGAAAAGTATGTATGAAATTCCATACTTTTCCATACTTAGGAACCCTGCAGACAGACAGACAGACGGACAGAACGGGATGGAGTGAGTGAGTTCTGGCAAAGTGAATTCAACAATTTAGAAAGTCTTTATCAGTCCCCCAAAACTTTATTTTCTTCTAAATATTGGTGACTCACAGCCCTGTCACAGCATGTCTTCACGTCTGGCTGAGTGTCCTGGAGAGATTTCTGCCTGGCCGACTGTCCAGCAAATCAATCAAGACTCCTCAGAAATCTGACAGATTGTGTCTCCGGGGACCAGGCCCAGAAAAAAATGGATGTCCTTGGGATTTAACTGACACATCACTGGCAGAGCTCGTCAGGCCAAGGCAGGTATACACACCGTGAAATCGCAAGTGTTTACTTAACTCTGAGAGTGTGCAAATGGAACCAAATGGACCTGTACAGAGTGAAGTGATCATCCAGGATGTCACAGACACCCTTTCCACCCGTTGGTTTCCAATGGGAGCCGGTTCAGTTCTTTTTGGTTCTTAGTCCATGAGCCAGAGCTCCAAAATTGGTGGGAAAAACTAGACCTATATTAAATTGTTTATAGGATCCAGCTAGGATACGCAACCGTAGGTTACTTACACTGTGTGTGGTGTCGGACCGGATATGGAGCTCTTGCTCGGCGATCAAAAAGGCTGACCACGACCATTACAGTGTTGGCTATGGGCTATGGGTGTGTGTGTACACATACGTCTGTAATTCACGTAACTCGAGAACTGCTCACACCACTGACTTCAAATTTGACACACGCATTCCACACCACCACACAGAGTGCAGTGCCCGGCATTGAGTAGGTCAGATACACGGATTTTGATTTGATTACTTAACCAGTCAGTTTGCACTCTTCAGGCAGACAGACAGATACAGAGATCTCCATATGGGCACAAAAGGGACACAGACGGATGGTTAAAATGGGTGCTATGACAACGGGTATTGCATACTGGGTTGCGCAACCGTGCTGCTGTTCATTCACCTCCCTTCATACAGGCTGACTAAAAAGCTGAATTACTCTAAATCTACAGAGCTCTCCATGGTTTGGATAAAACGCGCAATGTTTAGAGTTCTTTGCTGATTATCCGGTGGTCTAGGGAACATTGGCACTTTCTAGAGCAAGGATGGCTTCATTTTAGCTTGCTAGATTGACATCAGAGATCAGATGGGTTAATAAAGTGATATGAGGTAGGGGTGGGAGTTATGGCAAAATATTATATCACAATATATTTTCAGGCATTATCACGATAACGATCGATGTATCACAGTATTGTTTTATGTTCGTTATCACATAATCTTTATAATTCATTTGTTTTGTTTTTATGCAGATATAGATAGATAGATCTAGATGTTACTCTTGTCTATCCTGCGCTCGCATGAAATGCAGACCAGCCTCTCGTCTGTAGCGAAAATATAAAGAGCGTTTTTGCTACTCACCAATACAAAGGTGGCTTGAAGAAAGCCTAAGAAAAAAACAATACTACGGATATACTATTAATACTACTGATATTGCCAAGAGAACCCCTCATATAGACAAGATTTTTCCATCCGGTGAAAAAAATCCCTTTGTGGTCAAAAAGTGCATTTTATACAATCATAATATCAATAATATCAAACTCACTCACAGGCGAAGTGAAGTGACTTAGAGCCACATACATGCTCACTACCATCAACAGCAGGCACAACACATCAGCCTTCAGATCCAGAGAGCCAGAAAGTTAAACATGTTAAATTGCAGTGCTGTACAATAATATAAAAAAAAGATCCAGATTCAGACACCTACTGTATGCAATCTCTCGGATATCCAACTCATTTACTGTTTTTGTTATTTTACTATTAATGTTTTTGCTACAAGAGAGAGACTTTAAGAGAGGTTTAAGTCAAGCACTTTGATGTTGTCTGTTTAAAGTCACTGAAGTTGGCTCCAGGTGCCACAGACTAACGACAATAAATATGTCCATGGTAAAACAGAGAACTGTGTAAAAATCGTGATCGAGAAAAATCGAGATTCACAAGAATCGTGCAGCACTAATTACGGTAATTGCTCATCATATTAGTGTATTGTGTGTACACAGCATACAACACAAATTTGTTTTCCTTCTGGTCCCAGTCAGAGATCATCAACAAAGACTACTCAGAAGCGTGAAAGACGGATCAGGAGCAAAATAAACGTGATCGGGACATAATGATTGGAACGATCGGCGCCGTCCACAAATTACACAAAATGTGAAAGAAAGAAAGAAAGAAAGAAAGAAAGAAAGAAAGAAACGAACCTTGAGTCGACTTTTTCCACTGCTCTTCTTCCGGATATCTTCACCCGATGTCCAGCTGAATGTTGTGCAGCCACAGCCTCGTCTCAGTTCCCATATAAAAAGAGATACCTGCTGGGTGACAACACATAAATTATCATAAAATACATTAAAATAATCCTATGTTTAACACAGCCCATAAGACTGCTCATAAGTCTGACATCCCGTTAGTCCGACCTGTGGCTGGTTAAGACTGAGGTTAGGGTTAGCGACCTACGTGGCCAGTTAAGACTGAGGTGTGGCCGGTTAAAGTTTGGGATAGTGTTAGTAATTGGTTGGACTAACCATAATGTTCCATTACACCTCATCGCCTCTGAATAAGAGTGATTGAATACTTATTGATTAACATAAAAAACATTAACATTATTGATATATGATCGGGACATAATGATTGGAACGATCGGCGCCGTCCACAAATTACATAAAATGTGAAAGAAAGAAAGAAAGAAAGAAACCAACCTTGAGTCGACTTTTTCCACTGCTCTTCTTCCGGATATCTTCACCCGATGTCCAGCTGAATGTTGTGCAGCCACAGCCTCGTCTCAGTTCCCATATAAAAAGAGATACCTGCTGGGTGGCAACACATAAATTATCATAAAATACTTTAAAAGAATCCTATGTGTAACACTCCAAATGTGGCAATGAATGGGGGACTGCCCATAAGACTGCTCATAAATCTGACATCCCGTTAGTCCGACCTACGTGGCTGGTTAAGACTGAGGTTATAGATAGTTAGTTTATTTGTCTCGGTCATGGTTTATCCAACATTATTACATACAAGGAAAAGGGGTTGTCATGATACAGTTGACCGAAAAGGAAAGGGCCGAAGCCAAAGCTTATTATGCCCACCATTTTGAGATTTCAGTAATCTCGTATAAGGTCCACAAATTACACAAAATGTGAAAGAAAGAAAGAAACCAACCTTGAGTCGACTTTTTCCACTGCTCTTCTTCCGGATATCTTCACCCGATGTCCAGCTGAATGCTGTGCAGCCACAGCCTCGTCTCAGTTCCCATATAAAAAGAGATACCTGCTGGGTGGCAACACATAAATTATCATAAAATACTTTAAAAGAATCCTATGTGTAACACTCCAATTGTGGCAATGAATGGGGGACTGCCCATAAGACTGCTCATAAATCTGACATCCCGTTAGTCCGACCTACGTGGCTGGTTAAGACTGAGGTTATACTGTAGATAGATAGTTTATTTGTCTCGGTCATGGTTTATCCAACATTATTACATACAAGGAAAAGGGGTTGTCATGATACAGTTGACCGAAAAGGAAAGGGCCGAAGCCAAAGCTTATTATGCCCACCTTTTTGAGATTTCAGTAATCTCGTATAAGGAAACAAAGACTAAATAAAGAAATCCGTTTTCAACATTGCTGCATTTCTAATGAAAGGATTAAACAAAATCATGTTGAAAGAAAAAATCTGATCAAAAAAGCTGGTCAAAAAGCACTACTTCTACAACTTGAGTGATAATGATAATTGTTACAATTATGATTACCGGTATGTTACTAATAATAATAATTATTAACTTTTTTCTTTTATAAACTTACATAGCCTACATACATACATACATACAGTACATACATTTACCTATAATTCAAACACATATACATATGGTCCTACATACATATGAAGTGCTTGCCTCGTATACATGAATACTGTTTTAGTTTGATTTTGAGATGTGCATGTCCTCACACACTCACACTCATACAGTCTTCAGATAACGGTAGGTACGGGGATACACATATATACTGTATAATTACTGTTAATATATAATTAACACTTAGTTAGAGTGATTCCATATAGCCCTCGATTACCTTTGTTTTATATGTTCTCTTGAATTTTATGATTGAATTGCTTAATTTTAATTCAGTGTCCAGATTATTCCATAGATTCACCCCAAAAATTCCGATTCCCCTGAGTTCATACCCGTTTTCCCTAGGCTTAAATAGCTCCTGCATGCTGACTGGAAGCGACCCGTTATATGCTTTGTAAATTATTATTGCTGTGTTGAGGTTGGCTAGATCTGCAAATTTCAATGTGCGGTTTTTAACCCATTTAGGCCTGACGTCGAAATTGTCTGTATTAGTGGTGCTCAAATTTTTCAAAAATAGCAGACCAACAAGCTCGTAGCGCGCCACTCGGTGGCACGCTATGAGCTTGTTGATCTGCTATTTTTCAATAGCTAAATTATAGCATAATGTTTAAAACACAAAAAGGGGTTCCCGCGCAAAATGGGTTAAAATAGTGGATTTGTTGGCGCATAATAGTCAGCCCGGTTGACAATTCTTATTGCTTTCTTTTGTAGAATAAAAATGGGGTGGAGTATAGTTTTATATGTGTTTCCCCAGACTTCGACACAGTAAGTTAGATATTGTAGAATTAGGTAATTGTATAATGTCTGGAGTGATTTTGTATTAATGATGTCTTTCATTTTGTATAGGATTGCTATTGTTTTCGATATTTTAGTTTTTAAATAGTCTATGTGAGGTTTCCAGGTGAGTTTGTTGTCAATCATGATTCCTAGGAATTTTATGTGGGTTACTTGATCGATTTGTTTGTTATTTATGGTTAGTTTGATTGATGAATTTATATTTTTATTGACGAATATAATAAATTTAGTTTTGCTTATATTTAATGATAATTTATTTATATCAAACCACTTCTTTCAAAAATTTAGGTCAGCTTCCACTACCTGCAGGAGGTGTTGGAGGTCGACCCCGGAACAGTACAGGCTGGTGTCGTTTAGGTAGGTTAGGGTTAGTGACCTACGTGGCCAGTTAAGACTGAGGTTAGGGTTAGCGACCTACGTGGCCGGTTAAGACTGAGGTTAGGGTTAGCGACCTACGTGGCCGGTTAAGACTGAGGTTAGGGTTAGCGACCTACGTGGCCGGTTAAGACTAAGGTTAGGGTTAGCAAACTACGTGGCCAGTTAAGACTGAGGTGTGGCCGGTTAAAGTTTGGGATAGTGTTAGTAATTGGTTGGACTAACGGGAGGTCGGAACAATGACATGTTACCCAATGAATGTGTCTGCACCATAATGTTCCATTACACCTCATAGCCTCTGAATAAGAGTCATTGAATACTTATTGATTAACATCAAAACCTACGTGGCCGGTTAAGACTGAGGTTAGGGTTAATCAATAAGACCACAAGAAAGAAAGAAAGAAAGAAAGAAAGAAAGAATCAATCAATCCAACCTTGAGTCGACTTTTTCCACTGCTCTTCTTCCGGATATCTTCACCCGATGTCCAGCTGAATGTTGTGCAGCCACAGCCTCGTCTCAGTTCCCATATAAAAAGAGATACCTGCTGGGTGGCAACACATATCATAAAATACATGAAAAGAATCCTATGTGTAACACTCCAAATGTGGCAATGAATGGGGACTGCCCATAAGACTGCTCATAAGTCTGACATCCTGTTAGTCCGACCTACGTGGCCAGTTAAGACTGAGGTTAGGGTTAGCGACCTACGTGGCCGGTTAAGACTGAGGTTAGGGTTAGCGACCTACGTGGCCGGTTAAGACTGAGGTTAGGGTTAGCGACCTACGTGGCCGGTTAAGACTGAGGTTAGGGTTAGCGACCTACGTGCATAGGCGGCGGGTGCATAAGGCTAGGGAAGGCTTAGCCTTCCCAAAAATTATGCTGGATATTTTTTTAAATATATATAATATATGTGCGCAGCATTATAGAAGGCTATTGTGTGTGTGTGTGTGTGTTGTCGCTGCCCCCCATGGTGATCGCTGATCGGATAGGCTATACACTATACAGCATATGATTGACTACTATTGGTATGTCTGTAAACCTCGTCCTTCCAGTCGCTTTGTAGCAAAGAGTAGCGCGCGGCCGCGCGCTGGTTTGTTTTGGGAAACAGCAAAATGTATTTTTCAATGCAAATATAAAGTAGCCTAATTCAGAAGAAGAAGCTGTGAGTCGGCTGTGTCAGAACTCAGCAGCACCAGTGCCTAGGCTGCACGGTTCACAGTTCACACCACTGCAGCAACACTGACACGTTCAGCGGAGTGACTGCTGTCTCTGTGCCGTCTGTAGAGCCATGAGCCGCGACTCCCGGAGGGGCAGCAACACCGCCGGGTAATCTACACTGAGTACTGACTGACTCGAGACTTGAGAAAAAGACGTCCAAAAGTCGTTGTCTGTGTATAGGCTAATTCATTGGTAAAAGTATGCTAAATAACTCATTTTTAGACCATCTGGGAAATAAATAAATAAATAAATCCGCGGCGGCGGCCTCGCTTCGCTCGGCCGCGAGAGTCCTCCCCCAAACGCAATTCTGTAGCCTACCCAAAGGTAAAACTCACCCGCCGCCTATGCCTACGTGGCCAGTTAAGACTGAGGTGTGGCCGGTTAAAGTTTGGGATAGTGTTAGTAATTGGTTGGACTAACAGGAGGTCAGAGGAACAATGACATGTTACCCAATGAATGTGTCTGCACCATAATGTTCCATTACACCTCATCGCCTCTGAATAAGAGTCATTGAATACTTATTGATTAACATAAAAAACATTAACATTATTGATATATGAATAGCAGTTCAAAGAATGTGCTAGCAGTTTAGCACTTGAGTCAAAAGTAGGCCTAAATATCTCTTGATATTTTGTTTCTTATATTTAGTTTTCAATTATTTCAAAAGATTATTATTTCATCAGTACATTTTCATGAATTGTTTTAAATTAGGAAAAAAATCTCAAGAAGTAATGTAAAACTTAAATGTAACTGTATTACTAAAAGTTATAGTAGACCTACAAGCTCACAAAACGTCATGATGTGAGTCGGCTATTTCCACTGGCTTCATCTTTAGGAACCACGTTGCTTTGGCAATTGGCATTGGCAACAGCTGAGTGTTGCTCAGTGAGTGAAGCAAACACATTTATCACAGATCATGTAGGCTATAGTCATTTATAGTCAAACAACCTGCCTTGCCTTCTCTCTTTTTTTTACACCACACAAATGTTTTATCATGTCTGGTTTTTGCTTTACTATGTTTCTTAACGGTATCAGGTGAAATGACACAAATGACACACACCGAATGCTTAAGCATTCGGTAAACAAACACAAACATGCATGCTATGATGAGCAGCTAACTGTAGCTACTCACCTGTAAACTCCAGTCAATTAGAAAGAAGATGCTTGAACTCCCCCACTGACAACTCCACTCAACTTCCATTTCTTAGAAGCTTAGCAAGTTGTTTATTTTACAATTTTACTTCCAAGTGTAGGCTATAAACTGAGCTTGTTGTCAAACAGCAGCACTATGGAGGAGGAGGGAGTGGGAAAGGGGCTGTAAACTGGAGGCTCGTCTCGCGCAGTGTTGCCAGATTTTGCGAGAAAACAAGCAACAGGTCTACTGCTTGAAGCGACCACACACGCACGCACCACATTCAGCTATTGTTGTGCCCAGCCCAGGGCACCCCTCCTCCGTGGATTTGTCTATAGAGTAGGGACCATCTGCAAAATGCCAATGACACAATTTATTATTTAGTGGGATCTTAAGACCCATTTTAATATACATTTATTTACCAACAGACTATTTAAGCCTAATATGTTTATCCCTGGGTCTCTTAGTAGCCTAAAGAACATTTTTAGACATGATTTTCTTTTTCTTTTCTTTTTTCTTTTTTTGTTGAGGGCCCTCTATGTCCAGCTTTGATGGGTTTGTGTAAACACAAACATTGAAGACAAAAGTGTGTAAACACAAACAAGACAAAAGTGAGGACGCAAATTGTGAATGGCCAGAATAAAATGAGATGATGTATGATGACGTATGATGATAAGAGCACCCCTCACTTCACACGGGTGTGATTATTATTATTATTATTATTATTATTATTATTATTGTTGTTGTTGTTGTTGTTGTTGTTGTTGTTATTGTTGTTGTTGTTGTGTTATTATTATTATATTAGGGTCCCAGGGATAAACATCTTATTAGGCCTAAATATTATGGACTCATTTGGATTTATTGTGTAGGTAAATACATAACAGTGAAACACTGTTAAAGCGCAGACATTCTGGTACAGTACAGTATGTTCTTTAGTTGCATTTACTGTAGGCCTACTTGTGCAATGTGCGTGTGATAATAATGATGAAGATGAACTATCAATCATTTAGCTGGGGACCCCCTAGAATACCCTCGGGGACCTCTGGGGGTCTCCAGACTCCACTTTTGGAACCTTTGCTGAGCCTGATCAAGAAATGAGTGTGTGATGTGAAATTCATTTATTTTCCAGAGCAAATCATTGGACAGCGTTCATGCAGATCTGATTCAAATGAAGGTTGTCACCATATTTCTTCTCCTGAGTCGTAATGAACGGATACAACCTGATGATGTATCGATTACTGGTAACATAACCATCTAATGCCTTTGATCTGCGTTTTCCTACGAAGCTGCCGGCTGCTGCTAAATGAAGCACGTACGTTCAATGACCTTGTTTCTCAGAACCGCACTTATAGCCCTCAGCCACCACAGCATTCATAGATCAAACAATGAGTGCAGTCAGTGCACAATGAGAGATGATACTCTGCAGCCAAACAAACGTGCTTACCATCTCAAAGCAGCAACAACAAAACTGTTTACAGTTCACATGCAAGAGTGTCACGACCCTGAGCCCTGAGGTCATATGTTGTTCATTTCATTCTTTGTATGCATTAATCCTCTGTGTGTGTGTGTGTGTGTGTGTGTGTGTGTGTGTGTGTGTGTGTGTGTGTGTGTGTGTGTGTGTGTGTGTGTGTGTGTGTGTGTGTGTGTGTGTGTGTGTGTGTGTGTGTGTGTGTGTGCGCGTGCGTGCCTGTGTGTGATGGACTGCATGCATGTGTGCTTGGCTATTTGAGTGAGAGAGAGTGTGTCATAATTGAAATGCAGCCTGTTATAGGAAAAGGTTTGGGATTAGGCATAATTGCAACAATGCTGTGAAGAAGTCAGAACAGTTACTCCCAGTTAATCCCATCCCAATTGTGTTCCAAACATGCATCTAGGTCTATTTTGTATATATATATAATCTGAGGTAAATTAACACTTTGAGTTCCCTTCCCAGCTCTCTGAGTTAGTTGTGACATCCAAATGTAGAGAAATAGGCCAAAATTACAGTGTTTACTCTGTACAGTATGTTCTTTTCTAAATCTCCTAGTCATAAATAGGGATGTATTTTTTTTTATCACAGAGGAACACAATGCAAGAGAAGATGGCATTTGTTATAATTGTGCTAGTCCTCACACAAGCAGAGTGTACAAGGATTGTGCAAGATGACAGGTAGGGGCCTATGCATGTTCATCCAATATGTTGTTTGTTAGTAGAGGTGGGCTATTTCTTGGCATTCTCAGAGGACATTGATATGCATTGAAATAGAAAGGAGGAGAAAAAAAGACAACCACACACAGCATGGTGCTCAGAATACATTTTGTGTTAAGCTTTGCACAATGAATATGTATTTTACCACAGGAATTACAGAGGAGGGGTCCGGACCACCACCACCTACTCCAAGTCTCATTTGTTGGCTTCAGAATTTCAGATTATTAAGCAGATTTTTTCTGAGGAGGGGGCCTAGTAATAGACCCCTGGGGTAATAAAGTTGAAGTATATAGGATTTGAAAGTGGTCATGTGGAAGAAATGTGTTTTTGGATGGCATAAAGCTTCAGCCCCTTTCAAGAACCACCAGCAACAACGTTTTGCACTGCAGCCTTTAGATTTTTTTCATTATAAAAAAGCCAGGCGGAAGTATCGCCCAAGGAAATGACGTTGATGCTGTACCAATCAGTTTACATTCTCCGCGAATGAAACAAGTGGTCGGGGAAATATCGTATCCGGGGGAAATACAGCTGACGGATGTTCCGGAGGATACATCCACCGCTTCTCTGCCTTACGTTGTGACCAGGCTTTTCTTTTCACAGATAAGTAAGCCTGGGACTGAGGCTAGCGTAGTATCCCTTTAATGTCACATTGCAACTTGGGAAAACTAACTTACAAAACCACAAAAATGTAAATTTGTTGTTAGAAATAGTACTGCATGTGTACATGTAGGCAAGGCTCTCTCTCTCTCTCTCTCTCCAAGGCAGATGGCTGCCCAACTAGAGCCAGGTTCTGCTCGATGTTCCCATTAAAGGGGAGTTCTTCGTTGGTGCCATCGCCAAGCGATGCTCACGGGGGAATTGTGGTGTCTCTGTAAGTAACTGCTCCATCAAGCGTCTTGGGAAGAATACTTCGTGATTTGGCAATGTATAAATCAAATGGACTGATTGATTAGCATCCCACATGGACAGATGGGAAATGGAAGCAACGCAAGCTGCTGATACACATGGTTCATTTACAGATCCCTGAAAGGAAACATTGTGATGTGAACCTGGCCTTGAACAGGTTATTTTCAATGTGAGATCCTCTGGGATGCAGCTTTGATGAGGCTGAGTCAAGGCTTTGAAGCAGCTCAGAGGTACCAAGATGCAATAATGAACAAGAGGGTTCCACTCTGACCCCATGCCCCTCTACTCAACATGGGTCAGTCGCTTACTCGCTTGACACTATACCAGACAGACAACTGGTGCCATGCATGTCATTCGTGATGTCGCAGACAGTGATGTTGACCTTCGACGGCCTACATTTAATCGTTTCGTCCTCGAGTCCAAGTGGAACGTTTGTGCCAAAGGTCATGAAATTCCCTTCATTCCTTGAGATATATACAGCTAAGTTCACGAGGTTGAGGCATACTGAAGGATGGACGATTGGACGTGCAACCCGAAAACATGCCTTCTTGCGGCCATGGCTGTTTGCCGACAGGCATCAAAACAATTATAATCCCACTAGCACTAGTGTATGCTCCATTACCACTCCGATTTTACATTGATTTACATTTTTTTAATGACATTGTACCCTCAGTTCATATTTATTATGTGTCCCTTCATGAGATTAACTTGAAACAGAGCTACCAGTAAGACGCCCTGAGGGCGATTCTGTACTGGCGTGTCTTGAGTGTTGTTACAAGACCCATTGTCTACTTGTCTAGGGGTAAAAGGTAATGCAACATATAAAGGGGAAACTGAAACCAAGGTCTAAATGCGAGTATGTATTCACAATAATGTAGAATAATACAGATAATCAAGAATATGTTGGCCTACAATAAATGGATCTAACAAAAAAAAGACAATGGCCCGGTTTCCCAAAGGACACCTCTAGGTATGGTGTTGCACATGCTTAGTTGCCCTCTAGGCCGCACATGAAGCCTGTTTCCCCAGCCACTGTCTGGGGGAGAATGAGTAGTGTGGAGAGCTACAGCCGTTAGCTCTCTCACGACAAGTGTACATGGTTTGATGAGGTCAGATCAACATATGGAATGTCAGAACAGGTCAGCTGCTCCATATATGGAGATCTAAAGGTGGCAGCGGGGGCAGTGTCTTGAGTGTACAGGGTTTGATGAGGGCCCAGGTAGGGTCGGAGGACCCTGTCAATATAAAGTTTTAACAGGTTAAATTAACAATCTGGACCAGTGCCATGCAGCCAGAAGCAGCGACTTCCACTCACTCAAATGGTTACCGCTCCTTGAAATGCATTTATGGTTTTCCGTCTGAACATTCTGTACTTAAAAGTGTCTGCCCTTCCTGTAAACTATTTTTTTCCTCTTCACGTATTATACGTAGGCAAAAAAAGAAACTATCATCGTATGAGCTCAAAATCCACGGCAGAAACCTCGGGGGGATGTCAATGATTTTCCACTCTGATAAAAATGACCAGAAAATCAAATACATGTTGTCATGGTTTCCTCCGAATTTGATCTCTCAAGTGGGACAGAGCACCTGTGGGATTCTGGGAAATAAAACCAATTAGATTGTGGCCTGTGTGTGTGTGTGTGTGTGTGTGTGTGTGTGTGTGTGTGTGTGTGTGTGTGCGCTTGCGTGCGTCTGTGCACAACACTCATAATCCATTCATTACTGGCTGAAAGGGACTGGAGTGGCTGCTTTGTTAGGCCACTTCAATCGTTAGCATCCTGTCTGGGCAAACATTTGTCCCAAATAGCAGATGCGACCCGTTGAAAAGACATTTGGTGTTGAGGAGGGAGTAGGCCTACCCAGCCTAGTAAAGGCTCTTGGGTACACAAGACATATATTTCTATGTAGAAATGCTACTTTTAGTTAAGTAGAACTTTGTAGTGCTTCTTCCAGCACTGCTAGTGCTAACAGTTATTTAATGGTTGACCACAGTGTCCAAATCAATTAGATCTTTCCTCAGATATTGGAATTGGTAAAGCAATTAACAGTGAGCTCATTTAAAAAAAGGTTGCATCATTTTCTTTGCAGTTCTTATCTTTTGACTTTGATGCAGTCTTGTTTAATTTCCACAAAACACACAATTAAGCCTTATTTGCAAACAAACTTTCGGCTCATCCCCCAACCGAGTTTGATCTTGAAATGAATGTACTATTTTATCTATAAACGCCATCAGTAAAACCTTTCAATTAAAATGAATCAAAAAACCTGTTTCCAATTTGTCAGAGTCAGTGTCAGTGTGCCAGTCAATTAATTCCTAGTTGATCAAGTTTCAGTATCAGCATGTCAACTTCAGCTCAGCAGTTGCACAGTGAAAATTAGGTAAAATACAAAACCTTTTATCTGCTGTCGAAAAGCAATCACCAATATTATTTTGTGTCAGCTTAGTTAATTAGCTTTAGCTTTTTGAAAATAACATGATTTCAAGATTATTTCTGATAAGAACAATATGGCACAAGAACGCATTATCTGTGGAATGGAATTTGAATTGTGTTTTTAGATCTCAGCCACAAACTAATCAACTCATCAGATAAATTGATGATTTAATAAGGGGTGTAAAAGGACTTCAGTATTCCTGTTCACACAATAATCCACCTTGAACAACCTTGCTGGAGCATATAGGCATTTATGATTAGGGGCGGCAGCGGCGGCTCAGGGGTAGAGTGGCTGGATGGTAACCGCAAGGTTGCCAGTTCGAACCCTGAGACACTGAACCCCTGATTGCTCCTGATGTACTGGTTGGTGTCTTGCATGGTTTCCGCTGCCATCGGTGTGTGAATGGTTGAATGTAATGCACAATCTATGTAAAGCACCTTGGATAAAGGCGCTATATATAAATGCACCATTACATTAACACTTGCATGACTAAAGTAAAATGTGACAGAAGTAGCATTTGCTTAAATTAAAAAAATCTGAGATAATGGAATGATGATGGATATGAAAGGGGGGCATTCTGAAAGCTTCATGGGCTGCTGGGCAAAGATAATCAACCTCAAAATAGGTCAAAATTACCTCTCAGTCATGCTAGTGTTAAAGGCCTATGATAGGTCAGTTTTAGGTGATAAGTTGATCACTGAAACAGTGGTTATTAAGAACAGAGAGATATGTTCGGATGAGCTGCGAGGCGCTTATCACTGTGGCATGACATCATGTCGTACGTCTTATCACCTAAAACCAGAGTATATGAATAGGTTGTATGATTGTATGATTCATACAGTGGTCATCAGATTCGGTGTAAATGTTATCCAAATCGTTCAAAATTAAGTCTTTCTAACTCTGAATATGTTTCCCATTCCCCAAGCGAGGTCTTGCTCATACCGTAACCTAGTAGTTCACTAGTACTTTTTACACTTATAATCCCACACAGGTTCTCCATTGTATAGTTGACTCCTCTTCACATTCAATACATCTATTAATAACACAGTGTAATTATTAAGTGATGGGTTACAACTTGAAAAATGGAGGTCACCTGCAATGAAATGTTTCAGCAATCACAATGGAAAATAGGAATAATAAATAATGAGTCAAACATATACTGTATCATTACTATTGAGTCGATATCTTGTAATGTACAGTACAGTATGTGCAAAATCAGTGGTACGCGGGTTTCTGAATTATCCACAGCCCTCTGAGACACTGCGTGAGAGTAGACACATGGTACCTGTCACGGTTTGCAGGTGTTAGGACCCAAAGTGCAGGAAACTCAAACAAAGGCAGGACAAGAAGATCACATAAACTTGACTTTACTTGGTTAAAGACATAGGATAACAAAAGTACATACACATGACACACGGAACATAAAACCTGACACTAACTTAAGATCCAGCACTGAACAAACACAAGGCAGAGTTTAAATAGTCACTGGAGCTCATCACTCAACCTGGCTCAGCTGGTCCTCACAGGTGATGGCACTCAGAGTCAGAGGAGCAGGACTTAAGTTGGGAGAGACAGAGGAAAATCATGGACAAACGGAGGGGCTCAGGACGTGACCATGACATTACAATTAACATTAGTGAAGACAAATTATTATGAAGATATATTATGAAAATGGGTGTATTAACTGTATTCACTTTCAAAATCTTTCAAAAATAGCTGATCTCCTCCTCTCTGTCCCCAAGACATGCAGTCAGCTACTCTCAAGTGGCAGCCCCCACCCTGTGGAACTCTCTCCCAATAGAGATTTGCCATGCTCCAACACTGGACTCTTTTAAGGCTGCCACTTATTCGCTTAGGCTTATGGCATATAATTGTTGATTGTTGTTGGTACATTTGTGTGTGTGTGTGTGTGTGTGTGTGTGTGTGTGTGTGTGTGTGTGTGTGTGTGTGTGTGTGTGTGTGTGTGCGTGCGTGCGTGCGTGCGTGCGTGCGTGCGTGCGTGCGTTCATAGTGTGGGAAAGTTGTGGGTTGTCAAAATGCACAATATGCATTTTGACATTTTGTTTATATTGTGATTAACACTGTGTGTTAGTTGATTTTGTTTAGAAGTAAAGTTCAGAGACTCCCTATACTCCGTCTGCTCATCTCATGCACCCACACACGCACGCACGCACACACACCTGAGCTGCGTAGTCATTCAACTACGCAGCTCAGGTGTGTGTGCGTGCGGTATAGGCTACCTGTTATCACTGTACTTGGAGGCCAGTGCAGTCCAGCATCTATAGTGTCAGAACTATGACATCATGTCCATATTTGGGCAAGAGCAAGACAGATTCCATACAGATATTTATATTATATCAAATGGAATTCAGCATATGGGAATATAGGAATGGAATAATTTAGATTTTGTGCTGTAACTCTCCTCTCTTCTTGTCACGGAAGAAGTATATCAAGGCTACAAAGTAAATAGTTGTCAGTCAAGCAGCGTCTTTGGAAGGCGATTGTCTATTACCAGATTGTTCTAGATTAATCTCAGAGCGAAAACAGACATCGCTTTCAAACGCAGTTTGAGCTGGGATATTTTTGAGTAGAGAAGTTAAAATGTCTGTGGTAACAGAGGACACCGTGCGGGGCAGGGATGTGTTTAAGGATATCAGCGTGGACGATGAAGACTCACATCCTACCGAGATGGAGAGTCTGTGTATGAGCTGTTACGAGAACGGTGTCACCCGTCTGCTGCTCACCAGAATCCCCTTCTTCAGAGAAGTCGTTATCAGCTCCTTCAGCTGTCCCAACTGCAACGAGTCCAACGCGGAGGTCCAGTCAGCGGGGCGGATACAGGACCACGGTATTTGCTACACCCTGAAAGTGCAGTCGAAGCAGGATTTGAACCGAGAGGTGGTGAAGGCCGACAGCGCGACTGCCAGAATACCCGAAGTTGAGTTAGAAATCCCCGCGTTCACACAGAAAGGCTCCCTGTCGACCGTCGAGGGCCTCCTGGACCGAGCGGTGGTCGGCTTGGAGCAGGATCAGCCTGCAAGGAGGGCCACGGCCCCCGAAGTAGCCCAGAAAATAGACGAGTTCATCAGGAAATTGAAAACGTTGAAAGAGGTGGAGGAAGAATTCACGTTGATCATCGAGGATCCATCGGGGAACAGTTTTGTAGAGAGTCCAGTGGCCCCCCAGAAGGACGAAGCTCTCACTGTCACCCGGTTTAAGCGGACCGTGCAGCAGGACATGCAGCTGGGGATCAAAGCTGGAGATGAGCTGGAAGAGCAGATGACTGGCAGCGACTCGGACGGCATGTGCAATGACGAGGTTCAGACATTCAACACAAACTGTCCAGAATGCAAAGCGCCCGCTTCCACCAACATGAAGCTTGTACAGATCCCCCACTTCAAAGATGTCATCATCATGGCCACCGTCTGCGATGAATGTGGATACAGGACCAATGAGGTGAAGTCCGGTGGAGCCACGGAGGCCCTGGGCACACGGATCACCCTGCACCTCACTGGCCCTTCAGACATGTCCAGAGACCTGCTGAAGTCTGAGACGTGTCGTGTACTCATCCCTGAGCTGGAGTTCGAGTTGGGCATGGCGGCTCTGGCGGGAAAATTCACCACCCTGGAAGGACTGCTCGTGGACATCAAGGATCTGATTGTTTCCAAAAACCCATTCCTCTGTGGTGACAGCAGCTCTGAGGACAGAGTGGACAGGCTGAAGCTCTTCGCCGAGAAGATTGACAAGATCATTGCCGGAGAAATGGATATCCATTTAGTTCTCGACGACCCGGCCGGTAACAGTTACATCCAGAACGACTACGCCCCAGAGCCGGACCCTGAGATGAAGATTGAGAAATACACCCGCACCTTTGAGCAGAACGACGATCTGGGATTGAATGATATGAAAACTGAGGGTTATGAAACACAGTGAAATGTGTACCACTAATGACTTTGTTTTTCATCTATCTGTATTTCAACATTATACTTATTTTATATTTATTACTGATGATGTAGAGAGCTCCCCTCACTTCACACGAGTGTGATTCATTTTCAACATCTGGCTTTCAGAAAGTCATATGGCCAAGAATATGGACTTTAATTCATGTTTGGGGGACAAAAATCATGTAAGGGGTGCTTGCGTCGTCGTACATCATCCAATAAAAAAATTAATATACTTCTTCATGAATTAATTTGTCAACTTATGTTGATTATGATGATACAATGTTTAAAAAACGAATCTTTCACCATGATCATGTAAGATGACAACTGAATGTATGGGATTGGTTATATATTTTTTATCCCACGATTTTGTAACCCATTTTTCACCCCTGTGTCAATCATCTAATGTGATCCCCGGGGCTCTACACACCCTCCACCAACCTAGTCCCCTGGGAGACAAGGGGAGAGCAACGGACTTGAACTCATGCTTCCTTCATGCCTGAGTGTCCAAGTTGCTCCTTTACACCTGACAGGAGGGAGTTTCCCTGGTTGGACGTAGCGCGTGGAAGGAACACGTTATTCCAACCAGTTCCTTTCCCCTCCATCAGGCGCCCCGGCTGGCCAGGGGGAGGCAGTTTAGTGACCAGGATTACTGCATGTTTTTTGTGAGGGTATCTACCCTAGGGGACACGGGGAGAACATGCAAACTCCACACAGAAAGGCCCTTTCCCCAACCCCGCCTTCGGGTATGGGCACTGCTGACGCGGAGGAGGAAACACGCCGCCAGCACCCACAGCGTCCCGAGCGGGAATCGAACCCAGGACGGACCTTCTAGCTGTGAGGCGACAGCACTACCAACTGTGCCACCGTGTCCGCCGGGATTGGTTATAGCCGATTTGCTCTTCATATGACGTAAACTTTCCTTTAATTGTCAATGGCATTTAATGTTTGTGTTGCCACAAATTTGTCATTTGTGAGGGGGCACTAGCCACTCCAAAGTCTGGCTTTCAGAAATGGCATTATGTGGCAACCAAAAAAACAGGGCCTCACTCGTGACATCATGTGGCTAGTTTGCATTAAGCAAATTGACATCAATTTAAAATTTAAGCATTTAGCAGACGGTCTTAATCCAGAGTGATTTACCATAAGCAAGAACAAAACATTGTAATACACAAAATACACATAAGTATACAAATCATCATGTGGCAGGCACGGGTAGCCCCCATGAGGATCATCAGAACTCGACGGCACTGGGTTATGACATCATAGCAGCTACTATGATAATGAATGTACTGGTCATGGGTATACCCATGGGCGCAACGCACGTCGTTCCCTATGGGCATATCGTTCCCAACAGGCATGGGCCTAGTTGGATATCATTTCACACAGTTTCATCATACTAATAAAATAAATATGTGTAGCCTGAAGTAGAAATATTTCACAACCTACTGTGAACTAGCACATTATTGAAATTCCATTAGCGTTTTCTGTGATTGTGTTGACTAGGTCCTGAGCTAAGGAAGGGGGATTTCTATTGCTTTAGGCAAAATATAAAACTACAACAATTTTACCCGTGTGAAGTGAATTTGCGTCCTCACCTTCGTCTTCAATGATTTTGCTTACGCAACGTGTGTGACAGCTGGCATGCGCGACAGTAACTTGTAACTTTTATTTTTGTAGAAGAGGCAAACTAATATTGTTTATGCCATTTGCTTTCATTGAATGATTGATTGATTGAACACGTATTTGTATGATTTGATTTGGGTGTGTTCTAAATTAAAGTGTTAGTGTTGATTATCGTGTATTAATCTAATTATAGTAAACTAATACTATTATACAAAAAAAGATAAAGCTCAAGGGAAAAGAGACCTTTTACAGTAGCCTATAATAATAATGTTTCAAGTATACACTGTAGCCTACACATGTAAAATAAACGGCATAAACAATATATTAGTTTGCCTCTTCTACAAAACATAAAAGTTACTGTCGTGCGTGCCAACTTAAGCTGTCATTCTCTTGTATTAGCCTATATTGTCCTTTTCCCACCATGGAGTAACGTCGTGCAGCAGACTATCCTCGCATCCTAGCATATACACCTCGGAGGAAAGTCTGGTAAGGCCGGCAGTGTCGGTAGGCCAATCACACCTGTGTGAAGTGAGGGGCGCTCTTATCATCATACATCAGCTCATTCCAGCCAATGACAATTTGCGTCCTCACTTTTGTCTTCAATGTTTGTGTTTACGTAATGTTTGTGTTTACACAAACATTACTCAAAAATGGCCATTAATTTTCAATTGCATTAATAATGCCACAGACGAAAAACAGTCTAAGTCCACGCTATTGATCCATAATGTATAAATGATAGATAAGGGTTCAGGACAACGAGGCCTTTTCGTGGAGGGGTCAGAATGAAATTTGGACTTAGACTGTTTTTCGTCTGTGGTACTCATTTATTGTTTGTGTTAGGACCATGTTTGTGTTTACACACGGCTCAAAGCTAGTGGTAAGCTGGAGAACATGGAGATAAAAGATTTCTACCCGAAAGCAACAATATACTGTTATCAATGTTATCAATATGACCTTTAACAACCCTCAGGGTTTGACTGTGTACTCAAGGAGAGGAATAGGCCCAGTCTCAGAGGGTTCACAGAGTGCATAATGAAGCTGGACTGCAGCGAGCCACAGATGTTCTAGTGAATCATTGTGCCAGTCGCTCTGCTGTCTTCATTGTAAGATGCTGGCTGGCTGTGTGGGTATGGTTAATTTGTCTGCAGGTTTCTGGGCACATGCAGGTCTGTATCTCTGTGTGTGTGTGTGTGTGTGTGTGTGTGTGTGTGTGTGTGTGTGCGCAAACTTGGAAACATCCCATCATACATTGCTAGCTCCATGCAGTTTGCCTCCCAGTGTGACAAAACATTTTTAGTCATTCCAAAAGAAGAGAATAATTTTACCTTTTAATTATTTTACCATTATTTTACCTTTAAAAACAAGGAAATAAACAACCTGTGATTTTGTTAGGCCTATGACTCTATAGTCCTGGGTAAATGTTGTCCCTCTGTAGGGGTTCCATTTGTAATATTGCTGTCCATTTGTGTACCATTCAACCCCAAATGAGAGAAGATTGATACCATCTGGGCCAAAGTAGCACTAATTCCAGAGACCTTCCCTGATTGGCTACAGACAACAGGTGACAGGGTATAAAATGGTTTGGAAGAATGCAGATTGCTTTTGTCTGTTTTATCTCTCCGTGGAAACAAAGAACCAGTGTTTCCCAGAGGGTTAAATTTGGTCTCCTGCTATGCCACCAAAATCATAAGAGTGTGGACCAATACTCTCCTTCAAAACTGCTCTAAAAGAGCACTTACAGCCTTAAAGGTGGCTGCAATTCGGAACTGGCCCCTTAATAAGGGAAAATTAGCTAAATGTGTGGCAAATCTCCAAAGAAAAAGCTTACCACTAGCTTTCTTCACAGATGTGGTCATAAAGGTGTCTACAATCACATATAAATTTGTTCCAGCCCAACTCCCTCGGAAACTTTGTGACAGCTGCTGTAAGTTGACGTACCATTATCAACCAATATAAGGCAAAAAAATCATAATGTGCCATGTCAAACTAGGGGATTTTCATGATTCTGAATTATTATATACCTTTATTGAAAGGATAAGCCCCTTGAGATGTCACATCTCATTTTAGAGGGGGTCCTCAACACAGATACATTGTACAATACATTTCACAAAACAATACAACAGTACAACCATACACACACACAGACCGGACAAAACAAAACAAAACAAAACAGAACAAAAGCTCTCCCAAAGATACCCACTGTTTCAACCCTAAATAGCAGGGCAAAAGTAAAAGGGTAAAATTGTAAAATGGTAAACGGTAAAATGCTAAAATGGTAAACAATGGTAAAATGGTAAACGGTAAAATGGTAAACAATGGTAAACAATGGTAAATGGTAAACAATGGTAAATGGTAAACGGTAAACGGTAAAATGGTAAACGGTAAAATGGTAAACGGTAAACGGTAAACGGTAAAATGGTAAACAATGGTAAATGGTAAACGGTAAACGGTAAAATGGTAAGCGGTAAAATGGTAAACGGTAAACGGTATAATGGTAAACGGTATAATGGTAAACGGTAAAATGGTAAACAATGGTAAACGGTAAAATGGTAAACAATGCTAAACGGTAAAATGGTAAACGGTAAAATGGTAAACAATGGTAAACGGTAAAATGGTAAACAATGGTAAACGGTAAACGGTAAAATGGTAAACGGTAAAATGGTCAACAATTGTAAACGGTAAAATGGTAAACGGTAAACGGTAAAATGGTAAACAATTGTAAACGGTAAAATGGTAAACAATGGTAAACGGTAAACGGTAAAATGGTAAACGGTAAAATGGTATTTATTTAGCGAATGCAAAGTCCTTAAGCCAAGCGGTTGCCTCCTGGTCTGCTGTATGGAGGGTGATTAATCCTCCTTCCAGTCTTTGGAGAGGACAAACTTCTATGATGTGCTCCATAGTTTGCTCCTCACCACACGCACACAGTGGGCTTGGGCTACTGCCCCATTTGTGGAGGCTGGCCAAGCAGGGGCCATGTCCAGTCCTAAATCTATTGAGCGTAGACCACTGTCTCCTTGGGAGGGTGGTGCCAGGGACCTGTTGGTTGGGGTCTGACACCAGGTGTTTGTTTGGGACCTTATTGGACTCCCATTCCCTTTTCCAAGCTGATTTGATTGTGAAGTCAGCTGATGGGGGGTTCCTCCAAATTGGTCATCTCGATGGGAGTCGAGCAGTGGGTGGGTTGAATATGTCTGCATGGATTGGTAGATTGGGAGAGTCTTTGACCTTTTGAACCATCCTTTGAGAGACTGCTGCTCGGTTTGGTTTGGAAGAATGCAGATTGCTTTTGTCTGTTTTATCTCTCCGTGGAAACAAAGAACCAGTGTTTCCCAGAG
Organism: Protomyctophum bolini; assembly: GCF_963924005.1. NCBI lineage: Eukaryota > Metazoa > Chordata > Actinopteri > Myctophiformes > Myctophidae > Protomyctophum > Protomyctophum bolini. The sequence goes on along the minus strand of NC_137877.1, from coordinate 17,246,931 downwards.
GGTTAAATTTGGTCTCCTGCTATGCCACCAAAATCATAAGAGTGTGGACCAATACTCTCCTTCAAAACTGCTCTAAAAGAGCACTTACAGCCTTAAAGGTGGCTGCAATTCGGAACTGGCCCCTTAATAAGGGAAAATTAGCTAAATGTGTGGCAAATCTCCAAAGAAAAAGCTTACCACTAGCTTTCTTCACAGATGTGGTCATAAAGGTGTCTACAATCACATATAAATTTGTTCCAGCCCAACTCCCTCGGAAACTTTGTGACAGCTGCTGAAAGTTGACGTACCATTATCAACCAATATAAGGCAAAAAAATCATAATGTGCCATGTCAAACTAGGGGATTTTCATGATTCTGAATTATTATATACCTTTATTGAAAGGATAAGCCCCTTGAGATGTCACATCTCATTTTAGAGGGGGTCCTCAACACAGATACATTGTACAATACATTTCACAAAACAATACAACAGTACAACCATACACACACACAGACCGGACAAAACAAAACAAAACAAAACAGAACAAAAGCTCTCCCAAAGATACCTCCCACCCCACTGTTTCAACCCTAAATAGCAGGGCAAAAGTAAAAGGGTAAAATTGTAAAATGGTAAACGGTAAAATGCTAAAATGGTAAACAATGGTAAAATGGTAAACGGTAAAATGGTAAACAATGGTAAATGGTAAACAATGGTAAATGGTAAACGGTAAACGGTAAAATGGTAAACGGTAAAATGGTAAACGGTAAACGGTAAAATGGTAAACAATGGTAAATGGTAAACGGTAAACGGTAAAATGGTAAACGGTAAAATGGTAAACGGTAAAATGGTAAACGGTATAATGGTAAACGGTATAATGGTAAACGGTAAAATGGTAAACAATGGTAAACGGTAAAATGGTAAACAATGGTAAACGGTAAAATGGTAAACGGTAAAATGGTAAACAATGGTAAACGGTAAAATGGTAAACAATGGTAAACGGTAAACGGTAAAATGGTAAACGGTAAAATGGTCAACAATTGTAAACGGTAAAATGGTAAACGGTAAACGGTAAAATGGTAAACAATTGTAAACGGTAAAATGGTAAACGGTAAAATGGTAAACAATGGTAAACGGTAAACGGTAAAATGGTAAACGGTAAAATGGTATTTATTTAGCGAATGCAAAGTCCTTAAGCCAAGCGGTTGCCTCCTGGTCTGCTGTATGGAGGGTGATTAATCCTCCTTCCAGTCTTTGGAGAGGACAAACTTCTATGATGTGCTCCATAGTTTGCTCCTCACCACACGCACACAGTGGGCTTGGGCTACTGCCCCATTTGTGGAGGCTGGCCAAGCAGGGGCCATGTCCAGTCCTCAATCTATTGAGCGTAGACCACTGTCTCCTTGGGAGGGTGGTGCCAGGGACCTGTTGGTTGGGGTCTGACACCAGGTGTTTGTTTGGGACCTTATTGGACTCCCATTCCCTTTTCCAAGCTGATTTGATTGTGAAGTCAGCTGATGGGGGGTTCCTCCAAATTGGTCATCTCGATGGGAGTCGAGCAGTGGGTGGGTTGAATATGTCTGCATGGATTGGTAGATTGGGAGAGTCTTTGACCTTTTGAACCATCCTTTGAGAGACTGCTGCTCGCCGGATGTGTGGGGGTGCTATGTTTGATAATACTGGGAGCCAGGGGAGTGGTGTGGAGCGGATAGTCCCGGTTATGGTTCTCATGGTGGTATTGAGCTGGGTGTCCACCTGGTGTGTGTGTGTGTGATGACCTAGACCAGACAGGGGCACAATATTCTGCTGCAGAGTATGACAGGGCCAGTGCTGAGGTGCGCAGTGTGGAGGCTGCCGCCCCGCATTTTGCACCAGCAAGTTTGCAGAGCAGATTGTTTCTGGACTTCACCTTAGCTGCTGTCCCTTTTAGGTGTTCCTTGAAGTACAGAGTTCTGTCGAGGGTCACACCAAGGTAGGTTGGATAGGGTGCATGCTTCAGTTTGAGTCCGCTCAGGTAGATGTCTAGTTCTCTGGCTGCTTTAGCGTTGTGGAGATGGAATACACTGGAAACAGTTTTTGCTGGGCTCGGTATTAGGCGCCATGTTTTGCAGAACTGGTCCAGTTTGGAGAGGTCTTCGGTGAGCACTTGTTCCAGTGGGTCGAAGTCTGGTGCTTGAAATGCCAGACAGATGTCGTCAGCGTAGATGAATTTGCGGGATTTGGTGGTTGGTAGATAATTTGTGTAGATGTTGAACAGGGTTGGGGCTAGAACTGAGCCTTGCGGGAGTCCATTTCGCTGTGTTCTCCATGAACTTATGTTCTGTCCGAGGTGGACTCTGAACCTCCGGTTGGTCAGCAGAGTTTGTATAATTGCTGTTGCCAAAGCAGGGAGCACCTTTGTGACCTTTAGTATGAGGCCTTTGTGCCAGACAGTATCATAGGCTGCTGTGAGGTCAAGAAACACAGTACCTGTCTTTAGTCTGTTCTCGAAACCATTTTCGATGAAGGTGGTTAGGGCCAGTACTTGTTCTCCTGTGCTGCGGTCCTTGCGGAAACCTGCCTGATCCACACAGAGAATGTCCTCTACTCTTGGAGAAATACGTTGTAGTATTAGGCGTTCCAGGATTTTGAAGGGGACGCTGAGTAAGGACATTGGGCGGTAGCTTGCTGGTAATTTGTGGTCCTTGCCAGGTTTTGGTATGGCAATTACTTTAGCTGTCCGCCATTTCTTTGGGATCAAGTTTGTCTGTACGATCCTGGTGTAGAATTGTGTCAGCCAGGTTAGGGCTCGGGGGCCAAGAGGTATCATGAACTCTGGAGAGATGTTGTCATATCCTGCTGCCTTTCCACATTTCAGGCCCTGCAGGACTTTCTCCAGTTCAGCAATCACGAAAGGTTCAGGGTTTCTTTCCTCTTCAAGTGTTCTCTGATGTTTTAGCTCAGTTGTAACTGCTCTTCTGGTGTGTTTGTCTTGCGTTGCTTTTGCAATAGACAGTAGGTGGGATGCAACTTGGTTGGGTGTAACAGATGCTCGGCTTTGGCTAAAAAATTGTAAACAATGGTAAACGGTAAACGGTAAAATGGTAAACAATGGTAAACGGTAAACGGTAAAATGGTAAACGGTAAAACGGTAAAACGCTAAACGGTAAAATGGTAAACAATGGTAAAATGGTAAATGGTAAATGGTAAATGGTAAACGGTAAAATGGTAAATGGTAAACGGTAAACGTTAAAATGGTAAACGGTAAAATGGTAAAATGGTAAAATGGTAAAATGGTAAAATGGTAAACAATTGTAAACGGTAAAATGGTAAACGGTAAAATGGTAAACGGTAAAATGGTAAACAATGGTAAAACGGTAAACAGTAAAACGGTAAACGGTAAAATGGTAAACGGTAAAATGGTAAACGGTAAAATGGTAAACGGTAAAATGGTAAACGGTAAAATGGTAAATGGTAAATGGTAAAATGTTAGAATGGTAAATGGTAAATGGTAAAATGGTAGAATGGTACAAGGTAAATGGTAAACGGTAAAATGGTAAATGGTAAAAGGTAAATGGTAAATGATAAACGGTAAAATGGTAAACGGTAAAATGGTAAACGGTAAAACGGTAAACGGTAAAACGGTAAACGGTAAAATGGTAAATGGTAAATTGTAAAGTCGCAAGACCGAAACGTTGCTCAATAAAATGCTCTCTTCAAGTGTTCTCTGATGTTTTAGCTCAGTTGTAACTGCTCTTCTGGTGTGTTTGTCTTGCGTTGCTTTTGCAATAGACAGTAGGTGGGATGCAACTTGGTTGGGTGTAACAGATGCTCGGCTTTGGCTAAAAAATTGTAAACAATGGTAAACGGTAAACGGTAAAATGGTAAACAATGGTAAACGGTAAACGGTAAAATGGTAAACGGTAAAATGGTAAAACGCTAAACGGTAAAATGGTAAACAATGGTAAAATGGTAAATGGTAAATGGTAAACGGTAAAATGGTAAATGGTAAACGGTAAACGGTAAACGTTAAAATGGTAAACGGTAAAATGGTAAAATGGTAAACAATTGTAAACGGTAAAATGGTAAACGGTAAAATGGTAAACGGTAAAATGGTAAACGGTAAAATGGTAAACAATGGTAAAACGGTAAACAGTAAAACAGTAAAACGGTAAACGGTAAAATGGTAAACGGTAAAATGGTAAATGGTAAACGGTAAACGTTAAAATGGTAAACGGTAAAATGGTAAAATGGTAAAATGGTAAAATGGTAAAATGGTAAACAATTGTAAACGGTAAAATGGTAAACGGTAAAATGGTAAACGGTAAAATGGTAAACGGTAAAATGGTAAACAATGGTAAAACGGTAAACGGTAAAATGGTAAACGGTAAAATGGTAAACGGTAAAATGGTAAACGGTAAAATGGTAAACGGTAAAATGGTAAATGGTAAATGGTAAAATGTTAGAATGGTAAATGGTAAATGGTAAAATGGTAGAATGGTACAAGGTAAATGGTAAACGGTAAAATGGTAAATGGTAAAAGGTAAATGGTAAATGATAAACGGTAAAATGGTAAACGGTAAAATGGTAAACGGTAAAACGGTAAACGGTAAAACGGTAAACGGTAAAATGGTAAATGGTAAATTGTAAAGTCGCAAGACCGAAACGTTGCTCAATAAAATGCTCTCTTCAAGTGTTCTCTGATGTTTTAGCTCAGTTGTAACTGCTCTTCTGGTGTGTTTGTCTTGCGTTGCTTTTGCAATAGACAGTAGGTGGGATGCAACTTGGTTGGGTGTAACAGATGCTCGGCTTTGGCTAAAAAATTGTAAACAATGGTAAACGGTAAACGGTAAAATGGTAAACAATGGTAAACGGTAAACGGTAAAATGGTAAACGGTAAAATGGTAAAACGCTAAACGGTAAAATGGTAAACAATGGTAAAATGGTAAATGGTAAATGGTAAACGGTAAAATGGTAAATGGTAAACGGTAAACGGTAAACGTTAAAATGGTAAACGGTAAAATGGTAAAATGGTAAAATGGTAAAATGGTAAACAATTGTAAACGGTAAAATGGTAAACGGTAAAATGGTAAACGGTAAAATGGTAAACGGTAAAATGGTAAACAATGGTAATACGGTAAACAGTAAAACAGTAAAACGGTAAACGGTAAAATGGTAAACGGTAAAATGGTAAACGGTAAAATGGTAAACGGTAAAACGGTAAACTGTAAACGGTAAAATGGTAAATGGTAAATGGTAAAATGGTAGAATGGTAAATGGTAAATGGTAAAATGGTAGAATGGTACAAGGTAAATGGTAAACGGTAAAATGGTAAATGGTAAAAGGTAAATGGTAAATGATAAACGGTAAAATGGTAAACGGTAAAATGGTAAACGGTAAAACGGTAAACGGTAAAATGGTAAATGGTAAAGTCGCAAGACCGAAACGTTGCTCAATACAATGCTCTGAACCAGCAAGTGGCAGTGTGCGGATGTCCCTCCTTTCACATGATCATACTCTCTGTCATCATCGCACCTGCTCCAAATTGCCTACCAGGTGTGCGGAAACGGTAAAACGGTAAAATGGTAAATGGTAAATTGTAAATGGTAAAAGGTAAATGGTAAAAGGTAAAAAGTAAAAGGGTAAAATTGTAAAATGGTAAACGGTAAACGGTAAACGGTAAAATGCTAAAATGGTAAACAATGGTAAAATGGTAAACGGTAAAATGGTAAACAATGGTAAACAATGGTAAATGGTAAACAATGGTAAATGGTAAACGGTAAAATGGTAAACAATGGTAAACGGTAAACGGTAAAATGGTAAACAATGGTAAACGGTAAAATGGTAAACGGTAAAATGGTAAACAATGGTAAACGGTAAAATGGTAAAGGGTAAAATGGTAAACAATGGTAAACGGTAAAATGGTAAACGGTAAAATGGTAAACAATGGTAAACGGTAAAATGGTAAACAATGGTAAACGGTAAACGGTAAAATGGTAAACGGTAAAATGGTCAACAATTGTAAACGGTAAAATGGTAAACGGTAAACGGTAAAATGGTAAACAATTGTAAACGGTAAAATGGTAAACGGTAAAATGGTAAACAATGGTAAACGGTAAAATGGTAAACGGTAAAATGGTATTTATTTAGCGAATGCAAAGTCCTTAAGCCAAGCGGTTGCCTCCTGGTCTGCTGTATGGAGGGTGATTAATCCTCCTTCCAGTCTTTGGAGAGGACAAACTTCTATGATGTGCTCCATAGTTTGCTCCTCACCACACGCACACAGTGGGCTTGGGCTACTGCCCCATTTGTGGAGGCTGGCCAAGCAGGGGCCATGTCCAGTCCTCAATCTATTGAGCGTAGACCACTGTCTCCTTGGGAGGGTGGTGCCAGGGACCTGTTGGTTGGGGTCTGACACCAGGTGTTTGTTTGGGACCTTATTGGACTCCCATTCCCTTTTCCAAGCTGATTTGATTGTGAAGTCAGCTGATGGGGGGTTCCTCCAAATTGGTCATCTCGATGGGAGTCGAGCAGTGGGTGGGTTGAATATGTCTGCATGGATTGGTAGATTGGGAGAGTCTTTGACCTTTTGAACCATCCTTTGAGAGACTGCTGCTCGCCGGATGTGTGGGGGTGCTATGTTTGATAATACTGGGAGCCAGGGGAGTGGTGTGGAGCGGATAGTCCCGGTTATGGTTCTCATGGTGGTATTGAGCTGGGTGTCCACCTGGTGTGTGTGTGTGTGATGACCTAGACCAGACAGGGGCACAATATTCTGCTGCAGAGTATGACAGGGCCAGTGCTGAGGTGCGCAGTGTGGAGGCTGCCGCCCCGCATTTTGCACCAGCAAGTTTGCAGAGCAGATTGTTTCTGGACTTCACCTTAGCTGCTGTCCCTTTTAGGTGTTCCTTGAAGTACAGAGTTCTGTCGAGGGTCACACCAAGGTAGGTTGGATAGGGTGCATGCTTCAGTTTGAGTCCGCTCAGGTAGATGTCTAGTTCTCTGGCTGCTTTAGCGTTGTGGAGATGGAATACACTGGAAACAGTTTTTGCTGGGCTCGGTATTAGGCGCCATGTTTTGCAGAACTGGTCCAGTTTGGAGAGGTCTTCGGTGAGCACTTGTTCCAGTGGGTCGAAGTCTGGTGCTTGAAATGCCAGACAGATGTCGTCAGCGTAGATGAATTTGCGGGATTTGGTGGTTGGTAGATAATTTGTGTAGATGTTGAACAGGGTTGGGGCTAGAACTGAGCCTTGCGGGAGTCCATTTCGCTGTGTTCTCCATGAACTTATGTTCTGTCCGAGGTGGACTCTGAACCTCCGGTTGGTCAGCAGAGTTTGTATAATTGCTGTTGCCAAAGCAGGGAGCACCTTTGTGACCTTTAGTATGAGGCCTTTGTGCCAGACAGTATCATAGGCTGCTGTGAGGTCAAGAAACACAGTACCTGTCTTTAGTCTGTTCTCGAAACCATTTTCGATGAAGGTGGTTAGGGCCAGTACTTGTTCTCCTGTGCTGCGGTCCTTGCGGAAACCTGCCTGATCCACACAGAGAATGTCCTCTACTCTTGGAGAAATACGTTGTAGTATTAGGCGTTCCAGGATTTTGAAGGGGACGCTGAGTAAGGACATTGGGCGGTAGCTTGCTGGTAATTTGTGGTCCTTGCCAGGTTTTGGTATGGCAATTACTTTAGCTGTCCGCCATTTCTTTGGGATCAAGTTTGTCTGTACGATCCTGGTGTAGAATTGTGTCAGCCAGGTTAGGGCTCGGGGGCCAAGAGGTATCATGAACTCTGGAGAGATGTTGTCATATCCTGCTGCCTTTCCACATTTCAGGCCCTGCAGGACTTTCTCCAGTTCAGCAATCACGAAAGGTTCAGGGTTTCTTTCCTCTTCAAGTGTTCTCTGATGTTTTAGCTCAGTTGTAACTGCTCTTCTGGTGTGTTTGTCTTGCGTTGCTTTTGCAATAGACAGTAGGTGGGATGCAACTTGGTTGGGTGTAACAGATGCTCGGCTTTGGCTAAAAAATTGTAAACAATGGTAAACGGTAAACGGTAAAATGGTAAACAATGGTAAACGGTAAACGGTAAAATGGTAAACGGTAAAACGGTAAAACGCTAAACGGTAAAATGGTAAACAATGGTAAAATGGTAAATGGTAAATGGTAAATGGTAAACGGTAAAATGGTAAATGGTAAACGGTAAACGTTAAAATGGTAAACGGTAAAATGGTAAAATGGTAAAATGGTAAAATGGTAAAATGGTAAACAATTGTAAACGGTAAAATGGTAAACGGTAAAATGGTAAACGGTAAAATGGTAAACGGAAAATGGTAAACAATGGTAAAACGGTAAACAGTAAAACGGTAAACGGTAAAATGGTAAACGGTAAAATGGTAAACGGTAAAATGGTAAACGGTAAAATGGTAAACGGTAAACGGTAAAATGGTAAACAATGGTAAATGGTAAACGGTAAACGGTAAAATGGTAAACGGTAAAATGGTAAACGGTAAAATGGTAAACGGTATAATGGTAAACGGTATAATGGTAAACGGTAAAATGGTAAACAATGGTAAACGGTAAAATGGTAAACAATGGTAAACGGTAAAATGGTAAACGGTAAAATGGTAAACAATGGTAAACGGTAAAATGGTAAACAATGGTAAACGGTAAACGGTAAAATGGTAAACGGTAAAATGGTCAACAATTGTAAACGGTAAAATGGTAAACGGTAAACGGTAAAATGGTAAACAATTGTAAACGGTAAAATGGTAAACGGTAAAATGGTAAACAATGGTAAACGGTAAACGGTAAAATGGTAAACGGTAAAATGGTATTTATTTAGCGAATGCAAAGTCCTTAAGCCAAGCGGTTGCCTCCTGGTCTGCTGTATGGAGGGTGATTAATCCTCCTTCCAGTCTTTGGAGAGGACAAACTTCTATGATGTGCTCCATAGTTTGCTCCTCACCACACGCACACAGTGGGCTTGGGCTACTGCCCCATTTGTGGAGGCTGGCCAAGCAGGGGCCATGTCCAGTCCTCAATCTATTGAGCGTAGACCACTGTCTCCTTGGGAGGGTGGTGCCAGGGACCTGTTGGTTGGGGTCTGACACCAGGTGTTTGTTTGGGACCTTATTGGACTCCCATTCCCTTTTCCAAGCTGATTTGATTGTGAAGTCAGCTGATGGGGGGTTCCTCCAAATTGGTCATCTCGATGGGAGTCGAGCAGTGGGTGGGTTGAATATGTCTGCATGGATTGGTAGATTGGGAGAGTCTTTGACCTTTTGAACCATCCTTTGAGAGACTGCTGCTCGCCGGATGTGTGGGGGTGCTATGTTTGATAATACTGGGAGCCAGGGGAGTGGTGTGGAGCGGATAGTCCCGGTTATGGTTCTCATGGTGGTATTGAGCTGGGTGTCCACCTGGTGTGTGTGTGTGTGATGACCTAGACCAGACAGGGGCACAATATTCTGCTGCAGAGTATGACAGGGCCAGTGCTGAGGTGCGCAGTGTGGAGGCTGCCGCCCCGCATTTTGCACCAGCAAGTTTGCAGAGCAGATTGTTTCTGGACTTCACCTTAGCTGCTGTCCCTTTTAGGTGTTCCTTGAAGGACAGAGTTCTGTCGAGGGTCACACCAAGGTAGGTTGGATAGGGTGCATGCTTCAGTTTGAGTCCGCTCAGGTAGATGTCTAGTTCTCTGGCTGCTTTAGCGTTGTGGAGATGGAATACACTGGAAACAGTTTTTGCTGGGCTCGGTATTAGGCGCCATGTTTTGCAGAACTGGTCCAGTTTGGAGAGGTCTTCGGTGAGCACTTGTTCCAGTGGGTCGAAGTCTGGTGCTTGAAATGCCAGACAGATGTCGTCAGCGTAGATGAATTTGCGGGATTTGGTGGTTGGTAGATAATTTGTGTAGATGTTGAACAGGGTTGGGGCTAGAACTGAGCCTTGCGGGAGTCCATTTCGCTGTGTTCTCCATGAACTTATGTTCTGTCCGAGGTGGACTCTGAACCTCCGGTTGGTCAGCAGAGTTTGTATAATTGCTGTTGCCAAAGCAGGGAGCACCTTTGTGACCTTTAGTATGAGGCCTTTGTGCCAGACAGTATCATAGGCTGCTGTGAGGTCAAGAAACACAGTACCTGTCTTTAGTCTGTTCTCGAAACCATTTTCGATGAAGGTGGTTAGGGCCAGTACTTGTTCTCCTGTGCTGCGGTCCTTGCGGAAACCTGCCTGATCCACACAGAGAATGTCCTCTACTCTTGGAGAAATACGTTGTAGTATTAGGCGTTCCAGGATTTTGAAGGGGACGCTGAGTAAGGACATTGGGCGGTAGCTTGCTGGTAATTTGTGGTCCTTGCCAGGTTTTGGTATGGCAATTACTTTAGCTGTCCGCCATTTCTTTGGGATCAAGTTTGTCTGTACGATCCTGGTGTAGAATTGTGTCAGCCAGGTTAGGGCTCGGGGGCCAAGAGGTATCATGAACTCTGGAGAGATGTTGTCATATCCTGCTGCCTTTCCACATTTCAGGCCCTGCAGGACTTTCTCCAGTTCAGCAATCACGAAAGGTTCAGGGTTTCTTTCCTCTTCAAGTGTTCTCTGATGTTTTAGCTCAGTTGTAACTGCTCTTCTGGTGTGTTTGTCTTGCGTTGCTTTTGCAATAGACAGTAGGTGGGATGCAACTTGGTTGGGTGTAACAGATGCTCGGCTTTGGCTAAAAAATTGTAAACAATGGTAAACGGTAAACGGTAAAATGGTAAACAATGGTAAACGGTAAACGGTAAAATGGTAAACGGTAAAACGGTAAAACGCTAAACGGTAAAATGGTAAACAATGGTAAAATGGTAAATGGTAAATGGTAAATGGTAAACGGTAAAATGGTAAATGGTAAACGGTAAACGTTAAAATGGTAAACGGTAAAATGGTAAAATGGTAAAATGGTAAAATGGTAAACAATTGTAAACGGTAAAATGGTAAACGGTAAAATGGTAAACGGTAAAATGGTAAACAATGGTAAAACGGTAAACAGTAAAACGGTAAACGGTAAAATGGTAAACGGTAAAATGGTAAACGGTAAAATGGTAAACGGTAAAATGGTAAATGGTAAAATGTTAGAATGGTAAATGGTAAATGGTAAAATGGTAGAATGGTACAAGGTAAATGGTAAACGGTAAAATGGTAAATGGTAAAAGGTAAATGGTAAATGATAAACGGTAAAATGGTAAACGGTAAAATGGTAAACGGTAAAACGGTAAACGGTAAAACGGTAAACGGTAAAATGGTAAATGGTAAATTGTAAAGTCGCAAGACCGAAACGTTGCTCAATAAAATGCTCTCTTCAAGTGTTCTCTGATGTTTTAGCTCAGTTGTAACTGCTCTTCTGGTGTGTTTGTCTTGCGTTGCTTTTGCAATAGACAGTAGGTGGGATGCAACTTGGTTGGGTGTAACAGATGCTCGGCTTTGGCTAAAAAATTGTAAACAATGGTAAACGGTAAACGGTAAAATGGTAAACAATGGTAAACGGTAAACGGTAAAATGGTAAACGGTAAAATGGTAAAACGCTAAACGGTAAAATGGTAAACAATGGTAAAATGGTAAATGGTAAATGGTAAACGGTAAAATGGTAAACGGTAAACGGTAAACGTTAAAATGGTAAACGGTAAAATGGTAAAATGGTAAACAATTGTAAACGGTAAAATGGTAAACGGTAAAATGGTAAACGGTAAAATGGTAAACGGTAAAATGGTAAACAATGGTAAAACGGTAAACAGTAAAACAGTAAAACGGTAAACGGTAAAATGGTAAACGGTAAAATGGTAAATGGTAAACGGTAAACGTTAAAATGGTAAACGGTAAAATGGTAAAATGGTAAAATGGTAAAATGGTAAAATGGTAAACAATTGTAAACGGTAAAATGGTAAACGGTAAAATGGTAAACGGTAAAATGGTAAACGGTAAAATGGTAAACAATGGTAAAACGGTAAACGGTAAAATGGTAAACGGTAAAATGGTAAACGGTAAAATGGTAAACGGTAAAATGGTAAACGGTAAAATGGTAAATGGTAAATGGTAAAATGTTAGAATGGTAAATGGTAAATGGTAAAATGGTAGAATGGTACAAGGTAAATGGTAAACGGTAAAATGGTAAATGGTAAAAGGTAAATGGTAAATGATAAACGGTAAAATGGTAAACGGTAAAATGGTAAACGGTAAAACGGTAAACGGTAAAACGGTAAACGGTAAAATGGTAAATGGTAAATTGTAAAGTCGCAAGACCGAAACGTTGCTCAATAAAATGCTCTCTTCAAGTGTTCTCTGATGTTTTAGCTCAGTTGTAACTGCTCTTCTGGTGTGTTTGTCTTGCGTTGCTTTTGCAATAGACAGTAGGTGGGATGCAACTTGGTTGGGTGTAACAGATGCTCGGCTTTGGCTAAAAAATTGTAAACAATGGTAAACGGTAAACGGTAAAATGGTAAACAATGGTAAACGGTAAACGGTAAAATGGTAAACGGTAAAATGGTAAAACGCTAAACGGTAAAATGGTAAACAATGGTAAAATGGTAAATGGTAAATGGTAAACGGTAAAATGGTAAATGGTAAACGGTAAACGGTAAACGTTAAAATGGTAAACGGTAAAATGGTAAAATGGTAAAATGGTAAAATGGTAAACAATTGTAAACGGTAAAATGGTAAACGGTAAAATGGTAAACGGTAAAATGGTAAACGGTAAAATGGTAAACAATGGTAATACGGTAAACAGTAAAACAGTAAAACGGTAAACGGTAAAATGGTAAACGGTAAAATGGTAAACGGTAAAATGGTAAACGGTAAAACGGTAAACTGTAAACGGTAAAATGGTAAATGGTAAATGGTAAAATGGTAGAATGGTAAATGGTAAATGGTAAAATGGTAGAATGGTACAAGGTAAATGGTAAACGGTAAAATGGTAAATGGTAAAAGGTAAATGGTAAATGATAAACGGTAAAATGGTAAACGGTAAAATGGTAAATGGTAAAACGGTAAACGGTAAAATGGTAAATGGTAAATTGTAAAGTCGCAAGACCGAAACGTTGCTCAATACAATGCTCTGAACCAGCAAGTGGCAGTGTGCGGATGTCCCTCCTTTCACATGATCATACTCTCTGTCATCATCGCACCTGCTCCAAATTGCCTACCAGGTGTGCGGAAACGGTAAAACGGTAAAATGGTAAATGGTAAATGGTAAAAGGTAAATGGTAAAAGGTAAAAAGTAAAAGGGTAAAATTGTAAAATGGTAAACGGTAAACGGTAAACGGTAAAATGCTAAAATGGTAAACAATGGTAAAATGGTAAACGGTAAAATGGTAAACAATGGTAAACAATGGTAAATGGTAAACAATGGTAAATGGTAAACGGTAAAATGGTAAACAATGGTAAACGGTAAACGGTAAAATGGTAAACAATGGTAAACGGTAAAATGGTAAACGGTAAAATGGTAAACAATGGTAAACGGTAAAATGGTAAAGGGTAAAATGGTAAACAATGGTAAACGGTAAAATGGTAAACGGTAAAATGGTAAACAATGGTAAACGGTAAAATGGTAAACAATGGTAAACGGTAAACGGTAAAATGGTAAACGGTAAAATGGTCAACAATTGTAAACGGTAAAATGGTAAACGGTAAACGGTAAAATGGTAAACAATTGTAAACGGTAAAATGGTAAACGGTAAAATGGTAAACAATGGTAAACGGTAAACGGTAAAATGGTAAACGGTAAAATGGTATTTATTTAGCGAATGCAAAGTCCTTAAGCCAAGCGGTTGCCTCCTGGTCTGCTGTATGGAGGGTGATTAATCCTCCTTCCAGTCTTTGGAGAGGACAAACTTCTATGATGTGCTCCATAGTTTGCTCCTCACCACACGCACACAGTGGGCTTGGGCTACTGCCCCATTTGTGGAGGCTGGCCAAGCAGGGGCCATGTCCAGTCCTCAATCTATTGAGCGTAGACCACTGTCTCCTTGGGAGGGTGGTGCCAGGGACCTGTTGGTTGGGGTCTGACACCAGGTGTTTGTTTGGGACCTTATTGGACTCCCATTCCCTTTTCCAAGCTGATTTGATTGTGAAGTCAGCTGATGGGGGGTTCCTCCAAATTGGTCATCTCGATGGGAGTCGAGCAGTGGGTGGGTTGAATATGTCTGCATGGATTGGTAGATTGGGAGAGTCTTTGACCTTTTGAACCATCCTTTGAGAGACTGCTGCTCGCCGGATGTGTGGGGGTGCTATGTTTGATAATACTGGGAGCCAGGGGAGTGGTGTGGAGCGGATAGTCCCGGTTATGGTTCTCATGGTGGTATTGAGCTGGGTGTCCACCTGGTGTGTGTGTGTGTGATGACCTAGACCAGACAGGGGCACAATATTCTGCTGCAGAGTATGACAGGGCCAGTGCTGAGGTGCGCAGTGTGGAGGCTGCCGCCCCGCATTTTGCACCAGCAAGTTTGCAGAGCAGATTGTTTCTGGACTTCACCTTAGCTGCTGTCCCTTTTAGGTGTTCCTTGAAGTACAGAGTTCTGTCGAGGGTCACACCAAGGTAGGTTGGATAGGGTGCATGCTTCAGTTTGAGTCCGCTCAGGTAGATGTCTAGTTCTCTGGCTGCTTTAGCGTTGTGGAGATGGAATACACTGGAAACAGTTTTTGCTGGGCTCGGTATTAGGCGCCATGTTTTGCAGAACTGGTCCAGTTTGGAGAGGTCTTCGGTGAGCACTTGTTCCAGTGGGTCGAAGTCTGGTGCTTGAAATGCCAGACAGATGTCGTCAGCGTAGATGAATTTGCGGGATTTGGTGGTTGGTAGATAATTTGTGTAGATGTTGAACAGGGTTGGGGCTAGAACTGAGCCTTGCGGGAGTCCATTTCGCTGTGTTCTCCATGAACTTATGTTCTGTCCGAGGTGGACTCTGAACCTCCGGTTGGTCAGCAGAGTTTGTATAATTGCTGTTGCCAAAGCAGGGAGCACCTTTGTGACCTTTAGTATGAGGCCTTTGTGCCAGACAGTATCATAGGCTGCTGTGAGGTCAAGAAACACAGTACCTGTCTTTAGTCTGTTCTCGAAACCATTTTCGATGAAGGTGGTTAGGGCCAGTACTTGTTCTCCTGTGCTGCGGTCCTTGCGGAAACCTGCCTGATCCACACAGAGAATGTCCTCTACTCTTGGAGAAATACGTTGTAGTATTAGGCGTTCCAGGATTTTGAAGGGGACGCTGAGTAAGGACATTGGGCGGTAGCTTGCTGGTAATTTGTGGTCCTTGCCAGGTTTTGGTATGGCAATTACTTTAGCTGTCCGCCATTTCTTTGGGATCAAGTTTGTCTGTACGATCCTGGTGTAGAATTGTGTCAGCCAGGTTAGGGCTCGGGGGCCAAGAGGTATCATGAACTCTGGAGAGATGTTGTCATATCCTGCTGCCTTTCCACATTTCAGGCCCTGCAGGACTTTCTCCAGTTCAGCAATCACGAAAGGTTCAGGGTTTCTTTCCTCTTCAAGTGTTCTCTGATGTTTTAGCTCAGTTGTAACTGCTCTTCTGGTGTGTTTGTCTTGCGTTGCTTTTGCAATAGACAGTAGGTGGGATGCAACTTGGTTGGGTGTAACAGATGCTCGGCTTTGGCTAAAAAATTGTAAACAATGGTAAACGGTAAACGGTAAAATGGTAAACAATGGTAAACGGTAAACGGTAAAATGGTAAACGGTAAAACGGTAAAACGCTAAACGGTAAAATGGTAAACAATGGTAAAATGGTAAATGGTAAATGGTAAATGGTAAACGGTAAAATGGTAAATGGTAAACGGTAAACGTTAAAATGGTAAACGGTAAAATGGTAAAATGGTAAAATGGTAAAATGGTAAACAATTGTAAACGGTAAAATGGTAAACGGTAAAATGGTAAACGGTAAAATGGTAAACGGTAAAATGGTAAACAATGGTAAAACGGTAAACAGTAAAACGGTAAACGGTAAAATGGTAAACGGTAAAATGGTAAACGGTAAAATGGTAAACGGTAAAATGGTAAACGGTAAACGGTAAAATGGTAAACAATGGTAAATGGTAAACGGTAAACGGTAAAATGGTAAACGGTAAAATGGTAAACGGTAAAATGGTAAACGGTATAATGGTAAACGGTATAATGGTAAACGGTAAAATGGTAAACAATGGTAAACGGTAAAATGGTAAACAATGGTAAACGGTAAAATGGTAAACGGTAAAATGGTAAACAATGGTAAACGGTAAAATGGTAAACAATGGTAAACGGTAAACGGTAAAATGGTAAACGGTAAAATGGTCAACAATTGTAAACGGTAAAATGGTAAACGGTAAACGGTAAAATGGTAAACAATTGTAAACGGTAAAATGGTAAACGGTAAAATGGTAAACAATGGTAAACGGTAAACGGTAAAATGGTAAACGGTAAAATGGTATTTATTTAGCGAATGCAAAGTCCTTAAGCCAAGCGGTTGCCTCCTGGTCTGCTGTATGGAGGGTGATTAATCCTCCTTCCAGTCTTTGGAGAGGACAAACTTCTATGATGTGCTCCATAGTTTGCTCCTCACCACACGCACACAGTGGGCTTGGGCTACTGCCCCATTTGTGGAGGCTGGCCAAGCAGGGGCCATGTCCAGTCCTCAATCTATTGAGCGTAGACCACTGTCTCCTTGGGAGGGTGGTGCCAGGGACCTGTTGGTTGGGGTCTGACACCAGGTGTTTGTTTGGGACCTTATTGGACTCCCATTCCCTTTTCCAAGCTGATTTGATTGTGAAGTCAGCTGATGGGGGGTTCCTCCAAATTGGTCATCTCGATGGGAGTCGAGCAGTGGGTGGGTTGAATATGTCTGCATGGATTGGTAGATTGGGAGAGTCTTTGACCTTTTGAACCATCCTTTGAGAGACTGCTGCTCGCCGGATGTGTGGGGGTGCTATGTTTGATAATACTGGGAGCCAGGGGAGTGGTGTGGAGCGGATAGTCCCGGTTATGGTTCTCATGGTGGTATTGAGCTGGGTGTCCACCTGGTGTGTGTGTGTGTGATGACCTAGACCAGACAGGGGCACAATATTCTGCTGCAGAGTATGACAGGGCCAGTGCTGAGGTGCGCAGTGTGGAGGCTGCCGCCCCGCATTTTGCACCAGCAAGTTTGCAGAGCAGATTGTTTCTGGACTTCACCTTAGCTGCTGTCCCTTTTAGGTGTTCCTTGAAGGACAGAGTTCTGTCGAGGGTCACACCAAGGTAGGTTGGATAGGGTGCATGCTTCAGTTTGAGTCCGCTCAGGTAGATGTCTAGTTCTCTGGCTGCTTTAGCGTTGTGGAGATGGAATACACTGGAAACAGTTTTTGCTGGGCTCGGTATTAGGCGCCATGTTTTGCAGAACTGGTCCAGTTTGGAGAGGTCTTCGGTGAGCACTTGTTCCAGTGGGTCGAAGTCTGGTGCTTGAAATGCCAGACAGATGTCGTCAGCGTAGATGAATTTGCGGGATTTGGTGGTTGGTAGATAATTTGTGTAGATGTTGAACAGGGTTGGGGCTAGAACTGAGCCTTGCGGGAGTCCATTTCGCTGTGTTCTCCATGAACTTATGTTCTGTCCGAGGTGGACTCTGAACCTCCGGTTGGTCAGCAGAGTTTGTATAATTGCTGTTGCCAAAGCAGGGAGCACCTTTGTGACCTTTAGTATGAGGCCTTTGTGCCAGACAGTATCATAGGCTGCTGTGAGGTCAAGAAACACAGTACCTGTCTTTAGTCTGTTCTCGAAACCATTTTCGATGAAGGTGGTTAGGGCCAGTACTTGTTCTCCTGTGCTGCGGTCCTTGCGGAAACCTGCCTGATCCACACAGAGAATGTCCTCTACTCTTGGAGAAATACGTTGTAGTATTAGGCGTTCCAGGATTTTGAAGGGGACGCTGAGTAAGGACATTGGGCGGTAGCTTGCTGGTAATTTGTGGTCCTTGCCAGGTTTTGGTATGGCAATTACTTTAGCTGTCCGCCATTTCTTTGGGATCAAGTTTGTCTGTACGATCCTGGTGTAGAATTGTGTCAGCCAGGTTAGGGCTCGGGGGCCAAGAGGTATCATGAACTCTGGAGAGATGTTGTCATATCCTGCTGCCTTTCCACATTTCAGGCCCTGCAGGACTTTCTCCAGTTCAGCAATCACGAAAGGTTCAGGGTTTCTTTCCTCTTCAAGTGTTCTCTGATGTTTTAGCTCAGTTGTAACTGCTCTTCTGGTGTGTTTGTCTTGCGTTGCTTTTGCAATAGACAGTAGGTGGGATGCAACTTGGTTGGGTGTAACAGATGCTCGGCTTTGGCTAAAAAATTGTAAACAATGGTAAACGGTAAACGGTAAAATGGTAAACAATGGTAAACGGTAAACGGTAAAATGGTAAACGGTAAAACGGTAAAACGCTAAACGGTAAAATGGTAAACAATGGTAAAATGGTAAATGGTAAATGGTAAATGGTAAACGGTAAAATGGTAAATGGTAAACGGTAAACGTTAAAATGGTAAACGGTAAAATGGTAAAATGGTAAAATGGTAAAATGGTAAACAATTGTAAACGGTAAAATGGTAAACGGTAAAATGGTAAACGGTAAAATGGTAAACGGTAAAATGGTAAACAATGGTAAAACGGTAAACAGTAAAACGGTAAACGGTAAAATGGTAAACGGTAAAATGGTAAACGGTAAAATGGTAAACGGTAAAATGGTAAATGGTAAATGGTAAAATGTTAGAATGGTAAATGGTAAATGGTAAATGGTAAAATGGTAGAATGGTACAAGGTAAATGGTAAACGGTAAAATGGTAAATGGTAAAAGGTAAATGGTAAATGATAAACGGTAAAATGGTAAACGGTAAAATGGTAAACGGTAAAACGGTAAACGGTAAAACGGTAAACGGTAAAATGGTAAATGGTAAATTGTAAAGTCGCAAGACCGAAACGTTGCTCAATAAAATGCTCTCTTCAAGTGTTCTCTGATGTTTTAGCTCAGTTGTAACTGCTCTTCTGGTGTGTTTGTCTTGCGTTGCTTTTGCAATAGACAGTAGGTGGGATGCAACTTGGTTGGGTGTAACAGATGCTCGGCTTTGGCTAAAAAATTGTAAACAATGGTAAACGGTAAACGGTAAAATGGTAAACAATGGTAAACGGTAAACTGTAAAATGGTAAACGGTAAAATGGTAAAACGCTAAACGGTAAAATGGTAAACAATGGTAAAATGGTAAATGGTAAATGGTAAACGGTAAAATGGTAAATGGTAAACGGTAAACGGTAAACGTTAAAATGGTAAACGGTAAAATGGTAAAATGGTAAAATGGTAAAATGGTAAACAATTGTAAACGGTAAAATGGTAAACGGTAAAATGGTAAACGGTAAAATGGTAAACAATGGTAAAACGGTAAAAAGTAAAACAGTAAAACGGTAAACGGTAAAATGGTAAACGGTAAAATGGTAAATGGTAAACGGTAAACGTTAAAATGGTAAACGGTAAAATGGTAAAATGGTAAAATGGTAAAATGGTAAAATGGTAAACAATTGTAAACGGTAAAATGGTAAACGGTAAAATGGTAAACGGTAAAATGGTAAACGGTAAAATGGTAAACAATGGTAAAACGGTAAACGGTAAAATGGTAAACGGTAAAATGGTAAACGGTAAAATGGTAAACGGTAAAATGGTAAACGGTAAAATGGTAAATGGTAAATGGTAAAATGTTAGAATGGTAAATGGTAAATGGTAAAATGGTAGAATGGTACAAGGTAAATGGTAAACGGTAAAATGGTAAATGGTAAAATGGTAAATGGTAAATGGTAAAATGTTAGAATGGTAAATGGTAAATGGTAAAATGGTAGAATGGTACAAGGTAAATGGTAAACGGTAAAATGGTAAATGGTAAAAGGTAAATGGTAAATGATAAACGGTAAAATGGTAAACGGTAAAATGGTAAACGGTAAAACGGTAAACGGTAAAACGGTAAACGGTAAAATGGTAAATGGTAAATTGTAAAGTCGCAAGACCGAAACGTTGCTCAATAAAATGCTCTCTTCAAGTGTTCTCTGATGTTTTAGCTCAGTTGTAACTGCTCTTCTGGTGTGTTTGTCTTGCGTTGCTTTTGCAATAGACAGTAGGTGGGATGCAACTTGGTTGGGTGTAACAGATGCTCGGCTTTGGCTAAAAAATTGTAAACAATGGTAAACGGTAAACGGTAAAATGGTAAACAATGGTAAACGGTAAACGGTAAAACGGTAAAATGGTAAAACGCTAAACGGTAAAATGGTAAACAATGGTAAAATGGTAAATGGTAAATGGTAAACGGTAAAATGGTAAATGGTAAACGGTAAACGGTAAACGTTAAAATGGTAAACGGTAAAATGGTAAAATGGTAAAATGGTAAAATGGTAAACAATTGTAAACGGTAAAATGGTAAACGGTAAAATGGTAAACGGTAAAATGGTAAACGGTAAAATGGTAAACAATGGTAATACGGTAAACAGTAAAACAGTAAAACGGTAAACGGTAAAATGGTAAACGGTAAAATGGTAAACGGTAAAATGGTAAACGGTAAAACGGTAAACTGTAAACGGTAAAATGGTAAATGGTAAATGGTAAAATGGTAGAATGGTAAATGGTAAATGGTAAAATGGTAGAATGGTACAAGGTAAATGGTAAACGGTAAAATGGTAAATGGTAAAAGGTAAATGGTAAATGATAAACGGTAAAATGGTAAACGGTAAAATGGTAAACGGTAAAACGGTAAACGGTAAAATGGTAAATGGTAAATTGTAAAGTCGCAAGACCGAAACGTTGCTCAATACAATGCTCTGAACCAGCAAGTGGCAGTGTGCGGATGTCCCTCCTTTCACATGATCATACTCTCTGTCATCATCGCACCTGCTCCAAATTGCCTACCAGGTGTGCGGAAACGGTAAAACGGTAAAATGGTAAATGGTAAATTGTAAATGGTAAAAGGTAAATGGTAAAAGGTAAAAAGTAAAAGGGTAAAATTGTAAAATGGTAAACGGTAAACGGTAAACGGTAAAATGCTAAAATGGTAAACAATGGTAAAATGGTAAACGGTAAAATGGTAAACAATGGTAAACAATGGTAAATGGTAAACAATGGTAAATGGTAAACGGTAAAATGGTAAACAATGGTAAACGGTAAACGGTAAAATGGTAAACAATGGTAAACGGTAAAATGGTAAACGGTAAAATGGTAAACAATGGTAAACGGTAAAATGGTAAAGGGTAAAATGGTAAACAATGGTAAACGGTAAAATGGTAAACGGTAAAATGGTAAACAATTGTAAACGGTAAACGGTAAAATGGTAAACAATGGTAAACGGTAAACGGTAAAATGGTAAACAATGGTAAACAATGGTAAACGGTAAACGGTAAAATGGTAAATGGTAAAATGGTAAACAATGGTAAACGGTAAAATTGTAAACAATGGTAAACGGTAAAATGGTAAACAATGGTATACGGTAAAATGGTAAATGGTAAAATGGTAAACAATGGTAAACGGTAAACGGTAAACGGTAAAATGGTAAATAATGGTAAACGGTAAACGGTAAAACGGTAAAATGGTAAACAATGGTAAACGGTAAAATTGTAAACGGTAAAATGGTAAAACGGTAAAATGGTAAAACGGTAAAATGGTAAACAATGGTAAAATGGTAAATGGTAAACGGTAAAATGGTAAATGGTAAAATGGTAAATGGTAAATGGTAAACGGTAAACGGTAAACGGTAAAATGGTAAACAGTAAAATGGTAAAATGGTAAACCAGTTTCTTTCCCCTCCATGGCTGGCCAGGGGGAGGTAGTTTAGAGACCAGGATTACTGCATGTTTTTTGTGAGGGCCTAGAGGACACGGGGAGAACATGCAAACTCCACACAGAAAGGCCCTTTCGCCAACCCCGCCTCGGGTATGGGCACTGATGATGCAGAGGAGGGAACATGCCCCCAGCGCCCACAAAGGGGTGTGTGTGTGTGTGTGTGTGTGCGTCCCCAGCGGGAATCGACCCAGGACCTTCTAGCTGTGAGGCGACAGCACTATACCGACTGTGCCACCGTGACCCCCCTTTAGTTGTGTTGTTGTTTTACTCTCTTTGTTCTTCACTTTGCACAAGCTGCACTCTGCAGAGCATAATGCTGCCCTCCACCGGCTGTAAAATCATATATTATTGAATAGAATACTGATATGAATACTGCGACTGTAAGAGGACTGGTCCATCTCTCTCTCTCTCGGTTTTTATGTCTTTATTGATAGGATAGAAGACTCACAGGAAATGGGGAGAGAGATGGGAAGTGACAGCAAAGGCTGTCATGATCGTGATTCGAGAGAGAGAGAGAGAGAGAAACTCCATCCAGATTTGTGTGTGTGTGTGTGTGTGTGTGTGTGTGTGTGTGCGAGTGAGAGACACAGAGAGAGACACAGAGAGAGAGTCTCTGTTTAATATCTTTCTCTGTGTTTGTTTTTTCATCTTTTCTTAAAGTGAGTGAAACTTGTGGGTGGGTGGGCGACTGGGTGCACTTTTTTAGTGGATGAAACTGGTATTTGTCTCTGTCACCAAACTGTATGACTACTGATTTCTGTTATGTTATGTCCAACATGTATGTATGTATGTGTGTGTGTGTGTGTGTGTGTGTGTGTGTGTGTGTGTGTGTGTGTGTGTGTGTGTGTGCGTGTGTGCGTGTGTGCGTGCGTGCGTGCGTGCGACAGAGAGAGCGAGAGAGAGATGACAGATGTTTGGCCTGGCCCGTCTCCAGTGGCACAATACAATCCTTGATTTGGTGTTTTCAGACCACAACAGCCATCGTGCAGCCACTCGCGAGCACCAAATAAATCTGTTTGGCCGTCATTCCACAGTTTTGCTCTAATCTGTTTCTATGAGACAGCGCTGACAGCTCGTTATCCACTCGTCACCTATCTCATCTCACAGCTCAGATCCCATTTATCAATGCTTCAATCTCGCCGCATTTAATCCACATCGCCAGAGAGATTATCAGAACCTAGCATCACCATCACATACGTATACACGCTCATTGTGATACGAGATCTGACCCCCTCGGGCTGATGGAACACATATCGCTGCTGTCAGGCAGAAACCTTGGATACCTCCATACCTTTTTGTGTATTAATGACATTGTCGCACATAAATAGCTTGATACTTTGAAAAACCCAAAATAGTGACACACACACACACACACACACACACACACACACACACACAAAAGCACGGCCTCTCACTTCCACTAATGCATATACCCTGGTTACCATATTTTGGACATGCCATGCTGTAGGTAAAAACTTGTCACCAAAAGTGCATGGTTTTCATTAATTCCCTCCCAGCTAAAACAGAAGTGGGGAGGAAGGTGGACATGATCTGCTCTAATGTTAGTCTCGTGTTGCCAGGCTGTTGCCTCTCGCAATTTTCAAACGCTTCCGTCATACAGTCTGGAGCACGGAAGCTCTGATCATGAGTAAGAGATAAAGTGGAAGTGAACCCTCCTCCCCACTTCCGTTTCGTCTTTATAGTCGCGCAAATTTATCCTAATATAAATTGAAATCATCTAAGCATATATAGCTTGTTGCTTAGCACACATGGAAATAAACAAATTAAATGTAAAGATATTTTAAAGTATATTGATAGTATAAGTATATGAAAAAAGATCTTCCTTACTCGGATTTCGGGAGGTGTACTAGCAGCATGGCTTGACTTCAGCACTGTGGTCGGCAGTGCCAGCAGAATGCACGAAAAAGGCTGCGAAGAAGACCCTCCAGTTTATCAACTGGCTGTGGGAGAGCAGCGGACTGAGCGGGGTGTGTGTGTGTGTGTGTGTGTGTGTGTGTGTGTGTGTGACGTGACGTGACGTGACGTGACGTGGCGTGGCGTGGCGTGGCGTGGCGTGACGTGACGTGACGTGACGTGACGTGACGTGACGTGACGTGACGTGACGTGACGTGACGTGACACAGTCACAGACAATGCGAGACTCACAAAAAACGTGTTGCTCAAAAGGAGGCTTCACTGTGTATGGATCGTATGGATAGGTTTGTACTAAAACCAAAACAAGATTCCAACGCAGATAAGGTAACAGCAGCGGAAATAACTAGTGCTTACTACACAGCAACACTCCCAGTCATACAGATCAGTGTTTCTAGACTCAGATGCAGTGCAAAGAAATGGCATATGGTCGTACCAAGGCAGCATCCATAGTTCACAGATGTGCTTGCACCTGCCTGTGTGGGGAGTTGTTTGAGAGAGAGTTAAAAACACCAGTGGTTCAAGAACTGAAGTGACAAAACTGCCCACACTCCATTATTTTCAGTTGCAGTTGGCTGTGTTAGGAGGAGGATGCTTTGATAAAGTAAACATTTCTTTATTGGTTCCTTATTGGTTGTAATTCATGTTTTCACAATCAAATCAAAGCCTCTTTGTTGGTAGGTTGTTGTATTGTCCAGTTGTATTGTCCAGTAAATAGTTAATTTAAATGCATTTCTGTTAAAGTTATAAAGTACTGTTTAAGTCAGTCTGTGGATTTTATACAAGAACTACATTGAACTACATTGAATTTGGATCCATTGAAACACAGCTCTCCCCCCCCCCCTGAAAAGCAACGTATTTTGGACATACAAGGTTTCTAGTAGAAACAAAGAGCAGACTGGCAGAGGCAGACCTCTCATATATTTCTATAGGATACAAAATGGTTATTCTATATTCCAGTTCTGATATATTGCTGACAAAGTCCCTCTGGGTATCCAGGCCTTTTCTCTCTCAGCCCAGCTGCCTGCTGTCATTAAGGAGTTGGATATTACTGTTAACTTTGACAATCCACGGCTAGAATTTCCATGCGAAGCATTATAATATATCATACTATCCACGCACAGATGGTTTAACCCCCACTGGCCCTGCTGGTGCATTACTCAAATTATGTTTACACAGCTTTCTGGGAAATATTTTCTGAAATAAAATATTTTTTATGCATTAAGACTTCCATCTTTAGTTAACCCCCGCCCCTTAAGTGTTTGTTGAACCACTTAAGTCCTATATACTTATAGACGCTCAACACGTGATGCTTTTCTTTGTTGGGCAAATATCGCTTCCAACTAAAATGTTGCATGAATACAACAGGACGACCAAATAGCTTTGAATGCGTCGTATCCAGTGTGAATGCCCCTCCGAAATCCTGACATCACTCGCTCATCCCCTAGCTTGGTCGCCAAAGTATTTTCTCTAGAGAATAACATGGGGTGATCCTGTAAATCGTCTCATATAAGCACTGTTGTTCAAAAATAAACAAACTGTCTCTGCTATATTGTCGGGGAGGTGTCTCTGAATCGTTTACAATAATCAGTCACTCATATTTGAAACAGTCTGGTTCTGGCAAAAATGTAACTATAATTCATGCAGCGGCAGTAACAAATGTTTTAAATCTTAGTCCACATATTTTATGGTCTATGGTAAAAGCATGTGAATGTAACAACCAGTGTGCCTGGACATCTCTGGTCCAGTCAGGCCCATGTGTCTAGTGGGGGATTATGCAGTGGATACATTATTTCAAGTGAGTGCTCACGGTGTGGCTGTGGGCAGGATGGCTTTCTCTGGCTGTGGGTCTGGAGACTAGCATAAGGTTAATAGAGTACACTGGAGACCTTAACTACCCTGGCATTTGCATGTGAGTGTCAGAATGTGTTAGTTAAGACTATCCTTGTCAGCATCGAGCATTTTTATATTGTGTGAAATAAGAATTGTGTTTCAAATATAAACAAATGATCCACGTATTTCACTGATATGGATATGAAGAATCAACTGATGGCGAGAAATGCTACTGTTATGTTACTGCCACCAAATTCGTAAATGTTTCGTCAGACAAATATGAGTGACTGACTGCCGTAAACGATACAGACATGCCCTCCTCAACAGTATCAATCGACACAGTTTGTTTATCTTTGGACCACAATGCTTAGGAGACGATTCTAAGATGACACAATGTTATCGTCCATAGAGAAAATACCAGGGGATGTCATGACTTCGGCATTCTATAAGTGCCAACTGTGCAGACAATTGTTCATTTATAATGACGATAATGATCTTTTGTGTAGACAAAGCAGCTATGAATCTAGCACTATGCATGGGTAGATTGTGAATCAATAGAATTCAATAGAAATCTTAAACAATTGAAAATAAGAACAATGATTAAAAGAACAATGCAGAATAATTAAATGGATAGACCAATCTGGTGATATGGGAACAGCTACTGTATGTGAATGTATTTCTTAAAAAAGAGAGAATTAGAGAAAGAAAGAAGGAGAATAAATAAATCTCCCCAATCTCCCTAAAGTCCATGTTTCTGCCAACCGCCACTTTCGATCTTAGGGCAGTGTTGTCAAGCAGGTCTCCTCTGTATAGATCTATAGGCCTATCTGGAGGAAGGACTGAAAATCCCTGCTCATCATGTTAATGAAACTAGCTCAGCCAGCGCATACTCCTCGATCCCCGGAAGTACCTCTCCTTTGGGGTTTGAGATAGTTTGATGACACACAGAGTGATGTTGAAGTCATTTTGAGATCTGACGTATTCACTGGTGAGTTCCATTTTCACATTTTCTGATTCAGATTTCTCTATTTCGTCTACAACATCCATTGCTTCGGCAAGTTCCAACACTTGTGCCTCTGCTATGGCTGCATCAGCTTCTCCCTGTGATGCTAGCACTTCTAGCTCTGTGTCTAGTCTTACTGCTTCCAACATTTTTAATTTAGCCTCTTGCGTAGCGTATTGTGCCCTCACCTTGGCCGTTTTAGCTTTGGCTCAGGCAAGGGTTGCACTTGATGATGACGATTATGTCCTGCTGCTCACAGTCCCAGCACTGGATGCCTTGCTGCTTGCTTTTGAGGCCATCTTGACACTTCACTTGGAAACCTCCAGTGCTGTATTTTCATTGTAATGTTCTATGGCAGTGTAGTTGCATTGTAATAATGCAGGCGCTTTAAAATCCACTTTAATGAAGCAGAAGCAACTGAGAGTTGCTGTAGCAGAGTGAGGAAAACAACAATTTGTTTGTCACATTGTGCCCGTGACAAATAGAATTATGGATAAAAGAACGAGTACAAACTCATTTCGTCTGGTTCTGCTTTGTAGAGCTCAGTTCCGTGTCAAGTGATTGATGCTCCTGATCCGGTCATGAGTATGTTTACCCTCTCTGAAGACACGCTTACAAACACCCATTGCTTAATTTTTCAATCGGCTTAGATAGCTTCACACACAGACACTCAGCCTTGCATAATAACACAACGGAATAATCAACTCCCAGTGCAAACGGTGACACTGTTAATTCAGGATAGTTGAGGTCAACTCTGTACAAGAAAAGATTTTATGACATGATACTATACTATATATGATACTATGATACTACTACTACTAATAATAATAAATAAAATAAAATAATAATAATAATATGATATTTCTGGATATTCTTCTATATATATAATTTTGAGCTTGTAGATCTGCTATTTGACATTTGAAAACCTGAAATAGGACATAATCTGCATTATGAGTTCTTATACTTTTGGTACTTTTGTATACCTTTATGAGGATGAGGGATGAGTCTGTGGTGTGAACTGTGAACATCCTCCTCGTAGAGGTGACGGGAGGGGTCTACAACATGACAGCGTCTCACTGCCTCCTCAAACTACCCCCTGCTGCAGCCATCTCACTAGCTAGTGTGTTAAGTTTGTGTCTATGTCACCCGACCTCATGCACAAGGGGAAGCCAACAAACTGAACAAGCTGTATCGTTCGTTGCTGTCGGCAATTAACCGCTCATCTCCATATTTTAAGTTGTTGTCGTCACACAAAATCACACAAAATCATCAAAAGTAGCAGATCCGCAAGTGAGAGAGACTTGGAGTAGAGTCGCTGCTTCTTCGCTTGGAAAGGAGCCAGCTTCGGTGTTTCGGCCATCCGGTTAGGACGCCTCTCGAGTGTCTCCCTAGGGAGGTCATCGACGCACGCCCCACTGGAAGGAGACCCCAAGGCAGGATCCCCAAGAATGAAGTTTCTAACGTTGCTGTGGAGAGGGAACTCTGGAACTCTCTGGTAGAGCTGTTGCCCCCGTGACCCGACTACAGATAAGCAGTTGAAGATGGATGGATGGATGGATGGATGGATAGTAATTCACGGTTGTGTCACTGGATCAGATTTTAATGTGAGAGCGAAGTTTGGAGGATGATTACAAACAGAGGTCTGTCAGTAATAAGTACTATACACAGCAGCGCCACATAAAAAGCTCTATCGATCGCGTCTCCGCGGGACCCCTGCTATACGCTGCAGCCCATAATTGCACAGGAGGGGGCTTTATTCCAGCAGTGTCGGCGTCCCAGGGCCACGCTTCAACGATACATCATGTTATATCAAGTCAAAATTCTCCTTAACTGTTTGTCCCAGGCCTTGTACTGACCCCAGGCCAATTTGATAAAGTGTCACACACGGGACGCTTAACTGCTCTCAACCTGGCGTTCCCCACGGACCGCCCAGCAAACCTAACCCAGGTTGCTCATTCTCAGTGGCGGGGAAAAGTACTGCAATATAAAAATACTCTGTTACAAGTAAAAGTGCAGAATTAAACATTTACTTGAGTAAAAAGTACAAAAGTCGACAAATTCGATCCTAGTGCCCGGGATCGAACCCATGACCTTGTAGTCACGTCAAATACAATACAACAAGAGCAACAACAAACAAACAAGGATGTTTGCCCATCAGGACAAGCTATTTACAATTACATATAGGGAATGGGATGCAAGGGTTAGTGGTAATACCAATCATAACACACACTCGGGCACACACACACACACACACACACACACACACACACACACACACACACACACACACACACACACACACACACACACACACACACACACACACACCACAATCTATCTTAACTTCTTTGTAACTTCCCAGGGTGGAGGAGGGTTGAACTTTTTTTAATAAGACAGAAAGCTGATGTGTTTTTAAGTCCTCTTGTGACATGTAAACAGTGAAACACAGCCTCTGATTTTCTCTGCCTTCAGCACGCTTTCGTGGCAGAGCCAGCCTTGCCTCAAGCCTCAGCAACGCCTTCAAACCCACACCCGTGGCAGCCCTCACACCTGCATCTGTGTTTATCCCTGATCCAAGGGGCACTGAGGGTCCAGGTTCACTGGAGACGTGTGACAGGAGGAGGAGGAAGGAGGAACAACCAGTGGTGGAAGAAATTAGCATTTGCGCCTGTCGTAGACATGCGCAGAGCAAGTTCAGTCAGGGAACCTCAGTCAGCGCGCCGGCCGTTAATTGGGCCACCGCAGCATCAGGCTCTCATCCACATGATTCACCCAGCCAATCACACGCTCACCCAATCTCATACCGGCTACTTCAACCGAAGGTTTTGCATTCATCCTCCTGCTTGCTTGCTTGCTTGCTGCTGCTTTATTGTATACTATGCGCTGCTGTATACAAAGTGCTCACCCACCTCCACCCCAGCTACCACCTGTCGTTTTGGATCTACTGTTTTAGGTACGGGGGATTCAGAGTCCCCATGGTCGGGACTGATGCGCTTGACCTGAGTACCTAAAAAGCAGATCCAATACATCGCCAAACCATAATAAATATATTGCATTGATTATCTTATATTCAATAAATATATAAATTACATCCTCCTTGAGTTGTCTGACTGAAGTACTCATATATCTTCTTTATCACACAATTTTATAACCCATTTTTTTCACATGGTGCCAATTGCATATAAACTGTAATCCTGGGATCTATAACCAACCTGCCAATCTGGGAAGAGCCCGTATAAAACTACTACTAATGTAAACTACTGGAACTGCTAAAATAGGAGTTTGAGGATAATGTATATTGGCTACTTTGAAATAATCTGCAAAGTAACTATAGTAACTGAACCTAAACCAAACTAAAGCAGAGGAAAAGTACAATATTTGCCTCAGAGATGTAGCACCGAAAGTAAATTGAAAGCACCTCAAAATTGTACTGAAATGCATACTCAGTCACTCAATGCCGGTTCTAGGCCTTTTGAGGCCCTAGGCAACATATTATACAGAGCCCAAAATGTTTATAAACAAATCACAAATGTTTATAAACAAATCACAAATGTTTATAAACAAATCACAAATGTTTATAAACAAATACCAAAATGTTTATAAACAAATCCCAAATCCCTTGGTCCTACCCCCCCGACCATGAGACTTACTACAGGTAAACTGGTAGTGGTCCTACCCCCCCCATGAGACTTACAAATCCCAAATGTTTATAAACAAATCCAAAATGTTTGTAAACAAATCCCAAATGTTTATAAACAAATCCCAAATGTTTATAAACAAATCCCAAAATGTTTATAAACAAATCACAAATGTTTATAAACAAATCACAAATGTTTATAAACAAATACCAAAATGTTTATAAACAAATCCCAAATCCCTTGGTCCTACCCCCCCGACCATGAGACTTACTACAGGTCAACTGGTAGTGGTCCTACCCCCCCCATGAGACTTACAAATCCCAAATGTTTATAAACAAATCCCAAATGTTTGTAAACAAATCCCAAATGTTTATAAACAAATCCCAAAATGTTTATAAATAAATCACAAATGTTTATAAACAAATCACAAATGTTTATAAACAAATACCAAAATGTTTATAAACAAATCCCAAATCCCTTGGTCCTACCCCCCCGACCAATAGTCACTTCACAGTTCACACCACTGGGGAACCGTTCGGAGGAGACTAAAGGGGAGCTCTATAGAGTCGGACAGATCTGAAGGCAGCCTCCACCCGCCCCCCCATGGACCCAGGACCCCGGCTCACTGCGTATCTGTGACATTAAGGATTAGTGAAAAGACCACGGCAGCTCCTACTTTCTCCAGGCCTGCACTTGTTAATCTCTCCTCCCAATGTCACTCACTCCCCTCTCTTCTCCTTGTTCTCCCTCTCTCTCTCTCTCTCTCTCTCTCTCTCTCTCTCCCCCCCCCCCCCCCTCATGCTCTTTCTCTTGACTGCATGCCTCTGTCCCAACTTTAATTAGTTTTAGCCGGGATTGGGTGGTGAAAAGTTGCGGCTTTCTTCAGGTGATAAAACAGTAAGTGCCGCTGAGCTGCAGTCAGGAGTTAACTAAGCTGAGGTCAACGTCTTGGCTCCTCGCGGGAGTTTACATCAGATTGGGGAAGAAATTGAGCGAGGAGGAAATTGGGAGCAAGAGAAAGCGGATAAAGAGGGAGAGAGATGGAGGGGGGGGGGGGGGGGTCTTTTCCATTTCATTTAAGTGCTTCACATTTTATGAATTTATTGGACAGATGAAATGACTGATTGGAGCCAGCACATCTCTTATCATCATGCATCCTGGTTCAGGAGGTGCGGGGGTATTTGTTACGCCTATGTCGGGGCCACGGCACTTTGACCTTGCCCCTGTCTAATAATGATTGCTAACAATATGGCAATTCATGGATTGATGGTTATTGTGCCACTTCAGTGATTTTAACTCGCCGCACATAAGAGCTTGAGGTGAAAGTCTATGAAGAAATAATGTCAATATTTATTTATTTTCTGTGGTCAAAAGCGAGTTTGTGAACATGTCAGAGCGTGCGCTGTGAAGTTTCAACGAGATGAATAATGGTGGGGTGACCAAACGCCCATCTGGATGCAGCTCTCAGTTCGTTAATTATGCACATGAGCACTAATCAGAAATTATGGGCTTCTTAATTACTGTCCCCAACAACAAAGCAAGAGCAGGTGAGCAAGAAATAGCATGGCGGCACCTGGACATTGAGCACGACGCATGCCGTTCCCGACACAGACAGACGGCCCGCAAATTCACATAATGAGGCTGACAAACTGTCAGCGTTTAATGAATGGCACCGTAAACCGAGTTAATTGTCTTGCCGATGTGTCCGGGGCTTACGTATTTCATCTTATCGTACAGTCATCGAAGACTTTCTTCCGTGAGAGCTGGGCTGGCACGTACGGCGCTATCAGCTGTATAGCTAATTCAGATTGCCTTCCCCCCTACCCCCCACACGGTGCAGCCCATCACAAATGCCAGCCTTTGTGAGTGTTTATTTGGTTTTAAGGGGGGTAGACAAACCCTCACACCCCCCTGTGTTGTTGACGAGAGCGGAGGCAAGGCACTGCACCGTAGAATCCTTATGATGTACAGGCCATTTAAGAACCTATAATATACCCAGGGTTAAAGTGGGTGGGCTATAGCCTGATTTATAGCCCACGGTATTCCAAAACATACCCTGGGATATAATAAAACAGGCCAGCACAGTTTAAGCCTGTATGGTATATTTTGGTCTGTTACACCTGTACCATTTTGTAGCCTACACTACAGTACATATACACCTACATAAATGTACCCAAAGGAGACTCCCAGAGGTGACTCTCTTCACACACCCTTGACGCGGTGTGTGAAGAGAGTCGCATGCACAGCTTGTGGTAGGATGCAACAGCATGTGTAGTATATACGTTGCTGCGTTGCTGCTCGCTATCAAGCCTGCATGGCTCTTTAGTCGACAGGTACGCACCAGTCGGATCCATAGGTCCCGGGATTCGCCACCCGGCCGAGGCTACATTGGAGGCAGCGGTGTGAATACGTTCATCCATCGTTCCTTGGCGTTACAGACCTATTGCAGCATTGTGGACAGTACATTACCTGACTGGCTGTGGAGGTCCCCCCCAGTCAGTCGAATCTAGCTCCTGACTGTAGGCTATGCATTGCTGCGTTGCTGCTTGCTATCAAGCCGGGCTCTTTAGTGGACTGGTAGCCTGAAAGAGACCTGTGCTTTTCTGGGCATAGAGGGA
Source organism: Protomyctophum bolini (assembly GCF_963924005.1). Lineage (NCBI taxonomy): Eukaryota > Metazoa > Chordata > Actinopteri > Myctophiformes > Myctophidae > Protomyctophum > Protomyctophum bolini. The sequence goes on along the minus strand of NC_137877.1, from coordinate 17,214,131 downwards.
ACCATCTCCCGACTGAGACCACCGGCGACTTCCTATTGGTTCACCAACCTTTGTGCCCGCTTCCCCATGCCCCACCACCCTCTGCTCCCAACTCCATACAGCGGAGAACACTGACGTCAACATATTTGGTGTGACGCCCCACTGCACTCTAATTGGTTAGCGAAAATACAACGTATAACAGTTCTTTTGAAAACAAAATGCCTGCGTTCTCCGAAGCTAGTCGACTGATAATGTACGCGCCATTCGGATCCATATAGGTCTCGGGTTCGCCTCCCGGCCGAGGCTACAACTGCACAATGTGCAGCTAGAGCCACTTAGCTTAATGTTATTTTACGTATTTCCAATATGTATGCAATATGATGCATTGGAAGTAGAAAAGCAACAGTAATAAACAAAAAACGTCAAAGTAATGAAATATTATTGAGACCGCAATGCCTGGGAGTTAGTTAAGAGAGAAGATCAATAAGATTGTAGGATTTTAAGTTTTCTGCTTTTATTTTTATAATATAATACTGGAGAGTGAAACAGGGAGAGAGAGAAGGGGGGTGACCCGCAGCAAAGGCCGGGAATTGAAGCCGCGACTTTCTGTCAGACTGCATTAGAGCCAGTGTTATGTGCCTTAACCACTATAGGCCACCAGCGGCCCAATAAAACGTGTAGCTTTTATATTGGCTGTAGATGCTAGACTCGGCTGCAGATGTAACATGTGTAGGTGGGCCCCGGGGATGTTGATGTGGTAGACTACCACAAATAGAATGAACACCACTGGTAGTGTACTGTTGTTGATGCCGTCTATTCGCTCTCTTTGCTTGGGGATATAGGTGTTGCTGAGTGGTTAGTCCGCCTGGCGAGCCAGAGCCTGTGTGTCTCAGGTACGTTTCAGGGCAGGTGAATATGTCCATGTGAGTCCTATGCGGTAGTGAATGCTGGACCCTGAAGCCAACTCTGCAGAAGGATCTATAGATGGGTGCTACACCAGGAATGTACACCAACGAGAATCTGTATGCCGGAATGCTTGCGGAATGCGTGCGTGCATACACGTGCGTGTATGTGTATGTGTACAATTCTAAACGTGAGGTCTCGGGTGCCTGTGTGTGTAGGATGTGTTATTATTAAATATTACAGTATAGCGTATGGTACTGCGTACTGATATTGCCTTAATGAATGTGTTTGTGAGGTTGTTTGCCATTTATTTGGGGTCGTGTGTGACATTTATACCTGGAAGAGGCTCTCCACACATCCAGTTATTCATTACCTTCTTATACAAAGCAACAAATATAGCTCATTTCCCCATTAATGCGATGGTTGGTGAATGCCACACAATGGTGAGGCCTCAACCTGTGGGCTGTGGGTTATGTGGATTCCAATAAAATAAATAATTGTGTGTGTGTGTGTGTGTGTGTGTGTGTGTGTGTGTGTGTGTGTGTGTGTGTGTGTGTGTGTGTGTGTGTGTGTGTGTGTGTGTGTGTGTGTGTGTGCGCGTGCGCGTGTGTTTGTGTGTAGAGAATAATACAATATTTCATTGGTTAAATTAGCATAGTTCCCCTATTTCTGTCCATTTTAAATGCAAATTCATGCAAATTTGCAGGTATGTGATATTTCTCATTTTCAATGTGTGGGGCGCGTGTAATTACCAATTGCTGGTGGGGACTGCTGACGTCGGAGAGCACCTCAGCGTCAGTGTCTTTTAGGTTTTATTACCTCAATTACACCAACACAACCTGAACTTTGAACATTCTGTGGATATTCTGTGTTCTGGCGTTTTCTCTGTGTTCTGAAGCCTTTGGAGCTACAATGAAAACAGGCAAACAGGCCTTAACAGTGACATCTGCTGGCAAATTCCTGTCACTGTATATGCGATTTTGTACCACAGGTAATTCAGGGCACTTGTTTGAGCCAGAAAACCCCAGACCACAGAAAATCTATGAATGTTCATGTTCAAGTTCATGTTTTTTGGATGCAATTGAGCTCAGAAAACCTAAAAAAAACAGAGAAAAATTACAAAATCTATTTATTTTTATTTTTATGCATGTCACGATTCCTTAAAGGCCCCACTCTGGGAGATAGTCTCTGAATTTTGTTGAAGCAGCATGCTAAACAAAACTAGGGAACCTTAATAGCAAAAAAAACAGGCACATATCAAGACAGTTAATGACATTAACTTGAGTCATGTAAACTTGAAACATACAACTTGAATGCATTTTAACATAAAGCCATATAACATTGAATCAGATTAGAGCTATGCGGCATTGAATTCTTTACTTTAGAGCGTGAAATTGTCCATATTTTGATCAGAGAGACTGAATTTCACTCTCTCCGATCAAAAGATGGAGGCTGGGGTTGTGGCAGCAGTGTCTGTGAAACAATGGAAGCAGAGCCGTATTTAAACGGACCGATTGGTGAGGGAATGAGGCGTGATTGGAGCATGGAAGTGTGACGTAATGATCAGCTGAGAGTGAATGGGTCAATGGGTGCATCCACACAGTGCACAAAGATCCTTCTTGCCGCAAGTGGCAGGAGTTTCTTCCTGGTTTTTAAACAGCCGGTGCATGGAAATGAAGCTTCACCCACGCTGCAACTTGCAGCGTTGGCCAGAAAACCGCGTCAAGTTGCAGCGTGGGTGGAGCTTCATTTCCATCCACCGGCTGTTTAAAAACCAGAAAGAGACTCCTGCCGCTCGCGGCAAGAAGCACATTTGTGCACTCAAAGAGAAATATCAAGCTAAGCTGCTGACTGACAGCTGATTGCAGCCGAAGTGTGCAAGACTTACGTGCCCCTGTATAAACTAACGCTGTGCTTCATTTCTCTATCGATGGCCAGTGCTGATTAAAGCCTGATTTATACTTCATCGTACGACAGTGCCGAAAATAGCCAATTAAGCTCACAACGCGCTGCCTGCAACGACATGCATTGCCAACTTTGTTATCTTTTGAAAATGTTTGGTGTGCAACACTGTTATCTGACCGGGCTTTCCTCAATGATGCTCTTCTCTCTCTCTCTCTCTCTCTCTCTCTCTCTCTCTCTCTCTCTCTCTCTCTCTCTCTCTCTCTCTCTCTCTCATTTAACCGGTTCCAAAAGGGACCAGGGCTCATTAAACTCGTTCAACGCATAAATCACCAATCCATCTGCGGAAAAATACCAAAACTGCGGTAGTTATTTTGTTGTTTGTTTTGTGACATGCAGCAGCTTGCTTCCCCAGGGAGGAATTCGGGTGCTTTATTATATATTTTAATTTTTTTGTCTGTGAATAAAGGTGTTCATGGGAGAAGACTTTAGCCCGCCAACTCTGCCGTTTATTTATTTATTTTTCCTGTCGCATTTCAAGGGGAGGAGGAAACCATCTCCCCTCCGTCTGTGTTGCGGTGCCAGTGCACACATAATTGGGTGTCACTTTGAATATCGCAGCCCGCTATCGACTCATCGCGAAAAGCCCCTCGACATGGAGGGGAGTGTGGAGGAGCGGGTGTCACCGCGCTCCCCAATCGTGCACATCATCAATCTTGATTTGAGACGGCTGTGAGGAGAGGAGGGGGGGGGGGGAGGTGAAGGAAGGTAACACACACACACACACACACACACACACACACACACACACACACACACACACACACACACACACACACACACACACACCGTGTGCGTGTGTTAAGAAGACATTGATTTCTGAGATGCTCTGTTTCTACATGTGCTCCCCTGGGACGGAGGGGCTTTAAGGTAAATAATGGGAGCGCTTGATCTTACATGATGCATTGTGTGTTCACAGGGGTCCACCGGGACCACCGGGCGGCGGACCTGCTGCGCCATCACGTGGTTAAGACCTCAGAGATCTAGAGCTGAGATTAAGCACATTTCATGCCATAATCTCTGTCCCTCTCTGTTTCTCTCTGTCTTCCCTGTCTCTGGTGTTCAAACAGTAGGCCTAATCTGTCAAATAAATACCACATTTATTTGGTATACATTGTCTATAGCCTATGCGAGCACAAATTCCTCCCGTGCGCATGCATGAGCACGCACACAGAGAGAGAGAGAGAGAGAGAGAGAGAGATAACATTGCCAAGGAAACAAAACATACACAGGCTGCAGAATCCAGCATCCCATCTAATGTTGGGATATCATATCGCAGCCGTCATCTTTGGGTTTGTATTAATACAGTATGAGCTTATGCCAGCTATGGACGGTAAACAGGATACAGTCAGTGACATTTCATGCAGCCGTTTTAAATTTGCATGCAATTCTTCCAGTACCTCGGTATAGGCACGTGTTTTTGACTTTCATGAATTCCAGTTTTGCCCAAATAACTTTTTCAACGGTGTATCATAGTCTGGTCCCAATTCCTTGTAATGTGTGGCCCAGGTGGTACAGTAGTCGGAAATTGGGAAGGTTCAATCCCCGCTCCTCCTGGCGTTGTGCTGAACTGAAGTGCCCATGAGCAAGAGACTGAACACCTGATGTGAAGATCAGAGGCTCTATTCTCTTGACTGTGTGGATTTGAGTGAGAGTGGAACATATACTGTCAATTATGAAGCGCTTTGGAGAAGAATAAAAATACAACGCAGTCCATTTCAATCTACTCGACTACTCTGTATTAGTAGATATTAGTCTCATACTGTAGTTAATGAGACTTAGAAACTGAAGCCGTATATTCTCCATTGTACATCAAGGGTTTTGGACACCATGCAAATCAAAGCTTTACCTTTGCAGCCATCAATCACTTAGACAGTGGCATAAGTAACCTTCAGAATCATCGCACGCACGCACGCATGCATGCACGCTCGCATGCACACACACACGCACGCGCACACACACACACACACACACACACACACACACACACCACTGCAAACCCCTTGATTAGTTTAAAAGTGCCTCCCACATCTCCTGTAATTAATTCAACGACACTCGGAAGGGAGGTAGTCGAGTCAAAGCCAAATCTTCCGCGCCATTTAACTGGATAATGGCAGAGGTTTTTATGATGTCTTTATTTAAGGAGCGACCTTGGCTGCCATGACGAGACCAGAGTCTCGCGGTGGACCAAAAACAAAATGGTGGTGTCCTGTGATCTTCATTTTGACAAAGCGGAGCTGAATCCATTCTGCCTCGTCTCCCCGACAAAAACACAGTATGAAACCTGCCTTTTCCTCCCAATACTTTCACCAGTGATTAGTGATGCAGTGGATTAGGGAGCGCTGCCTGTGTTCATTTGGACCACACGCAAGTAGGGGGGACGAGGATTTACTATTCTGTCGGGTTGCAACTCGGACGGTGCCGAGTCGTGTCAAGTGAATTTCGCAACATTCGACACGGCAATTCCCTGGCTTCGGATGAAAAGTCACGTTTGCGTCTAATGCTACACACACGCACGCACATGCACGCACGCACGCACGCACACATCATTTTGGGGGTGCACGGAAAAGTTTGAGAACTATATGCTTTAGAAGCTATTTGTAAAATCGGCATCAGGTCTTAATGGGTCATAAACTACTAGAATCTAAATATAAACTGAAACCGAAAAAGTATAAACGAAATAAAAATAAAGGACGACTTCACCACTTTTCAACCTATCTTCATATAATAGGTCCTCACTAATAATCATGATAAAATGGCACTAACTCATGTTGATTAGGTGATGTAATGGTGATGTAAAACAGACAATGCCAACACAAACATTAAATTCTCTTCATTATTAATGTTTAGGTTCAACATGACGTAAATCTTCCCTTCATTGTCAATGGTGTTTTTATAACAAACATTGAACAAAAAAAAAACATTAAACCTATAGGAGGGCCCTCAAAATTGTGCCATTTTATCATGATTATTAGTGAGGACCTATTATATGAAGATAGGTTGAAAAGTGGTGAAGTGGTCCTTTAATGAAAACTATAAAAACAACATTGGTTCCTGTCAGGAAGTGACGCCGGACTATAAAACATAGCTCAACACGGACTTCAGCTGCCTCGTGTGGTACTTGCACCTGACTGAAGTTGACTCCTTGTCAGTTCTCTGGCAACGGGGCCAAAAGCGGGTGCTAAGATAAGTCATCCGTCATCCTGGTGGAGAAGAAAAAAAAGAAAGAAGTGAACACAAAGCCAACTCTGGAGTTAGAAAGGTGATGTGTGCAAATCCAAGCAACTGCTGTATAAGGCTCCGGCTGACAACCTCTGGTCCTTTAGTGTCCGACCGTATGCAGGCTGGAAGTGTGTGTCTGTCGGTGAGTAGCACAGTGGGATAGGATAGGAGTTTCTGAAAAGCCGTCATGTCAGCTCTGGCTGTCATCAAGAGCATGAGGGCCTTACCGTTCTATTCTGAGGATAACAACTTACCTCGAGCTCAGAGACGTGTGTGCGCGTGTGTGTGTGTGTGTGTGTGTGTGTGTGTGTGTGTGTGTGTGTGTGTGTGTGTGTGTGTGTGTGTATGTGTGTGTGTGTGTGTGCGTGCGTGCGTGCGTGCGTGCATACAGTATGCGTGCGTGTACATGCGTGCGTGCAAGGGAGAGAAAGAGATATGGCGTTTTCAGAGGGAAGCTCTTGTTTCATTGGTGTCAATGTAGCAGGTATATAAGATATACAAGTGGTTTTTAAGTGTATTTAACTAACATGTATTTGACAAATCAAACTGAGCTTCTTCTACGCAACAGTGGAGTCTGTTCTCCTATACGGCAGTGAATGCTGGACCCTGAAGCCAACCCTGGAGAAGTCCCTTGACGGGTGCTACACCAGAATGCTGCGTGCAGTACTTAACATCAGCAAGACTGTACATGTCACTAACATGACTCTGTATGAGGGACTACCGAGGGTGAGCCAGAAAATAGCAGCCAGGAGAATGAGACTAGCAGGACACTGCCAAAGACATCAAGAACTGCCAGCCAGCAAACTGGTGCTCTGGGAACCAACACACGGCCATCGATCACGAGGACGCCCCGTGCTAACATACGTGGATATACTCAAGAGCGATGCAGGAGTGCAAAGTACCAACGAACTGGCCGGATGTATGGAGAACCGAGATGACTGGAGACGACGATGGAGGGCTCGTCTGAGGACGACCTAGAGAGACTAATGCAAACAGTGAATTATTGTCATAATTCAAGTCTTTATGTTATGTGTTTGTTTTGTAAAGGTTTAAGTGTTTTGACCTACTATTTAGTGACATTTGGTAGAGTTTGTTTAGCAGCACGTGAGGACTCTAACACACGCACACAGCAGAGACTGCAGCATGCTTGATTGTCCATAACGTTGACAAGAACATGTTGACAGCTAATTGAAGATTATTCCATTTGGTCATTTTGATAATGGTGATAATCTGGCACAATTTCTGGTAAAAGACCCTGTAAATCACTTCTCGCTGGAGATAAAGGCAAATCCCAGAGGGCTAATTTAACTCTGAGTCTGCAAATAAACCAAATGGACCGTTCCTCTCAGGGAAAATGAACGCAGAGGACTTTAGTGTGCACCGACATCCATCATAAACGTTAAAACGTATTGATTATCGGCCCATATAATCCCTCATCAGCTTAATACAAATGCTTCTACAAGCAATACAGTGAGGAAAATGTTTCTGTGGAAGATCGTTACCGCCTGATGCGGTGCAACAAATCAGCCCTGCGTGACTTGCATTGATTCATCTGGATATTTCATTATTTCACGCGCCAATTGCCTGCCACAAAAAGTAACTCGGTTAGTTTGTGTATTCAAAAACTCTTTCACACACAGACGCATGCATGCACACACTAATGCTGATTCATCTCACAATAGACCCAATTTTGCACCACAGATTCTCACTGTATCTTTATGATTAGCACTACTTGTTCTTGACCAAAACACAGTCAACTTCAATATCCCCAGACGCACATGCATGCAAGCACACGGCCACACAGACACACACGCACATTTGAATTATTTGGATCTGCACAAGAGACGCAATACAATAGACCAAACACTGATCAAAAGAAGTTTACATAATATGGTCCAAACAAATAACTGCTGCACATGCTTAACACACAGATAGCACCGTGATGACATACTATTACTTGACTCTCCTTAAGCCACCTAAGGATAAATGAAACAACGCCTTTTCCAGATAGACAGACCCATAGCTGAGACAGAACAGTATTTAGCCAACTTTTTTGAATTTGTCTTTTGCAATCCACCCAATTGCAGACCCCTGAACACAAGTTTATGGACATGGCCCAGACTTCCAAATACAAGGACAATAAGTTGACAATTATATCCTAAGGTCATAATACGTTCCACCAAAGGCTGATATTTCATAAGTTTGGATGTAAAACAAGTGTCCATATACAAATCAAAGTGACATAGTGACAGTTTTTCTATAATTCCATTAATGAACACAATATCTGGCCATATTTGGAATATCTTGTAGTGAATTGACATTGACATTGTTGAGCGCAGCAGTTGTTGTATCAGGCGTCACCCACCCACCGAATCCAGTGGCTTTAATGTCCCATTTACCATTCGCCTTAGTCTTGAATCCAAGGAACTGCGGGTGGTACGTCGTCGCTGCATACATGTGTTGAATGAGTGACTCGCGAGCCATTTCCTTGACCGTGGGATCATCGCTATTGAGCATATTGACTTGTTCTGGTGGCGGTGTAAATCCATTCAATATTCGATACACCCAGACCACCATCTCTGATGGGCTGAAACAGTATGGTACGGGTGGAGTATTGAGACAGAATCAGCCCCTCACCAAGCGCAATCGCCTTGTTATTCAATTCTGTAAGGGTGTTCTGTGGCAAATGGATATTCGAGAATAGGTGTTGAATTTTGGCGAGTGCCAATTTTCCGATTGCCTGCAATTTCTCACACACACACACACACACACACACACACACACACACACACACACACACACACACACACACACACACACACACACACACAGTGACGTAGTCTGTGGGGGCCAGGGGGTCATGAGGAATTGGACCAGGGGTCTCGGCCCCCATGAGGAATTGGACCTGAATTGTATTATTCACCTCGGTTCGTCCCGTTTGTACCGCACCAGGTCGCGCCGTGCCCGTTCGCGCAATTCTCGTCTTGTCTTGTCTTTGTATGTAATCGCGCCGCTCTAACCATCCAAGATATTGCCTGTCCCCTTGTACACATGCAGATCATTACACCCTGGCGATGCCAGCCTGCTGTTGAAACCTTCCACCGTCCCAGCGACAGAACACATAACCAGCGGGAGAGAGACATTTGTGACACATGTGCAGAGACATTTCGTCTCTGCACACACACCCACACACACACACACACACACACACACACACACACACTCATGAGCTTCAGGCACCAGGCTACTACTTGTCGACCGACCTGTTGGCGTCCTATACCAACACGAGGGTCCTAACTGTCTCGATGGAAGACATCGAGACAGACACACACACACACACACACACACACACACACACACACACACACACACACACACACACACACACACACAATTCAATTCAATTCAATTCAAAGGGCTTTATTGGCATGAGAAAACATACGTTTACATTGCCAAAGCAGAAAGAACAATACAACGATACAGCAATACAATCAGAACAAAAATTATGTACTTTGAAGGTCAGAATCTTCAATAGATCAACTTCTGTGTACCAAGATCACTTGATGCAGGTATAGTGCAGGAATATACGCAATGATTAGTCTTTAGGGTGGTTGTGTTCCATTTGATATCCTTCTCCTATCACAGCAACTCACACATCTTGCTGCTGTGTTTGCACATTGTTGTACTTCGCCCAGCAGATATGGGAGTTTTTTGTCATTGGTCATGTTTTCAAAATCTCCGTGTGTGGTTGTAATCTGTGGGAAGTATGTGTCTCTGATGTCTTGGTATAATGGACAGATGGTTAGGAAGTGTAGCTCGGTTTCCACTTCGTTTAGTGTGCAGTGGGTGCATAGTCTGTCTTCTCTCAGGATACAGGTCTGCCTATGACGGCCTTTCTCGATCGCGAGACTGTGCTCACTGAGTCTGTACTGATTTTTCTTTGTTTTGGGTCGGTCACGGTGCTCAGGTATTCTGCCACTGTGTATTCTCTGTTTAGGGCCAGATAGCATTCTAGTTTACTCTGCTTTTGTGTTGCTTCTTTCCAATGTGTCAGATAGTTTTCCCTTTGCTGTTTTATAATTTGGTTTAGTCCAATGGGTTTTCTATCTCGTGGCTCTGTTTGTGTTTGTGCCCGGAGTTCCAGGGCCAGCTGGCTGAGGGGGCATCTCTCTAGAGTTTCACTGTGTGTGAGTGCCTTGTTATGGAGTGCATCTAGGTCACTTTCTTTTAGGTGGTTGTAGAACTTAAGTGCTCTCTTTTTTATTTTGATTATGAGTGGGTATCGTCCTAATTCTGCCCTGCATGCATTATTTGGTGTTTTCCCGCTGTGTACGGAGAATGGATTTGCAGAATTCTGTGTGTAGGGTCTCGGTTTGGTGTTTATCCCATTTTTCCAGGTCATGGTCCCCAGGTCCCCAGGTCATGGTCCCCAGACCACACACACACACAAACACACAAAAACATGATCATCAGGTAGGCCTAATATGATTAATTAGGGTAATGTTAACTCCATAGACACATTCAAAACATAAAAAGTACAAACATCACGGCACTGATCCATCTTTATAAGCTGAAGTGTCCTGTTAGCACGCGTCTCATTGACCTGTGGCTATTAATACAGCGTAGTGTCCCCGGGTTGTGGGTCTCCTGTGTGTCCGTCTACCTGCGGCCTCACGCTTCAGTCTCCCCGTGCGACACACCTCCTCCGCCTGGCTGGGACGGACGGACAGATGTGGTCTCCTGAGTGGCGCTGACAGGTCATCCTTCACAGCCGGCCGCTTGAGCGTTGTCTGGAAATCAATCGCAAAGAGCTGGAGGCTGCGTGCCGCTCCGCTCGCTGACACAGGTGACACAGTGTCCGCGGCGAACTCGTCCCATCCCAGAGGATTGGCTCCAGTGTTAGGGTGTCCTTCAGTCAAAAAATCTAGGGCTGGAAAATGTACCCGAAAAAAATATCGAACCAATAACAGATTTAATCTTGTTTTATTTAATTTATTTTAGTTCTTATATCAGACACAAAACGTTCTAAAATATTGTTTTTATGACAAAATCGATTAGTCTGATTAACCACTCATTAAGCCCTGTATAGTGTGTTGTACAATGGTGGCTGGCGTACAAAAATTACATTGAAATGCTCTCATAGTCATAAATGAGGCAAAACTTTGAAGATAAAGCCCAGTCCTACACACCTGCCTGGCTACTGTGTATGTGACATGTAGGCTGGGATGAGAAGGGGTTGGGAGGTGGAGGGTAGGGTAATTCGCATCGCATAATGTGTGTTCATGTTAATGGGTACATTTTACATGATTACATGCGTGCAAATATTTGTGAGCATTTGTGCGTTCGTGCGAGAGAGATGGCATCGACTCGAGTTTTGATTGTAGACGGATAAGGAGAATTTATACCCCGGAGAATTCATGGCTTATTCTGGCTGTGAAGAAAAAATATGTGAACAATACACTGGGGATTTACTGGGGGGGTGGGGAGGGGGAGGGGCGGCAGGCAGGAAGCAAATTAGAGACGTTAAGCTGACATTTGAGCAGTGCGGTAAACACTCCGTTTAAGGAGAGCTTACATTGCATATTCATAAAATGATGGATACAGAAGAGGACTGCAAGCTTTACACTGCAGTAACATAATAAAGAAGTATACAATGTATTTTTGATAACAGTTTTCTCCCAATGTAGGTATTGTTTAATTTAGCAAAATTCCCAATTTTGCCCCTCACATCCATGTAGTTTCCTATCACTGCTAGCAACCTGTAAGAGAGCGTAGAGAGCTAGGCCGTTGAAGAGATTTTTTGAGAACCTCTGCATTACTGTGTGTCCTAATAGTCCCTTGTCTCTCTGCAAGGAGCCTCTTCTTGCAGGGACATACACTATAGGACATATCTCACTGGACATTATCGTACTGTAGTACTCGACTCCGGTCTCGGTCTCGAGTCCACATTAACATTTACTCGGTCGTGTCTCTCATTATTTGACTCGGTCTTGACTCGGTCTCTGACCACTCGAGTCACGAGTCACTATACTCGTGACACTTTTCCTAAATCGAGGAAAACAAACTCCTGCAATGACTAACACACAATCACGATCACACTGAATCATAAGACAAGGATCCAGAAAAAATCGACAGTCGTTAAAATACCAAAGAGTTCACATTGGGCCCGGCCCTAAACTACCCTAACTGGGTCGGTACTGAGGTTCACCCCGACCCTAACAATTACCGATGTTGGGCCCAAACATCGGTACGACATGTACCGATGTTGGACGACCAAGGGGTTCTTGTGTTGCGTTACATTGAAATAGGTGATGTATAAATACAGTTTCGACAGAAGCAACAGCTGTACCTATATTTGAAATAGTCTCGGACAGGGCCCTGCAAACTACGAGTTCCATTGTTAATCTGGACCTGTGTATGATGAAAAGAGCATGCTCACTTCACACGGGTGTGATTTATAATTATTCTTTTTGCCTTAATGTATATTAATGTCTTAATATTTTATATTTTAACACTTTGAATCGCCTTGTTGATGAAATTGGCTACACAAATAAACTTGCCAATTAAATTCCCTTGCCTTGCCTTCTGAATCAGCTCTGCTTTAGCTTCACTTCTGCAGAATGTTTGTGTTCTGAAAATACTCACGCTACGCCAATTTGAAAGCATTGATTTTTTGTGTTCTTAAATTAGCGCACAATCCACAACATGCTTCCCATGCTTGAGCTAAGAATTGTAAGGCCCTATTTTTCACTGAAAATGCAGGAACAAAACATGACATTGACTTTTTATTTTGTTGTTTAACCTTTATTTAAAAGTCATAGTGATATTGGAAAACACTTTGTAGGATTTGGCACAGGTTTGTGAATTATTAATTCCGAACTATTTAATTATTCAGGGTGGCCTTTCCGAAAAAGTCTATTCACTTACAGTATACTGCACTGTTTTGTTCAATACATTGTCTCATTTTATGCTTTGTTTGTGTCAGGGTCGGCTTGAGGCAGAAGCCAACTGAGGCTGATAAGGCCACTAGGGGCCTCAAGCAAGCAAGTAAACATTATTTTTGTATATAGATTGGCACACAGCGATTTTAATCATTTGATATAAGTGATTTATGACAATTAACCGCTTAAACCCTATTGACCGGAGACCGCAGAGTGCTGAATTGATTGCATATAGGGCCAAAAACAAGACTGTTGTTTTTTATTAAATAGCGTTACCCACTTTTTAATCAAATATTCTACGCTGCCGAGATTGTTTTATTACCTTTAGACATACGCTGAAGTATTTGCAGCTTTCAACGACGAAAATCCATCGGCATGTTATGATCATCAGCACCAGCGGCCATTACAATGCGCTACAGGATCCGCCCCCATGAGGCATTGTAGTACAAACAAACCCACTCTACACTGAGAAAAATGAAAACTCCCTTTGTTGAGATTAAATGAACAGATTATATATGTTCAACATCAACAATTTATGTTTGACCACATAACGTGATTAGAATGTGTTGAGTTAAAGTGAGTCATAAGCCCTAACCGGCCCTAACCCTGAAAGTGATTCAATCACATTGACCTAATATATTTCAATTGAATCGGAAGTCAAACGTATGGCGCGAATTAGCAGGAAGTACCCAGGTATCCTGTTTTCCTTCCCCCTCTTTCTTCTGCTTGGGAGCTGGACAGTGGACAAGTAGACATGCTGGAGCCTAAAAGCATAAGGTAAGGCTATAATGAGTCTTAATTATAATTATTATAAGCCGGATTTCCCTGGTGGTGTTATGTTAACAATGCTAGCACAGGTTAGTTATCATGCCATCTTCCTAGACTGGTGTTGTGTTCTTATGATGCTAGCGCAGGCTAGCGTTCATGCTACCATGCTTTCTCAAATGATTTACGGGATTAGCTTGTTATTTGACCATGTTCAACCTGACGTGGATATTGTCCTCAAAGTCCTGCATCAAACAAACTTTATACTGAGCAGATTGGACCTTCCGTTCCAGAGAAATTCATTAAAAAGAACATTATAAAATAGACGAATTTCCGCGATTTTTCTCTCTGCTTAAACTGTTGTGTTTTATGCTAACGCAGGCTACCATGCTTTCTCAAATGATTTACGGGATTAGCTTGTTATTTGACCATGTTCAACCTGACGTGGATTTCCAGAGAAATTCACTAAAAATAACATTATAAAATAGACGAATTTTCCGCGATTTTTTTCTCTGCTTAAACTAGTGCAAATTCATACTAAACTGTGTAATAGAATATAACTGGAACACCAAGCAATAAAAAAAATGCACATTGCACTTGTGCTTTTCATATATTATGTGCTAATGTGAGGGTTCATGAGTGAAGACTGCCTGTCTACCCAAAAGGGGCTGGTGTGAACCTTAGCCAACTTGCCAAGTATCAGCCATTGTTCTTTACTCTTTGAGGCTCTCTTCAGGTGTTGGGAGAAATTAACATTCTATTGTCTCAAAACACACTCTGCTGTCTCTGTGCATATATGTAAAGTTCAACAACACCCTTTGTATTATTCTACTGCTGCTTGATGTAAGAGTATATATTTTGTCATTGCAATGGTTTTCTTCACTCTGCTACTCTACAGTCTATAGTCTGGTTTAGTCAGTATTGTTAGAATGGTGTCATGCCATCGACACTAGTTTACTGAATAAGATGGTTGCTTTGATTAGCCTTACAGTTTGCTAAATGATCAGCTCACAACTTGATGTATGACACTGAGTTCCCCTACTTTATCATGAGAATGTCGTGATGAATTATAAGATGAGGCATTCATTTATTAAAATTAGATACAAGGTTTTTTGGCCAAAATCGACAACATTTATTGATTTCTAATTTCAATGTTCTCTTCATTTTCAGTGACTGTACCTCCTGATACCTACAACCTCCTGAAATACCTGTGTTCAGCACCTCCCTGGTCCGAAGCTGTCTTGTTTCACTGGTAATACTCTCTTAAATGAACAAAATGACTGAATAGGTTCCTAAGTACAGACCGACAGTTGCATGATTACTGTTGTCTTTGTTTCAGACAAACAACCTGTAGTGGCTCGAGTTGTGTCCAAAAGATCTTTGTATCACATCAAGGCTCATTTCCTTGTGGTGAGTACTGCCTCCCCAATCTTAACTATCAAATGATCTGTGTAGAAAATTCCCCATAGCTTCATTTATTTGCCTTATTTTGTCCAGGCCTATTTTGGGCAACCTCTAGTCATTCTATAGGACCCAGTTTCCAACTTTAGTTCAGGCATCCTGAACTAAAGTGAGGTTGCCCAAAATAGGCCTGTACAAAATAAGGCAAATAAATGAAGCTATTGGGAATTTTCTACAATCTGATTAATATCGTTGTTATTGTTAGTACTTTCATTGGTTATTTATTCATAAAATACACACTACTCAATATGGTCACGTTATAGGTGAAACATTTTGTTTGTTGCTGTACATTCCTATAACCACCAATCTACAGCTCACAACTTGATGCATGACACTGAGTTCCCCTACTTCATCATGACAATGTTGTGATGAAGTATGGCATTAATTTATTAAAATTAAATGCAAGGTTTTTTGGCCGAAATCGACGACATTTATTGATTTCTAATTTCAACGTTCTCTTCATTTTCAGTGACTGTTGCTGTGAATGTGGACGTGTAAGGTTTGTCATGTAGAACTATCTAGTAGATCCCATGATCAGCGAGTTCACAACAAGATGGCCAGCTCTCTTTAATGTGACTGAGGTTAGTAGGAACTAAGTGCTATGACAGTGTACACAGTATGTGACTTACTTATGAATGCCATATTAATGAAAATTGTCTCATAAAGCGCTGTGTGTTTTCAGATTGATGCAGAGTTTAAACGGATCACACACATGCCTCTGCAGTCAAGGTTCCTGTCACAGCTGGACATGTACTCTGAAAACCTGCTGAAGCTGTTTGAAAGCGCAACTGGGCAGAAAGGGAAAACACTGAAAGAGATGACGAACATGGACACAGTAAGTTATCTTAATCCATTTAGACAGTAGTTCTCAAACTTTTTAATGTCGCGGAGCCCCAGAATTATATTTATTTGGCCGTCGACCCCCATCTGAAAATATGTTGTTCCAGGGACTGCCGAGAAGCAAGGATTTGAGCTAAAAACGTTCACTCTGAAAGAAACAATTGTAGATCTAAAAGCTCTTAGCGTGGCACTCGGTGCCGCGCTATGAGCTTGTAGATCGGCTATTTTCCAATAGCTAAAGTATAACATATGATTAAAATGATTTAGATTTTAGATTTCTAGCTCAAATCTTTGCTTATGGCAACTGCTTCCCTGGAACATGTTTCTTGACGTTTTCAAAATACATTATACCAAGGTTGATAGGTGTACTGAGTGTGTTTATAGGTGCAAGAATGTATGCAACCATGGGTGTGCTACTGTGTATATGTACACAGAAAAAGAAGGAAGTCTGAACACTGTTTTAAAAGCTCCTTAACAACTTTAATTATCACCTTCTGTGGCCTTCGTCAGGTATAAGCTTTTAAAACGGTGTGCAGACTTCCTCCTCCTTTTTCAGTTTAATTTTTATGTGTCACATCCATGTGTACTTACTTTACTGTAATGGAACTATGTTGCTGCTCAGGCAGAAACCTTGTGTCTCCATATTTAAACTTTTATTTTTAAGTGAAGGAACAGCTTTGTCCTGGTGGGACTACGTTTGGTGGGACTATGTTTAGAGTACCAATAGGGGGTGCTGTTGCACCACTCTCTTCAGACTGGTCTGATTTTTATTACATTTAAACTCTGCTTCATCATATAAAAGTGTCACACAAACAAAATAAACTATCTTTTTACAAAAACATGTTAACCTGCAAGCACCGCTTATGTATTTGAGTTTTAAGAGTCTGTTCTGTCCCTTATCTTTCAGGATGACACGGACGAAGGAAGGGACTGCATAATAAAAGGACTCTGCATCTACCTCAACGAGGATCCTGGAGACCTTGTGCAGGAATTCATAGTAAGTGACTGTACAGTGTATACATGCACTGTGTACATCTTTGAAGAACCACTGATGCTTTTTGCCAACACTCAAGCGGCAGTGTTGTTAACTGCTGCCAAGTCAAATGTGATGCTATACATAGTTGTGACTTAACCCATTTAGACATAAGACTGATTACAAAAATGCCTTCTAAATCCTGACCTAGGTTTTCTTAAAAAGCTTCAAATATTTATAATAAAAAAAGTTAAAAAGTTATACAGACTCAAAGCAGATTGCATCTCATTAACCACAGATGGAATTCACAGTTGCAGCTCATTATTGATTATAACTAATAATGCCTTTTTGTGAACACTTAGGATGTGGAGGAGACAATCAGTGATGCTGCCTTGGAGAAGACGACAATGGGGATCATCGTCATCAAAAACACCAGTGAGGACAATGTCAGAATTGTCCTTGAGGGAGTCACGGTGGTACAAGACCTGGATAATGTGGCCTTTGCAACGGCCATGTTGTTGGGGCTCATTTATGCGCTGAACCCGAGTTAAATTAATTTTAATTTTAATTAAAATGTTGTTAAAATTTTAATTAAATTAATTTTAATTAAAATTTTGTTAAAATTAATGTTGTTAATGTTGTTAACATAACTAATGTTGTTATGTAATGCATTGTAATGCATAAATGCACGTACTGTTCCCTGCATTAATACAAATAAACTTTTTTTTTGCATGGATCAAATTGTGTTGGACTAATATGATCACATCATGTAGCTAGAATAATGAATATGACTGAATCATGTTGCCATAATGTATTTGAAACATTTAATAGTAAATTGAATGAAGTTAACTGAATCATGTTGCCCCAACTTGATTGAAACATGTACTAATACATTGAATGACCTTAAGTAAATCATGTTGACCCAACGTGATTGAAACATGTATAAGTAACACTGTTCAATTGCATTAGGGTAAGTTCATATAGATGTGTTTAACCTAGACAATTGGAGCTAGTGCTGCCAAAGCAAACCATTCATGTGGAACCAATGTCCATATTTCATTCATGTTAAACCAACGTTTTTTTTCTTTCAGTGTACACTTACATTGAGCTCAATTTCCCAGAAGCCCTAGCAGCCCAGATAATGACTTGATTTCCGGTTTCGTCATCATTTATGCGACGGCCTCGTCATCAGGTCCCGGATAAATCCGCGGTTTCTTTTTAATTATTTTAAAACGGCGAATAAAACACGCGGTGGAACACTGCATTAAACAATTAGCGGCCTTCAAACTGTTAATAAAAAATTCAATCAAGTAGGCCCTAAATATTTTTCATCAAATAGCCGATCTACAAGCTCAGTTGGTTAATTTTTTAAATACCTCGTTGCCTGAATATTCTTTAATGGGTGCAGGCGTTTGGTCCGGGAACACCTCCTTTAGAAGTGACATTTAACTTTTACAGGAATACCAAAGCTTTAGAATTGACATTCAATGCAAACACAATGGCAGGCAGAAAAGGTTTCTAGTGGTCTGTGTCCAGGGGTGCACATAAACCTTTTGGGGTTAGAGGAACACCTGGAGATGTTGCTTGGTGCATACTGCGGCAGACGTCTCTACTCTACCAAAATGTAAATTTAGCCATGCAGCATGAGACAGATAAAACTACTTACCTAATGCCGCAGAGGTTCCATGTTTAACGTAATTCCAAAGTGTGTACATTGTTTAAGTTACAGATAGTGGGTTCTTCTTTATTTGGATTTGGTGCTCTGAACAGCAGCCGCATCATAACAACTCACATTTGGAATCACAATATTCTTCCTCTTCCTCTTCAAAATTAGAACCACTTGTTATGATTAGTTAACACTAGTTTTATTTCTAAGTCTACAGGCCTGGAACTAGGCTTACACCTGCCTAACCGTTTCAGTTCTGTTTGATTGGTTTGGTAGCAGATTGGAACAGTTTCTGGTTCAAATCTTCTGCTGAGCCAATCAAACAGAGCTATGGGGAAATTAACCTGGACAGGAATATGCCAGTCTGGACTTTTTGAAACCCTGTTACACAGAGCATATTTCATTCTTGGAAATAAACACGGAACACATGGCCGGTGTGGATGATCCATCTGAACGTCACACAGAGTGCAGTCTGGAAAAGTACTTAACTTCTGTCTGTCTGTCCGTCCGTCCGTCCGTCCGTCCCCCCCCCCCCCCCCTCTCTCTCTCTCTCTCTCTCTCTCTCTCTCTCTCTCTCTCTCTCTCTCTCTCTCTCTCTCTCTCTCTCTCTCTCTCTCTCTCTCTCTCTCTCTCCCCCATCACATTCTGTTTAGAGCCTGGTTTGTGTCACCCCTAGCTCTCCATTCCTGCTTTTCTCACTTTTATTGGCTAGACCAGGCTTCTGTAAACAAATGAAATTGACTTTATACAGCACAGCACTGTAGCATAAAAACCAACCAGAATGTCAAATCATACTCCTCACCATCACCTCTGTGTGTGCATGCCTGCGTGTGTGTCCATGTGTGTGCGTGCAAAGCCTGAGCCGAATGGCTTTAGTCTTAGACAGATAGGCACATTGGAATGAGATGTGGAGTGTTTCTTTGCTTCAGCATGCCACAGTAAATCTGCTCATCCACAGCTGTGTACAAAAACCAGATTGACTATGAGCCAGCACAGCCTGTTGTCGCCCAGGCCTAGTAAGTTGCTTCTATGAGTGGAAATGAGTTTGCTATACTGTGTGTGTGCCCAAAGCAGTCAAGTGTTTTCACAAAGCAGACCGGAGCCTTTGTGGCACAGACTTGAATGGAATTGATGGGACGTCTGTACAACTATAGTTCACTAGACGCTTGCATGCTTGTGCGTGCACGTGTGCGTGTGCGTGCGAGAGAGAGAGAGAGAGAAGGAGAGAGATTGATCAGAGAGTTGACACGGGACAATGCCCTGCAGTGGAATCAATAAAACATATAGACAAATTCAGAAACGGGTCTCATGGTCGCAGCTTACGTATTTCCTGTAGGCGGACTCGACATAGCTGCGGGGTTGAAACCCTCACCAGGCACACCTCTTCTACTATACAGTGAATGGTAGAGTGACTGATGTTAGTCTGCCTCAAGTAAACTCACCTCATACTTTAAATGCTTAGTGCCTGGTGAGGGTTTAAACCCTGCAGCTATGTCGAGTCCGCCTACAGGAAATACGTAAGCTGCGACCATGAGACCCGTTTCTGAATTCGTCTATAGCTATCACACTGGCTTTAACGCACTCTATAGTGTTTAAAATGTGCACGTGATCAGTTGATCCCGGGCAGGCGGGGGAAATGCAGTAGGCATGAAACACATGATGCACATAAGAGTAGAGAGATACAACAAAAGCATTAATGTAAGACTAATTAGAAATAAAAAATAGAAAGGAAGACTACAATCTGACCTGGCTGTCAAAACAACAACAAAAACAACATAGGGCCTAAATATCATACAGTATCATCAGTATATAATGAAACAGAAGATTTCAAGTCTGGCCTGGCCTACAACTTGACTGACAGGATTAGAATATTGTATTTAAATTATTGAACTACATCCGTAGGCATGTATTGTACAATCTATCAGATGGGCATATACAGTGACTTCATATAAAAACATTCCTTTTGGAAATTGAATATTAGACACGCAAAGCTTCAATAACAGTATAGAATAGTTTTTCTAATGTTTATTGTCAGGGGCCTCTCAGGATTGACCTTACTTTCTGTTTGCTTTCAGGGGCCCCCAAACCCCCACCCTGTGCTACTATTTGTTTTTTACCTTTGATCAGGCCAAGGTGATGAAGCCCTTCTCAAATGGCACTACACCGTATGAGCAATATATCTAGAAGCTCATTTCCCTCTCTAAACTATACAGTAGCACCTGTTATATTTATCTCTTCAATACCTCGAGAAACCATGCAATCTTTTCCCGTCATCCCACTGGTGTGGTGGGCATCTATAACAGTCGGTTCCAGTTTAAGTCCCTGCGTTCCTGCTTCCTCTGTCGCCTGCTGCTACACATCAGAGTCCCCGGCGGGCTCATGCAATGTATATTAACTGGCCCCTATATGGGTCTTGTCTTGTCTCCGAATCATTGTGCAACAGAGGGACAGTTGATATTACCTGTCTTCGTTTAGGAGAAGCGGGGCTCCAGCATGCAGTGTGCGAGACGCGAGGTGACAGGCTGAGATGGTGCCCAAAGGGGACTCGTCTGATGGATTTGAAAGCGTAGGGTGATATTGTG
This sequence comes from Protomyctophum bolini, assembly GCF_963924005.1. Lineage (NCBI taxonomy): Eukaryota > Metazoa > Chordata > Actinopteri > Myctophiformes > Myctophidae > Protomyctophum > Protomyctophum bolini. The sequence continues at coordinate 17,192,837 of NC_137877.1, read as the reverse complement.
TGTGATGATGAGGGTAACGGAACCGTGCGGTGCCGTGCCTCGCCTACAGCGCGCTCGCTCTACCGGGGGGACACGATGTGAATGGGCTGCGAACACAAGTGGCTCCACGGTTATAATGAAGAAATGACACTGTGAGCCCTCTTCGCTCGCTCACAATGATAGCCGTAGGTCCCCGCAGGCAAACATCCATTTTGGTGCCGCTCTGTGCAAATAATTTGAAGGGTCATTATCAGCCCGAGGTTTGAGACTGTTTCCTTTTTAGCTCATATCAACAAAGCTATATGAGCTGCGAGCTATATAGCAGTCATGGGAGGTGCACGGGGATCACACTGTAACTTCTACATTGTGCAAGCAACTTCTATATCCATTATCCATTATGTCACAAATGTACTCAAGTTAAACTACGGGAATAGTTTGTTCTTAGTTCACATCAGCAAACTAAAAGTTCAAATTGAAAAAATGAACTATACTCTGGGCCTGCTTTTCGTCTCTAACTCTCTACAGAATGTGCTTTTAGATTGTCGGCGATACTAATCAAATTTGCTGTAGCCTATCTTCTCTGTATATATCTAACTATATATGCACCGAGTACCTCGGTGTGTGTGTGTGTGTGTGTGTGTGTGTGTTGGGGGGGGGGGGGCGTTATTCAAGAACCGTTCATCAGACAGACACACAGACACACAGACAGACAAATACGTGTATCGCCTATTTTGAAGGAAAATGTGTTAAATAATCAACTTATGGGTATCATAACTTAACTGGGTATAGGAAAAGGGGGAATAATAATTTAACATTTTGCAGACACCAGTGGGTAAAGAAAATTGGAAAATGCAGACCAAAGTAAGTAAATTCTCTGTTTTGTTCTAAAAGCCTCGCAACGCTCTGTCCAGTTTCCCAAATTGAATGAACTGGCCCACAGTACAATGAAACCCTTGTGTTGCTGCCACAATGGTGAGCGATCAGTTAGCGACATCCACTGTTATAGTTATCTGGCAAGTTGTCTGGCAAAGAATTAACCGGTAGCAACATTTGACACGTACTGTAGTCAGTGTAGTGTGGCCTGCTGCAAACACAGATTGGCCGTGTTTGCTATTCCTGTTCGCTATAGCAGCTGATTAAAGCCAGATTTATACATGGCGTGCGACGGTGTTGTTCGCCGAAAATAGCAGACCTACAAGCTCAGAATGCAACGTGGATGCGTCGTGTCCTGAGCTTGTAGGTCGGCTGTTTCGGGCGCGACTGCACCGTCGTACTACTGAGCACAGCTTAGACATCAGTATTCATTGAGGTCTGTGCGTGCCATGGTGCTGGCAGGTATAGCTCGCCATTAGTATCAACATTTACTGTGATTAAAGGGTGTAATTTCTCATTAGCGTTCAGGCGAGTGACAGACAGCGTAATTGGCAGCTGCTCTTGAATGCTGTAAATGGCTATGCTGCTATCAATTACACGGGAACGGAATGGCCGTGTTTTAGAAAGGGGCTGCTTGGCCAGGAGAGAAGAGTAGGGAGAGAGGTGAGTCTGGCCAGGGGAGAAGAGGAGGGAGAGAGGTGAGTCTACTACACAACACTGTAACATTTTCAGGATACTGGGCCACTTTTTACAGAGTTGAGCATGCACCACTCAGTTCACACGGGTGTGATTTTTTTTTACGGTAGTAAAAATCTGAAAAACACAGACACCTGAAGACTAATACATACATCAGGGTCACCCATTTCCAATTCATCAGCACATTTAAAGACATACTGTAGGCCTACAAAATATACACTTCTATGCTAAAACAAGAGGAAAACTGTAAACAAAAGGAGAGATAGATAGATAGAACTGATCATTAATCTGGTATAAACCTTGTATCAGATTTGTCTGGGTTTTTTTTCTTTTGTAAATGAAATGCAGAAATATAAAATCAATAATAACCACATTCATACAACAAGAAACAACGTGGTGACTGTACGTGGAAACCTGCTACAACTAAATTACGATTCTACAAATGTCTTCTAAATCCTAATAGCTTCTCTTTTTTTCCTTAGAGAGAGAAAAGAAAGTAGGAAGTGTACAAAATAAATGTATTTTGTACAAGAAATATGATTGTCTTTTCCAAATGTCCATGATTTTTCCAAAATAGCAGATCTACAAGCTGATAGAGCAGCACAAAGTGGTGCATTGTGATCTTTTAGATCTGCTATTTTTAACTAGCCAAAGTATAAAACAATGGTTAAAGTGGTTGACGTCCAAAGAGACACATTGTACTTTCCCGGTTGGAATGGACTAATATTGAAGTGCATTCTTTAGTCTCCCCTGGTAGAAGAAGTGTGTTGGTGCTACTGCTGGCTCTGTGCTGTGAGAGCATAGCGACTCAAAGAGCCACCAGAGAGACGCTGTGTTGTCTCTGTGATGTGCAGCAGCGCAGCTTGGGGGTAATTTCACTTCTGTCCCTGTTTTTTGTCCCAGTTTATATGTATGTTCCAAATGCAGGTTAATACACAGTGGTAGAATGTTCTTGGATGCTTGAGCATAATAAAAAATAAAATAAAATAAAAATACATTGTTTCCAAACTTTCCGACTGAGAAGGGGTTGTGCCAGATTGATTTAAATGTCCCTTTTTCTCGACCAAGTACTGACTGTAGCTTGCCACAGTGCTGCAAAACGGAACAATGGAAACACTCAATTGTATTTTTATTTTATTTATGTATTAATTTATTTTTGGGTGGAATCGTGGTGTTGGTGGAGAGGGGTGTTGGACTTTTACATGTAGGGTAATGTGATTTCATAAAATATGAGCATTTCTGCTGGATGTGTAATATAGTATTATTTTTTATCGCATCAAACAATTATTTTAGTTATGCCGCAGCCTCAGTGATAACAGGTTGCTTTTATTTGTAGTGGAAAGATCCTTGTTTAAAAAAATGATAATAATAATAATAATAATGTTTTGCTTTATTGCCGCGTAATGCGTGCTGTGTGGCTGTATTCATAAGTCATAACACGAACAAAATCAATGTAAAAGAATCAAACAAAATAAATGCTCCTGGTGTGTGAAAAACGTTCATGTCCCGACAACTTTGGAGGGGACTTCCAACTGTCAGTGTATTGGCAATCTGTTGAGTGTCCCTAGTGTGTCTTCGAGCCAGTGAGCCAGTCCCAAAAGATTCAAAGAGGTTTTATATTTGTCACTCAATCATACATGTTTGTGCAGTGAAATGTTGAACTGACAATGTTGAACAGGCTGTGCTAACAGTCAACAAGTAAAAAAATATATAATAACAGGGTATAAAATAAGTTTGAAAAAGTAAAGTAAAAACTTTTGTAACATAAAGAGAGTGAACAAAAGTACAGAATTATTATCATCGTTGGGTGCACCTTTTATCTCCATACTTCATTCTTTCGTTTTTTGTATTTTTACTTAATTGAATGCAGCTATGTTATACTTTGAATACCAAAAATAGCCGATCTACACGTTCACAAGTATCGTGATGCAACGAGGTGTGAGCTTGTATCTGCTGTTTTTGCTACAAATAGTGACATTTAGAGCTATTGCCTTTTAGTTTCTGTCATGTTTTTGGTAATAGTGACATGGCCAAAAATGGGGACACCAGATTGACTATGGGTGTTACAAACCAATGAAAAGTATTAACAAGAGCTTATGTGGCTAAACAATAAATACATTGGATCCATTGGAACACAAACGTTCTCTTTTCCTAAAAGTTACGCTTTTCGACATACAAGGTTCATATGCACCCGACAGCAATGTTGCATGTAGTGAAAAGGACAATATGTGCAGGGACTAGGGAGGTCCAAATATAACATAAACAATGCAAATAATTACAAACTGCGTGCTCAGGTTGCTGTTTACAGTGCTGTTTACAGATGAGAGACCTTTGACCAGCAGTTTGGCCTGGCTTGTTCAGGTCGCACTGACAGCCCGAGGGTAGACACTATTTCTGTCTCTTGACCTTATGTGACACTGCTGTTGCCTTCTATTTCATAGTGCTCTTGTATGTGGAGCGATTTATTGTACATAATAGACCAGTAAAGTATGATAGTCATGGAAGTAGACTACACAGTCAACATCACTGTTTCCCAAACAGTGGGTTGGGACCCATTTGTGGTTCACAGACCAATTTTCATGGGTCACGACACAAGTAAAACTGTTCCCATTTTCTTTTCCTAAAAATACATAAATATATATATTTGGTATTATTATTATAATTTGTTTTAATCCCACCCATTTTGTAATCCATTTGTTTTCACCCAGTGTCAATTGTCTCATGTAATCCTGGGCGCTACACTTCCTCTGCCAACCTGGCAGATCAGTTCCGAACTGAACTCATGCTTCCTTATCCAAATATATATATATTAAAAAAAACATGTTTCCTTTCCACTACATAATACATATAGGTGTTTCTCCCCAGCTGTGAATGTGAATGCAGGTAGTCTGTTTGTGTGTGTGAGTGTTTGTGTGACCATTTATTTTAGATTCTTGGTGCGAGTTTGGCTACTATAAACTTGCCAAGGTTTGACAAGTGTCTTGGGATGAGGGAATGGATTCCATAGGCATCAAGCTGGGCTGTGTACTAGAAGTACACAGCAATATGCTGTGTACTAGAAGTACACAGCAATATGAACAGTACAGTGTACGGATTCAACACGACTTTAGGGGCTCTATTTTGTATTTTCGTCCATGCAACCCCTTATCCCTACTATTACTATTTTGAAAAACATTTTTGAATGGTTATCAATCTACAAGCTCACAACGTGTCGATGTAGATTGGCTATTTTAACTATTCAAAAATGTTGATGTTTATTTGATGTATTACCATGAATTATTATTGCTTACTGTAAATCGCTCTGGATTAAGAGTGTCCGCTAAATGCCTAATTGTAAATTTAACACGTATTGTTTTTTTTATTGTTTCTTGTAGATCGGCTATTTTCACCATGTGACACCATAACAAAGTATATTAAATAGGCCTTAAGTGGCCAAAAAAATAAGGGGGGAAATGACGCAATTCATCCACAAGGGAAAACATGAAAACTGCACAGGGAGGAAACCATCAACATGCCGTCTCTACAGTAAGGACAGAAAATAACCAATTAAAGGCTCCATAGATGGTCTAACAGCACTGTGGCTCCTGTAATTACCTGTGTTGTATGACTGCTACTGTATGCACCGGGGGATTTGAAAGAGCCTTTTCTTTTTTATCATTTCATGCACCCGTGAAGGCTCCCCAGTGAGCTAATGAATTCTACATTCACTTTGATATAATGAGGACAAAAGGTTCTCTTCTTGCCGCTAACGGCACGTACAATAAATACCATGAAAGAAAATGAGCCGGCGAAGGGGCTAGGCATACAGTGTTATGCATGGCTAAAGGATTGCGTGTGCGTGCGTGCGTGCGTCCGTGCGTGTGTGCGTGCGTGAGCTATCTCTCTCTCTCTCTCTCTCTCTCTCTCTCTCTCTCTCATTAGCAGGCAACAGTGCAGCACTATCCCTCTCTCTGTTTCTGGCAACAGCACCCCTACTGGTACCCCATAGTCATATACTGGTGCTCATTAACCAACACATAGGTAGGTGAACACGGACATTGCTGTTCCTTGGAGTGGTTGCACCACTCAAAAACCTGCGCTATCCACAAGTTTCACACAGATGTAATGTATTTGCTATAGTTAGTGTATCGATTTCAAATCATTGAATTATATCGTATCGCCACAATGAACCAATATTGTCAATGTATCGTATCGTGAACCATGTGATACGTATCGTATCGCTGTTAAAATGTATCGTTACACCCCTACTAATTGTCATTAATTAAAAAAAAGTTCAACACATCCAGTAGCAGACCTACAAGTGCACAAGGCATCACAATGCAACACATTTGTACGGTAGATCTGCTATTTTCAAATAGATGTATAAAATAAGGTTGTTAAAGTGTCTGCTTTTTGGAAACAAATAAAAACCTTTCCAAGTGACAGCTGGCACTTTGTCTCCAACAGAGCTGGTTTGTTCTTGGCCCTGACACCTCCAGTAGCCAAACTATTGAAAATGCTAATCATGTTAAAAACCCATGGTTTCGCATTCAGATAATAGCTTGTCGACATTACATTTTGTCCATTGGACATTGTCCATTATCCTCAATTATGTGCCATTATACTCTTCACACTAGATTGAGGTGTGTATGTGCGGGTACTCACAAGTACAATATAGTATAGAATTTGAGCAATAGACAGTGTGATGTCAGTTTCCTGGTCCTCATAAGAGAAATTTGTGGATACGAATGAAAATCAACCAATATCAACCAGTAGGTTACTTATCACCACGAAGCAATGGAGCCAGTAGTTTACGCAGAGACGTCCAGTTGGTTGCATTGTTGGTCGCATTGTTGGTTACACCAGAAACCTATCCTCATTCTTAAATGGCCACATAAGTCCCCAAACCTCATATCAGTCTTAACCGGCCACGTAATGTTTTCGCTTCGGCAGCAGTATAATTTCACTTCCGTGTTTCCTTGAGTGTTGAGCTTTCGATTAGGAGGAGATCCAGGTTGAGGATATGGGTTACGATGACAGTGGTGAGGATTAGAGGCTGGGGGTCCTATTTTATCAGTGCTTTACCCCTTATCCCTAAACTTCTTTGCCTTTTTTCTTCAAATAGCCGATATACATTGACACGTTGTGAGCTTCTGCTTGGCTAATCGAAATATTTAAAAAAGTTTTTCCAAATAGTAAAAAAATGTATATGTTCCGGTTAAAAATACTAAAACATATTTATTTTAAAGACATTGCCATTGATAAATCTCCCTCCTAAGATGTTGATGTCCTCACAAGTATAGTAATACAACACTGTGCGAGCGTATGCACACACAGTGTTGTATTACTATACTTGTGAGTATACGTGCGTGCGGTGTCGGTGTGGGTGGATTGCAGGTGAAGGAGCACACGACGCTGTGGGGAGATTGAGAGAATGATGTGTACACAGCTGTTCTGGAGGGGCTTAATGAATAAGTTATGGAGGTGCTTAGAGGTGTGAGGATGAGCCAAGCATCCAGAGAGGTGAGGAGAGTGTGGCTTTATCCGCTCGCTTAGCGTGACCTCGGATTGAACCCCGACCTTCTACGAGGCATGTGTGAGTGAGTGGCACGGCGCCAACGTACAGTAAGCATGCCTTTTCATTTTTTCCAGTTTTTTATTTTATTTATCCCATTTAGACCTAAGTTCGATTCTACAAATGTCTTCTACATCCTGACAGTTTTCTGAAAAAGTATATGTTTCTGTCAGTCGTTCTTCGATTTTTCAAATATAGCAGACCTACAAGCTCGTAGCGCGCCACTCGGTGGCGCACTATGAGCTTGTAGATCTGCTATTTTTCAATAGCTAAAGCATAACATAATGCTAACACCAAAAGGGGTTCCCGCCCAAAATGGTGTTGCATCAGAGGGCAACAGATCATTTTAACACATAACACATATTCTCCAAACGCATCCATCTATAAGTCGATTAGATTTCACGATTTTTCAAAAATCTGATGTAAAAGCAGATGTACCAAGAAGCTCGCAGTGCGGCACGAAGTGGCACGCTGTGAGCTTGTAGATCTTATATTTTTGATTAGCCAATGTATGAAATATAAAATTAAGGACTGGGAGGATAGCATTTGTACACCATATGGGGCAACATTTCGCATTTGGCACCCCCTATGGTCAGAACAGAAGTGACAGTGATTTTGGAGACAGTGGCCCCTCAACATGCGATTCCAATTTGGAATAAGCGATTTAGCCTAAGACGCATGCTGTGCACTGGACCACCTGTACCACTAGTTATTGGATTTAATAATGACAGATAAAAGGTAAGGAGACAGCTAATCCAGAATTATCCGTTAATTCTCAGATATTCCATGTTATTGATATGATGATTTATGATAATATATTATCCATGATGATATTATTTACCTTGTGGAGGTAGGACTGGTGTCTGGTTTGGTATATCTCTTTTGAAGTATCACTACCGGTATTTCAGCATACGTGTGTGTGTGTGTGTGTGTGTGTGTGTGTGTGTGTGTGTGTGTGTGTAAATAAAATATAATAACAACCAAAGCTCTCAGGGGCTGGAGAGGTTCTGAATATTCTCAAAACAACATTGGTGTGGCATGTGCCAGGGCGTGTGGGCTGGGGGAGCTGTCACTGCTTTGGCGGAGAGGAGAGGCGGAGAGGAAAGAGAGGTGGGGAGGAGAGGAGAGGGAAGAAGAGGAGAGGGAAGAAGAGGAGAGGAGAGGAGAGGAGAGGAGAGGAGAGGAGAGGAGAGGAGAGGAGAGGTGGGGAGGAGAGGAGAGGGAAGAAGAGGAGAGGGAAGAAGAGGAGAGGAGAGGAGAGGAGAGGAGAGGAGAGGAGAGGAGAGGAGAGGAGAGGAGAGGTGGGGAGGAGAGGAGAGGGAAGAAGAGGAGAGGGAAGAAGAGGAGAGGAGAGGAGAGGAGATGGAGGTGTCACCATTCTCCTCCACATCATGGTGCCTGTGATCTTGCCAGCGGCTGCAGCTTCCATCCTGCCACTGGTGTGTGGATGGTTTGCCGTTGCCATGACATTGACTCCTTGTGTGTGTGTGTGTGTGTGTGTGTGTGTGTGTGTGTGTGTGTGTGTGTGTGTGTGTGTGTGTGTGTGTGCGCGCACACTGTGTTTATTTTTATTTTTACCATAAATATTTTGAAAGAATGGGACAGTTATAATTGTAATTATGGGACATTCTGCACAATGACTTTTACGTTTGGTACATTTACATAGATACAGATTGCTGTTTGAGAGCTTCACACATCATGCCATTGGCGTACAGTATGTGTCACATACCAGCAACAGTCAGACACACCATGAGTCAGACACCCTCCCCTAACCAAACCATCACCTCGCAAGAAGCCACAGGTGATTTTTAACCCGCAGCACGAGTTTGTCTGACAAATGACTGTAGGACTGTTGGTATGTCTAACCATAACCAACCAGTACAGGAAAGCCTGACGTATTGAAATGGCAAATCTGTACATTTTGATGCCAATACCTTTGTACTTTTAAAATGCAGTAGCCTATACTTACAGAAACACAGCCTTTCTACAGCACATAGGGGTATCATTGCTACTTTTACAGTAGGCTACTTCATCATCTTCACTGCACTGTGGAATAAGAGAGATACACACATTGGTCATAGTACTGTAGGCCATGCTATATTTGGCATGGCTTCGACAGCCTGCTCGGGCCCGACAAGCCTAAGCCACTGATGATGAGTGCAGATTATTTCCTGATGAATGAGATTATGGTTTTGATTAGATATGTGGCACTTTTAACGAGCTGCGGCTCTGGGGTTTTCTCCCCTCCTTAAACCCAGCTTACGGTCTCAGTAAGGATAAGGTAAATCTCAGAGGGATCGGAACGGAATTACATGAAAACAGCACTGTTGAATATTGATCTTTCTACACTGAGGAACACAGAGGCTCCTAGAAGATGAGTAAAATCCAACACGGTGCTCTGTGATAACACAGATGCTGAAAAGATACACACCAAACATGTACTACAAAGCTACTACTTACTTACTTTCACTCAAATTCAAACCATTTGAGAGTTAAGAGTTCAGCATCACAGTGCACCCACTTCAACTAATGAACTAACATGATCATAAGAATTGGCACGGCGGCCAAACAGGTCCAAGTACAAGCACTATATTTAAAGAGTTTAAAGAGACTTTCCTGTGGGTTTTATGTGGGTAATTTCAAATTTGTGTTTCAAAGTGTCTGATGTTATGGACACTGGTCTCACTGCTGGATTACTACAATGAACATAATGCTTTGCTGCACTCACCCACCTTGTGGAGAGGGAGAGGGCTGTCTTACTGAAGGCTCATTAATAGTCTGGATTTTCGGTGGTGAGGTGATGCAGGTTTGATATTGTAGATATCTTCCAAGATGTGATCTTTGTATAGTTGTCACGGTGTGTATCAAAATGGAACCCAAATGCAGGCAACACAGGCAGAGTTCAAAGTTCAACAAGTTTAGCGATCAAAACCAAGGGAAAAGGCTTACCGGTATATCGAAGTACAGCAGGCAGAGGTCAAAACCAAGAAAGCAGTCCAAAACAGGCAAACAAATCCAAGGGGGCAGGCAGAATATAGAGTCCAAAAACAGGCAGGAGGTCAATATCCAAACTAGGACATAATCTAGGAACACTAGGAAAACACTAGGAAAATACTGAGAACAGGAATACACACATGTAACAATGGTTATCTTCTAGCAAGGAATGAGGCAGAATGAGTCCAGTTTTGTAGGTGGTGGCTTGATTGCGGAAGTAGGCACAGGTGTGTAACGAGAAGGGAACTGTTGGGCTGATGAGGCAGTGGGAGACAGGTGTATGGGTCTGCAGTGTGGTGGAATAGAATGTGGGAGTGGCCAGCATGGAGACATGGTCTGTGGAGAGACAAATCCGTGACAATAGTTCAGTGTTGTGTTTACTTTGTTCTTATTCCTTTTTACAGGTTAATACAGACAGACAGGCAATTCAGTCAAAACAGTTCAGTTTTTAAAACAAAACAAAAACAAGTAAGTAAGTAATTTTACAGTAAGTAAACTGTAAAATAAAAAATAATATAATATAATTATAGCCTATATAATATAATTGAAGGAGGTGTATTCCGGCCACATCGACCCCAGTCCCCACTAGGGGGATAAAACATGGGGTCTAGTTACCGGTGCCCTCATCTGTCCCCTAAGCATATGAGATAAACGTAGACCAGGTTCTGTCAAACTTCTCTCGTGAGCCATGGACATTATAGGCCTACCTAATTCTCTCCAGCTTTAGCATAGACAGAACTTCTTGGATCCATTGGGCCACAGAGGGAGGTTTATCTGCCTTCCAATTCTAGAGCCTTCGGGCCAGTAGTGAGGCGAAAGCAATCGCACTTCTCAACTGGCCCGAAAGGTTAATAGTTCAGTGTTGCCGTGAACAGATGGTTTGCTTTGTGCTGTTGGACTCAATTACGATGTTGAGTTTATGAGTGCCCTTTGATTCAGTTTGAGACCCACCTTAACTGTACAAACAATCCTTCTGTTACAGTGTGCAAAAGTTCCATAGTAATTGGAACTTACACGGGATAGGCTTTAGACATTGAGATACACAATCTGAAAACCATCCCTATACAATTGAATATCTGCCTCAGCAGGATTAATACAGTTCTTTGTTTGTATTATTATATGTGTGTGTATGTATAGTCTGGTAAAACACACAGGATCCAGCAAACACTATAGAAACAAATTGTCACAAAAGGGAACTAAATAGACACAGGTGAAACTCAAAGACAATCAACACAGCTGGGATCGGCTGAGGCAAACAGGACATAGGTGACTCAAATGAACAAAATAAATGCAGGGTAGGTGCGACGCCTACTGAGTGTCAAAAGCTACTTTCTGGCCATGACAGCCCATAAATCCAAACACAAAATCTGATTGCATTAAACAACGTTAAACTCACTTTGCCACTCGATTTGCCATTGACTTTATGCATGGGCATACCCTCTACAGACAAAAGCAGCCAACAGCTGACAACCCTTCACGATGCTATTTCTATTGTCACAATTCTACAAAAATATTCCACCTACACAATGACATGACATTTTGGTAGAGTTTTGTGTGTACTGGATTGAATGAAAATGCACTTTAGTTACTTTCCAGCGGTGCATCTGGAGGCAGTGAGGGGGTGGCGCGTACGTCAGCCACTTTGACCTGACTGTACCTTTTGAAAGCATAGAACCAGAGGAAGTGACTAGGCACCCGTAAGACCAGTTAATGAGGACCATAAGGACGCCATCCTTGCTGTTGTAATCCTGCAGTGGATTACAACAGTGTTTCTAAAACATTTTATTGAGTGGGGCAACCACAGTATGTGTGTGTGTCACTGTGTCCCTGTTTCCCTGTGTCCGAGCACAAAAGTAGCGTCACTGTTGTACTATAGCCTTGGAAACACAGACGTTTTTATTTCCTGGGAGAAAAGTACAGTACAGTACAGTACAGTACCCCTCCTTGCCCAACTTTGTGTGTTTCACATACCACATAGTGATATTTGATTGGCTGAGCACGGCGCCCCTCACTTCACCTCACCATCTGGAATGACGTGTCAGGGTCCCCATAAGAAAACATTTGGGTTTTAAAAATGTTTACAAAACTAGCATCATTTGCACACTTTTTCAAGATTGTGTGTTCTGTACGTGTGTATGAGGCCTTAGAGAGTTTCAACTTTCAACCCTCAACCACTACACTCTCCAGTTGGCAGGTCGAGCAGGGATTGGCCAAATCACTGCCACTCTCCTCCAGGCTTCGCCTCGGGCGCAGCAATCACAGAGGCGCAACCAGCACCAGCTATTGCATCAGCCACACCCGTCCAACAGGGCACCACGGACATGGAGCAGTGCCCTGCCGGCCGAGCGCAGCCAACCAGTGCTGACCACACCCCAGCAACCGCCTCGCCCAGGACACCCCCGCGGACCCGCCCATTGTTCTTTCTCTTGTGCCAGAGCACACAGGAGGCTCTCTCTGCCTTGTGTGTTCTTGGGGGATTGCAGGCACTGAGAGGCCTATAGCACTATGGTTTGCCTCCTGCCTCCTCCTACGTCTCACCAGACTCTCCGTCCTTGTCCACGCTTGGCCTTCTCTGGTGTATTTGTATATATCTGTGTCACTGTCGTTGTTGTCGTTGAATCTGTCCTATCGAGTCTCTCTTCCTCCTCTATTGTGTGATTGTATTTTTTTAAATGGTAGGGATACAATTTACAATTTAGGCATTTAGCAGACGCTCTTGATCCAGAGCGACTTACATTTAAGCAAAAACAAAAGCATGTCATACATCATATTAGATACATTCTGTTTTCTATTCTGCTCTATTCTATTGAGGTAGGGAACTTCATTAATACAATGGGTGTTATGTCAATTCCCCTGAATAAAGGGTCATAGATTTCAGAAGTTCCACGCTCACCAAGCTCAACAATGAACCCATTGAAAGAGTTAACACGTACGTACAATACCTACTGAAGGGAGAGAGATTGATGACTATAGCTGAAGTTCCATTAATGTGCTACTGTGGAAGGTCAAAAGAACAGTGAGTGTTTTACAAGGCTATACTCTACAGTGCATATACAGTACTGTCTTTTGGCCTGAAGTGTGTGTGACTGTGTGTGTTGGAAAACGTGCCTAAAGCCAAGACCAAGATAGGTCACCTGAAGGCGCGGCCTGCGTGCGTGCGTGCGTGTAAGCGTGCGTGTCATTTTAGCATTCACAATTTAGACATTTTGATGTTCTGTTTCAGGGAGTAGCTTAAAGTAACTTAGAAGTAAGAAATGTATCACAGCGCATTACTTGGCACAATGACATTGACCTTCACATTACTGTGTGTATTACTGTGTACTGTGCTGTACTGTATATGTACCCCCCCCCCTCTGTATTTGCATTTGCCTCCTCCAGAGAAAGCAGTCCAAGTTGTTACCCGTGAGCTGTCCACTCTGAGAAACTTTTATACCAAGTCCTCAACCTTCATTCTGAAGTGTCCAAAAACTTTCAATCCTTTGAGGGGCTCTTACAAAAATGTCCTTTGTTGCTGCTACTGTTGCTGCTGAGAGAGAGAGAGAGAGAGAGAGAGAGAGAGAGAGAGAGAGAGAGAGAGAGAGAGAGAGAGAGAGAGAGAGAGAGAGAGAGATTTAGGTTGCATGAGTTTGCATCATAACTGAAGGTGACACAATCTGTCCTCACCGTGAGCACAGCAAATGTGTTTGCTTTCTCATGAACTGTAGAGTCAAGCTTTGTTTCGTCCAGGAGGGAGAAGTTAGAATGTTCAAGTTCACTTTGACAACTCTGCCCACAGATTGATTGTGACATACTGTATTCATATACAATACTGCAGTGCTTTGTGTAATAGGAACTTTCGACATTCTTTAGCTTTAAATGACACATGGTGGAAAGTACATTTCCACCAGTACTGCAGTACTGCATTTAAGTACAATTTCAAGGTACAGTACTGTATGTCTTGTACTTTACTGGAGTAATTCCAATTTCCAATGCTTTTTCTTCTATATTCTACTGAATCTATGGTACTTTTACTCCACTAATTATTTGAAAACTTTAGTCACTAGTCACACCTACTTTGGCAATTTGAAAATAGCCGATCTACAAGCTTTCAAAAGATTGTAATACATTTTATACATACAACACCTAGATTTTGATGCCAGACTTTAAAGATTTTTTTTTTATTACCCGACTTTAAACTTTAACTGAGTGTTTGTACATTTTACTTAAAAGGAACCCTAAGACAAATATGCCTTAAAACATACCCCTACAACTAAAATAAATTAAATATTTTATTTATTTCATAAATAGAATATTTTGCTCAATAGGAGCTGCTCCAGTTGCGAATTGATGATGTCATATGCCCATAATTTATGGTCTAGCCCTATGGAATGTATGGAATGTATATGCTAAGAAAAAACAACTTTATGCTTCCTAAGGATAATATGAGCATCAAAGCAATATTTTAAATATTTATATTAGCATGCACATTCCATACATTCCATAAGACTGGACACATAGACATATGACATCAACTTGCGACAGGAGCAGTGAAAGATTGTATGATTGAAATAGTGAAAGATTCTCTATTTATGAAAGAAATGTGTGTGCCGTGATTTTATACTTTTTCTGTTTTGTACTGTATGTGTCTACAGAGTTAACATTACTCTAATAGAGGTGTTGTTATAATATTCAAATAGCCTATGTCTTCGCTGTGTATTTTTGGTTTCTTCCTGAAAGCTGAAGTCAAAAGGTCTTTGAGTCAAAAGGTCTAATCAAAATACACCACTTTAGTGACACACTGAAATCATCCCCTCCCCTAACCCTTCCACCATTATCATACAACAGCCGTGGGCGCGGCTTAAGTTCAGGTGGGTGGTGCTAACGTGAAAACCAGATGAACTGGTGGTTGTGGCCAAAAAACCCCACAATATGACTTTTTCCCCCACTGCGTAAGACTCTATATTGACATGTTACTATTACTATTTGCACCACATCACTGCATTACAACTCCATTACCATATAAAATATGAATTACAGGATTATTGACCAGTACAAAATAATGTAATCATTATTTATTCATAATCATCATTAATCATCCGTAAAACACTACGTCATTGTTACATTATAATATATTACCCCACCTCCCATCCATCGATCACTTTAGGTACAGTATTCTTCCTACTGTAATTATAGCTTGACGTGAGCATTTTGGCAGTCGACACCAGCACGCAACAAAGTATGCTTGTTGAATTAATTCAGCACGTCCTCTTCGTTGTTGTTCTGACGGTTCGTCATCACACCCTGGCTGAGGACATCTTGGTCATGGTGATGTAACTGATGTTTACATAGATTGTGCATTACATTCACCCATTCACACACACATTCATACACCGATTGCGGCGGAAGCCATGCAAGATACCAACCAGCACATCGGGAGCAATTTGGGGTTCAGTGTCTTGCCCAAGGACACTTCGACATGTAGACAGGAGGAGCCGGGATTCGAACCGCCGACCCATGGATCATTGGATCTACTGCTCTACCTCTTGAGCCACAGTCGGCCACCAGTCGTCATCAGGATCAGTATCCGAGTGCTCTATCTCTTGAGCCACAGTCGGCCACCAGTCGTCATCAGGATCAGTATCCGCTTGCTCTACGTCTTGAGCCTCAAGAGCTATCGCAAAATTAAATAATGTATGGACCAGTAGAACCAATGCCAGGGAGCCGAACACCAACTTCAGCTTCATCTTCAACTCTTTACATGGAAGAACAGGAACAGAGAAAGAAGAATGTTGCTCCTGTCAGTAACATTTGAGCACAGTGGGTTTAGAAACCATGTCAAAATATGCCACATTCATTGCATCATTTTTATTTATTAATCCAGCTATCCAAGAAAACAGCTATAGTTTTGTTTAAAAGAAGAGAGAACCGAAATGAACAACAAAATAGAGATGATACATTGCAACAGTCCTGATGGTTTCAAACGTTTTAATTTGATCTAAATCTTAACGGCAGCCATGAAAGCAAAGAACTTAGTGACCATTTTGTCTTACCTGAGTGATGGTTGCTTGTCAGTCTGATCACCTTGCGTGTGTCCAGCACCTCATTTATGCAGGTTGGTCAACTCCTCCCATTTACTTTGGAGAGCTGCCTAAGTCATAGACACTCACCCAGCAAGAAATGCCACTTGTTGTCATTTATCAATCATGTGCCTCTGGTGATGTTTTCAAAGTGACCGTCTATAGAAAATAAATCATGACGTCAACACAGCTTGCACTACACTGAAACACGATAATGGGATGCAATGATTTTGTGGCTTCCATGGAAGCATTGTAGATCGTATTCATTCATAGAAATGTTGGGAAGAATGCACTGGAATATTTTAGGGAATGGCTCAGAGCTTTGCCTCGCCTCTTATCTGTATGCCTAAAAGCTGCCGGTCACACGGGGTGTAGATAATTGCATTGGAATGTATAGGTCTTTAGGGAACACACGAGGATGTATAGATGGTCAGAATGGATTCTTACAGAATGAGACATACAGCTTCTTTAGTACTGGAATGATGATATTGAAGATGGAACAGAATTACTGGAAGAACCAGTCCACATACCAGCATCTCCACCAACCTACAGCCACCCCAACTAAATAATGGAAGACCCTTCATGTGTGTGTGTGTGTGTGTGTGTGTGTGTGTGTGTGTGTGTGTGTGTGTGTGTGTGTGTCACCACAGCCACATTTTCTGAACAATATAGGATTTTGCGTTAATACAAAGGCGAGAGCTCTACCAACTGAGCTACTGTACCCAGACACCATCAGATAGCAACCTGAGGATGTAGTGAGAGTCAGAATGGATTCTTACAGAACGAGACAGCTGCTGTAGTACAGGAATGATGATAATGAAGATGGGACCGAATTACTGGAAGAACCAGTCCACATACCAGCATCTCCACCTACAATGGTACACCACCCCAACTAAATAATGGAAGAACCTGCGCACATTCCAGCACCTCTTCCAGTACCCATCCTTTTTTATGTGTGTGTGTGTGTGTGTGTGTGTGTGTGTGTGTGTGTGTGTGTGTGTGTGTGTGTGTGTGTGTGTGTGTGTGTGTGTGTGTGTGTGTGTGTGTGTGTGTGTGTGTGTGTGTGTGTGTGTGTGTGTGTGTGTGTGTGTACGTACGTACGTACGTACGTGCGTGCGTGCGTGAGAGAGAGACTGCACAAAGATTGCACTGGGGCATTTTTAGGTAGCTCTCCACCGCACAGATGACGAAGACGGTAAGTGTTAGAAAGCGTCTGTTGCGGACAATCTGCTGTTGAATGGGCGGTGGGTACACTGTAAAAATCTACTGTTAAAGGGGCGGCGGGTACACTGTTAAAATCTGCTGTTGAATGGGTGATGGGTACACTGTTAAATCTGCTGTTGAATGGGTGATGGGTACACTGTTAAATCTGCTGTTGAATGGGTGGTGGGTACACTGTTTAATCTGCTGTTGAATGGGTTGTGGTGTTAAATCTGCTGTTGAATGGGTGGTGGGTACACTGTTAAATCTGCTGTTGAATGGGTGGTGGGTACACTGTTAAATCTGCTGTTGAATGGTTGTGGTGAGTACACCGTCGCGTCGGGGCGCAGGTTGTAGGGCAGTAATAGCAGCAGGTTTCCCTGACTTCTGTCTTTTGTCGTGTCAGCTCTCAGGTGCATTCAGCAACTTTTTCATACCTTCTAACCGACTGATCTTTTGACTTCATTCGACTGCCAGTCTGTAATCTGTAGTGGTCTGTTTGGTGGAGAGCTCGCTTTTTGCATGACAGTCCCTCAAAACATGACACCAACCTACTTTGGCCATATACTATTGTAAGGCAGTAGATTCATCGGATGTGGTTTATTCCTTTCTAATGGCATGAACTGTAAGGTCGGCAATCATGTTGTTCATAGTCCTCCCGCAGGGTTACGGGGCCTTTTCTTCGGTATATGCCTTATATTCATTATGAATTATTATTATTAAACTCTGCACTGTCCAATATTTTAAGGTTCAGTTTCATGGCTCTATAATGAATAGAAATCTTGAAGGAACAAGCTAGTGCCCGAACACACTGATAGCCAAAGTGCCAATGCTTTATTTAGGATGCAGACTCAAAAGAAACCTTGTACTATGCGTCCTAAATAAAGTATTGGTGCAGAGTACAATAAACCGTGTACTCTGCGTCCTAAATAAAGTATTGGCACTTTGGCTATCAGTGTGCGGCCACTTTCTTGTTCCTTCAGGATTTCTATTCAGTTTACTCCCCCGTGGACCGGCACCACTACAAGGACCTTTGGTATGCGTAAGCATCGTCGTGCACACCGCCACGGCTGTATCATAACATACTGTATATGTTATAATCATAATCCTATTTGAACTGGGGACCCTGCACTTGGAATTATAGAAGTTGAGCCATTACATTTAGTTTGACTTGGTTCCACAAATGAACATTGTGAAAATAGCTGATCTACAAGCTCACAACGCCTCACAGCTATTTTTCACAATGTTTAAACTCTTTCTTATTATTTGACCATGTTTGACAATTTTTTACAGTATAGTTTGTTGATTACTTTTGATGCAGTAATGGTCTTTTTCCCCCTGTAATTGTCACTTTACTGTCATCCGGGGAACCCCTCAAAATCATGTAAGGACCCATAGGTTGAGAACCACTGCTTCAGCCCACAGGACCCATAATATGCTCTTGTTTCCGGCCAAACGTTAAAGGGCCACTTCACCCTTTTGCAACCAGATCTTATTTTAATGTGTTTAGGACACAAGAAACACTTTCCTGGCATTTTTGTGTTTGTAATGTATTTTTAGATATTTTAGTATTTCAAAGTGCCAATGATGTCATATACACTGGTCTCACTTCCTTCCTGGACTACATGCTTTTGCGCACAGCACAAAAGCATTATGGTCATTGTAGGAATTCAGCAATCCAGTCAAACCTTATTATATTGTCTGGCCATATAGGCTGCAAATTTCTACTGTTATCATACTACACATATACTATTAACATTGAGTGACTGCAGTTTCTTCCAGCGGTGAAATGTCCCTTTAACAGAACATCTCCTTTAGGTGAAGCCGGCCATGGAGCAACGCGGGCCGCCCCATCATCACATTCTCCCACCGCCTCCAGTGGCTGCCTGAGCTTGACAGCTCTGGCTGCAACATGGCAGCTGTACTGACTCATCAGGCAGACACGACACGGGCAAAGCTCCTGGTAGTTGGTTGTCTGCCAAGCGGGGGCCAGGCTGCAGCATGACTGTTCATTTTTACTGCTCGGCCTGACATGGAAGTCCCACCGCAACACTGCAATTTGTGTAATAAAGGCAACGCGCGGCGGCGCTCCGAGAGAGGGAAAGGGCAACATGAACAATGAGGGCCGAGCTCTTGCCCCATTAGACGGAGGTCGGGAAGTATGTTAAATTTAGTTTAAACACCCTGGGAGAGCGGTGGGTTGCTTTTCACTACAGTATAACACCACAACGCTCCTCCCTTCTCCCTTCCCCCGGAGGATGTATGTGCAATTTGAGCCAAAATAGAGGGCAATTTTGGTGAGGTTGTAGGGCTCCCTGCAGGTTTTGAAAATATTTCTTTGACTGTTTCATGCTGAGTCGCAGGGACAGGTCTGTATATGTGCACAGCCTCCCAGCAGGGGCTCTAATGGACTTGCTCTACAGTAACCACAGAGACACTGGGGTATAAAGCTACAATCCTGGACTCATTTGAATGACTAAAGCGCTATTCCAACCAATCTGTATGCTAGAGTACATGTATGTTATATCATTTAGCACATCTGGTTGGAGGTAGACTCCCTACTCTCCCATTTAGACGAAATGTGTAAATGGGGGTTGGGGGGGTAGGGGGGACATGTCCACACCAATTTAGCTATAGTTAGAATGAAGACGGCGTACAGCACTCAGCCTGTGAATTAGTCACAGGTGTGTTTTGGGCGTTATTCATTAATTAAATCAATCTTCTTCCAATATGGTGTATTTAAAGGAGAATTCCATGCTAGAAGGCTTTCTTACCTTTATTTGTAGTTGTTAGTTCCCCACCAAAGAGGTCTAGGTGTTATTTTGTACAAAAGCGCATTATTGGCTATTTCCCCTACCATAAGCCCTCAATGAATTGAATTGAATTGCATTGAATTGAATGGGGCTATGGGGTGTTGTGCTAATTCGCTTATTTTCATTGCTCAAACATCATTGTTTTTGTATATATCCTCTCTTCATAATGTAAATAGTATCCCAAGCGGCACACTTTATTACTTATTTAGATGGAAATAAGCGAATTAGCACAAAAACCCAACCCCCATTGAGGGCTTATATAGGGGAAATAGCCAATAATAAAAAATAACACCTAGACCTCTTTGGTAGGGACGTAACAACTATACAAATAAAGGTAAGAAAGCCTTCTAGCATGGAATTGTCCTTTAAGCTGTAGGTGCTTTGCTATTATTTAGAATTTTAGACGACGCATTTGGTGTAGAGTAGACACAAAAATGTTCTTGCTGTGGAAAGAGTAAAAGTGCAGGACCAGCAGTATTAGTATGTGTTGTGAGACACATTCATGTCATCAACTAAATAATCACTTGCTGATTCTCAGTTACATTTTTCTTTATTTAAACAACCAACTTGACAAATCTTGACAAAGACGCATGTCCCGCGGATTGTGTTGACAAACTGGGTTAGCTGCATGTGACATATACGATGCAAATGACTATGAATAGTTGTTGCAATTAGCTATAACTGTCTGTCTGCAGAGTGGGAAAATGGACATAAACTTACGGATTGCTTTCTAAACAGCAGCCTCTGCTAATGGGCTTTCTCTGTGTACTTTTACGTTCCCAGCAAACAGAAAAGCTTCATATCTGTTTAAGTACAAGGCAAAGAATTGCTGCGACCTGACTATCAAGGGTTATTCAGCATACCCAGAGCAATAACCCAAAGAGAAAAGAAAAGAAAATCCCATCTCATTACTAATAGACTTTTGGGAGATACGGCCGGAACCAATTTAAAACATCGTCTGTGTAAGGTCAAACCTACTGTCAATCATACAAAGAATATCAGTCTAACCCCGGCCTAAAAGATACAACATATGTACAGTACTACTGACTATCACTGAATTATGCAAGAGGGTGGTTGCAGTTTGGACTTTATTTATCGGTTGTTATCTGGATCTTGTATGTATTTGTATGTTGTATGAATAGCCCAATTTGGGACATGCAAATAAACTTTACCTTGACCTTAGCCTTCACTGTAGCTCTACAGCTGCAGTGTTGCACACAAGTTGGTGTAACTTGGAGCTGCCAGGGGTGGGCTGTATGTGGGGCCTGGGGGCGGAGCCGCGGAGCTCCACTGGCTGTGAAGCTGCAGTGCATGGCACGCATGCCCGCACAGCCATTCATAGTTTTCAAAACGAAACCTGGCGACCGACACAGAGTGTCATAGCTTGAATTAAGAGGAATGACCGACCTGGTTGGATGCATATCGATGGTAACGGTCCATTGTGCCAGGTGCATATATTTCTGACGTCCTAGCGTCCTAATAGTGCGACCAGCAATAGTCCGACACCCGACCCCAAACCCTAACCTAACCCTAACTGCTCGCGGACGCCACGGGTGACTCTTAACCGGCCTCTTATGTCAGACTATTGGAATGTCGGACTAACGCATGCCCCCCATTGTGTCGACCTGCTAAGTAGCCTACTGTGTCAGATGATGTTTTGTCTGCAGCAGTCAAAAGAGTTGGATAACAGTGGCCGATTCATGAACTAATTAAATTACAGAGGTGATGTTTGCGAGGTAAATGCATACAGTAATTATGACAACACTAAAGTTTCCCATTATGCAAGTAAATAGAAATTGATATACAGTATATTGTCAGTTTATAAATAGGTGTACATATTAAAGAGGTTATTTCAATGGCCGAACGCCATGTGCACGTGCGTACGTAGAGCCCCACAACTAACAAATCCACAGCTCATCCCTGGGAGCTATACACAACACACTGATAATGAAGCTAATATTGTTATTGTATCCTGTGCCCGATACCCGCTGAGGGAAGTTGTTTGCAAAAGTTGGAATGCCACGCCTCGCCGAGCTCACTTGCTGAAGGAGCTGGCCACGGTTCACTATGTACCAAGAAGAGAGAACGATACGCTATAGCTGCAATCTCTGTGTTGTTCAAATTCACAGCTGGCCAGCGGCCAAGAGAAGCACTGACCTAACTTCAAAACTGAGATACACTTCATGTGACTCATCGCATTCTGCACAATGGTGGGAGAAGTATACTCACTTTAACTAAAAGTAACAAAGTAGCAAAAAGGCAACTAAAACAAAAAAGAGTGCATAATTATAAACATTACCAAGGGGGTACAAACGAGAAAGAAAAACAACAGTAAAAAGGCCAAATATTTGAGTAATAACCTCAAATACAACATACAAAATACAACATAAAAAATGCAAGACGCTCAAGAAAACTAATAAAACGTATATTTTACTTGAGTAAAGGTACAAAAGTATTGGAATAAAAACATACGAATAGTACCAAAGTAGCCTAAAGTACAAATTCTCGCAGATCTACAAACTCACAGATGCATTGATTTAAATCAGCTACTGAATAGATGAAGTGGGGTGTAGTGGATGGAAGTATACATTATCGAAGAACGGACAAACTCAAGTATACTAATGAAAAGTACCTCAAAATTGTACTTATTGTACCGTACTCAAGTAAATGTAATTGTTTCTTTCCATCACTGATCCTGTCGGCTAGTTCTCTTGTTGTCTCCTATACCGGGGCTGAGATTATAGGCACGGGTCCAAGCCTGGATGGCGCTGAAGCTGGCAGAGCAAATGTAATATTGACTTTGTAATTTACATGGCGGAGCTCCATGCCAACCTCCATCGGATGCTGAACACCAATAAATAAGTAGAGATGTCGACAAACAAAACACAATCCAGGGCCAATCAAGCACTGATTAAAAGACAAGGCGTGAACAGTCACATCCCTGGAGGCCAGCCTCTGCAGAAATGTGGCTACATCATGTACCATGATCGTGTGAGTGCGTGCGTAGGTGTGTGTGCGTGCGTGTGCTGTGCATGCATGCGTGTGATAAAGAGACTGAGAGAAAGAGTGAGAGAAAGAGAAAAATAAAGCGAGAAAGAGAAATACAGCGAAAGAGAGATTGTGCATATTTGTGTGTGCACGTGTTTACATGTGTGCATGCGTGAGAGAGTGAGAGAGAAGGAGAAAAAACTATTTGCGTGAGGGCATAACTGTTTTCTGTTTACTGTTTGTGTATGCGAATGCGATGTGTGGGAAAAGTGGCTTAATGGCTAACATTTTGTGCTTGCCAGCAGTGTGTAGTCATGTGTGCGCTTGCACATGGATGCAAATTGTTTGCCATCAGCATAATCATCATGTGCTTATGTAACGGTGCAATCCCATGCGCCCGTGGTTGTTTTTTATGTTGCAGCATAATATGTAACCTATTAAAAGCTTTAACCTTTGTTCAGACTGGCAGCTGTCATCCAAGATTCAGTTTAGCCATCACTAGAGGCATCCTGTACTTAACACCCATATTACATTGTTTTGTTTTGCTTTTCTCTAGGTACTTTGAAGAGATATCGCATATTGGCCACCCAAACTCAGTGGTGGAAAGTAACTAAGTACGGTTAGACGTAGGTGACTATTTTGACATGCTTTTTACTTTACCAGTTTTCAATGTTTTACATTTTAAACGTTTATTGAGTCGACCTATTTCCATGTTTGATACTACTACTGCACTACATCTTAGAAGCAAATATTGTATGTTTTACTACACTATAATTACTTAAAAGCTTTAGTTAGTTACTAGTAACTTAAAAAAAAGAGAGGGGAAAAAAAGTACTTCACTGATAGTGTGCACTTGTTTTGAGATAATGGATGTCAGCTGAAAAAGGTGGCACTGTAATTGGGATGAGTGAAGCAGATTGCAGATGAGGAGGAGGGCTTGATTGGCATGCCAGGGATGAATAGTGGCACCTCAGTCAATGTAACCCCCGCCCACACCTTCGGCAGATGCCAATCAGATGGTCACATGTCCCTGTCACTTCTCCCTGTCAATTCACCATGTGCCAACAGTACAAACACTAACATACAAACTAAATGCTGCAGAAGCAGAGATGGTGGAAGAAGTACACTTTATTTTGTTTTGTTTTTTTGTCTGCAGTAAAAGTAGCAATACCACTATATAGAAATACTTTGTAAAAGTATATAAGTAAAAGTCTTGTAATCAAAATGCAAATGAACACTGCGACTACAATGTCAAACTGGCAAGATAACACTGGCAACAGGGGGAATGCACACAAGGAAACTGGTAACATGGGTGAACACAAT
Source organism: Protomyctophum bolini (assembly GCF_963924005.1). Lineage (NCBI taxonomy): Eukaryota > Metazoa > Chordata > Actinopteri > Myctophiformes > Myctophidae > Protomyctophum > Protomyctophum bolini. Next base: position 17,168,361 of record NC_137877.1, on the reverse strand, counting down.
AGGTAATTAACACTGGGATAGGTTAAAAAGAAAAATGGGACAGGTGAACAACATTAATGCTAATATCAGGACTGGCCAGACATGACATGTTAACAGTAACTAAGGAAAATAGGATTCACTAGGACGTCACTACAAAATAAAGATACATACACAACTGTGTAGTGTTTAGGAGACCTTTAAGAGGGCCCGGAAGCAGGTTGGAGTCAATCAATTACGATGGGAGAGTGAACGTGAACACAGCTTCTGACCCATTCTTTAGCCCTATGGTCACTGAACTATAATATTAGACTCAATCACCACAAACAACTCAAGTTACCCAACATTCTGACACTAAATTAGCTTTTTTAGACAAATTAGGAGAAAAGCCTTTTTCTGTACCAGCAACACATTCTCGAAAGAATATAGGACGTTTGTGAGATCTGAAGTCAGACGGTGCCTATATACTACATACATAGTCTGGATTTTCGGTGGTGAGGTGACCACCGAACTACAACATGACGTCACGAGCCACGGTGAAGAGCAAACCACCGCCCCGCCCCAGCCCTTCTCTCTGTTTTTACTCACCACCGCTCAATGTTATTTCAGCTCCGGTGGTCAGCTCACCACCGGAGCGGTGGTCACCTCACCACCGAAAATCCAGACTATGAATGAGCCTTTAGGAGACTATTTGTATGCCATGTGTGTGGCGTTTTGTCTCTAGTGGCGAAAAATGGGTTGGCCTATCTTCCTAAATAACTAACTAACAAACTATAAAGTAAAACACTATAACTAAAAAAACAAGGGAGACAGAACATGATACCATGGATCGTGACACAAAATGTGTCAAACCTTTTGAAGATCTTCAAGCTCACAATGTGTTACGATGTGACATGTTGAGAGCTTGGAGATTGGTTCTTTTTGAATAGCTGTATATAGGGCTTAATCTTTTTGTATTATTAATCAAAATCTGCAGTGACTAAAAATGTCAAATAAAGTATCAACCATGGAAATACTCAAATAAACTGAATGAATGTACCTCTACTTGAGTAAATGTACTTTGCACCACTGTGCTGAATAATTGTGTGATGACACAATCACAACACAGTAGTCTGCTTTTACCCTCTCCAAGGGGATTCAACCGTTTACGTAGTAGTCTGTTTATACCCTCTCCAAGGGGATTCAACCGTTTACTTTACGTAGTATAGATCTGGAAATAAAAAGTGCTATCATGACGGCGTGGTTCTGCCGTTAACAGGTGTGGCATGAATTCATATAACACATCTAATAATAAACTTGCTTATGTAGCTCTTTTCCCTAAAACATGGTTGATAAAGCGGCTCACACGAAAAATATACGGCCACCACCACAGCAATAAACAACAATGGACTGAAACGATTAGAGTTATAAACAGTGTTGGGTAGTAATGATTATGAATAAACTAAAGACAGAAAGAAAAATGCGGGGGGTTTTTTTCAACCTCATAAACCTTTGGAGTCTCATGGCACTGGTGCAGAAACAGCCATTGTGTATTTTAACCCATTAAGGCCTGAGGCCGATTCTACAAGTGTCTTCTAAATCATCATTTTGTGCCAAGGACCCCCAAAATGTTATGTATTTGGCCGCGGACCTTCATCTGAAAATATTTTGTGGGCCAGGCACCCAGAGAAGAGAAGATTTGTATAAATAAATCACACCTGTGTGAAGTGAGTGGTGCAACTCCGTGTGGGGCCATGCTGTTTTCGTGCTCAGAACCTCCCATCCAGCCACACACATAGCTCCGTAAGGGAACCACTCAACAATGTGAAATTATCAAAACACTTTCGAGATGTAATGCTGCTTGCTGCTGTAATGTTAATATAGAACTATGTCTTCTATTGTGTTCTGAAGGTCGAGCTGCTGTACTGCCTGTTATATTTTGTATTGTGTTCTCGGGCCGCTGTGCTGCGCTGCGTTGCGTTGCGCTTGTGTGCCAATTATGCCCCCTCTCCTGTTGTGTTCTCTTTTCTGGTCTGTGTACCAGTGTGCGACGCACACTTGTAGTATTTTACTATTAAATTTTTTCTTTTTTTGATAATCAGCACTTTTCCATATAGATGATACATACACTGTGCCATATTGGAGAGGCCACTGTGTGTGCAGTGCTTTGTTTGACATGCTCCGTATTTGAGCGCGCAAATCAAATGTCGTGATATTATTTATCATTATCGAGGGCCTAATATCGCCACAGATATCGTATTGTGAGATACCCATATCGTCCCACCCCTAGTGGACACTATACACTGGTGCATTCTTTCATAAATGAACACCCGACTTGATCAGTCAGAAGAATGAATTAACATGCATCGTGCTCCGTAGACCCCCAAGTAACACACTGTGATATTGCTGATTATCTGTTGGCTATTTTGCTCCTGTCTATTTTTTGCATGTAATGTGGTTTGTGTTCGCTGTGTGTATTGAGCCATGCTGTAATCCAAATTTCCCTTGTGGGAAAACAAAAAAGATCTGATCTGAACTGAACAGAACATCAGTATACCGGTACTTATTGTTTGTATGTTTTGTTTGGCATGTTCAGGCTCCCAAGTTTCACCGATCAGGTGACATTGACACAAGTGAACAAAGTCTCAAAGTATATCCATTGTATAAGATATAATAAACAACTATATACAAAATACAATACATTCCTGTTTGTCCTAAATATTTACAGACATTGTATTCATACACAGAGAACTCAGGCTGATCAGGCCATCATACTGCTACCTAAGAGGCACCTCTTGTCTACTCTAAATGTAAGTAAAAAATAGGGACAACAAAATACCTTATTGTGACATGTGAATTGTAAAGCGCTTTCAGCACTTGGAAAAGTGCTATAAAATGCAATTATTAAGTTACAAGAAACAGTTATACACTTCTTTACCACTACTACTGATCACTAATCCAAAGAAAACAGACAAAACACTCTAAATAGCATAGGCTACATATCGGATGTAATGTACTCTTGCGTACACGTATACGCACAGAATAAAGTATATCTGACAGTACCTAAAGTACCATTTATTTAACGTACAGCATTTCCATGTTCAACCATGGTGGTTTTAAATGTGCTTTACAAATAAAGTCTGATTTAATGTATCATTACTCTTTGTTTACAGGTACGGAGGAGTGTTATGCCCGAGGCATCACATTCTGTCCACACGGTGTGAAATTGGACCTCCCAACTCGTCACTAGCTGACACTTTAAGAAGGTGTGGGAAGGCTACATTTTAAAGTCTGGACTTTTACTTGTAACGGATTATTTCTATATTGCATGCAGTAGGCTATTGATACTTTTACTTGAGTAAATATATATAATATATAATATTTGAGTACTTTTTCCACCACAACAAAAAGTCACGCATTTGTTGTAAAACCATGTGACACGGAACCGACAGAAGTTAAGCATTAGATAAGAGCTCCTGACTATAAATAATACCTATAGGGATCTATTGGAACACACTGGTTCTCATTTCCTGAAGAGTAACCGTTTTGACAAGATTTCCACTCGACAGTACAGGGTATATGAGATGATGGGGCTGTGTGTGTGTGTGTGTGTGTGTGTGTGTGTGTGTGTGTGTGTGTGTGCGCGCGCGCACGTGCGTGCATGCGTGCGTGCGTGTGTGTGTGTCCTTTCCCTCCAGCATCAACATCACACTCTTGTAGTTGCTCTATATTTCATAAAGGACATGGACATCGTAACTCCTCCATCCCAGACCCACTTTGTGTGTTCTTGTTCATGAGTTATTTACCAACATTGTCAGGTTTCTTGAAGCTCTTCTCTACCCCGCAGCAGTGCCATCACTAGCGCTCATGTGCACGAGCGCACAGTCACGCACGCATACTGTATACGCACGTGCACGCACACACACACACACACACACACACACACACACACACACACACACAGCACAGCACAGCACAGACGCAGACCACATGAACACATGCTCTCCTCTTAAAGTCGCAAGAATAGAACGTGCGTTTACTTATTCATGTTTGAAGGCTCACTTATTTATTCCTTCTGATGCTGCATATGTCAATTCCAGAGGAAGAGATGTGACATTATATGCTTCAAGGACGCCCTATTTATTTCTGCCATTCAGAGAGACTCTGTGGGGGCTTGCCAGATATATGTGGGCTAGGACATAAACCGTATGTTCTGTTCCGCAAATACATACTTTTTTCTATTGTCAGCTCCGGCAGGAATTGAACCACTAACCCTGCCAGCAGTGTTGGTGCCTTGCTCATATCAGAATTGAAATAAGCCACTTAAACCATAGTTCAACAGACTGGGGTGAACATTCAGCAAAAGTATAGCCGATCTGTAAGCTCACAGCTTGTAGATAAATCTTTTTGTGTGGAGAAAAAAACCACAAACACAAACATAAATGCATACATACAAATTCAAATGAGAATTAAAAAAAAAAAACATCTTGTTTGAAATTAGCAAACCTGCCTACCGATGATGTCCCTCGTAGGCAGGTTTCGGAACTATCCACAGCCCTCCTTTGAGACACCGAGCAATGGTTAGCATTAGTTGAGTTACTATGGGCATTTGTGAGGGCCAATTACAAATGGCATTTAAAGGTCTGGTGACATAATTATTTTTGTAATTTTTTCTTTTATTATTATAATTCAATTGAACCCACAAAACCTGAACTTTTAACTTTCAGTAGATTTTCTGTGGTCTGGGGTTTTCTGGCTCAAACAAGTATTCAGATTTGCCTGTGGACTGTGATGTAACAGTCCACAAATCCCATATACTGTATGACATAACAATTGGCCAGGATACAGTATGTCACTGTTGAGGGATCTTGCCTGTTTTCATTTAATCTCAAAAGGCTTCATAACACAGAGAAAACCCCAGACCACAGAAAATCCACTGGATGTTCAAAGTTAAGGTTGTGTGGGTGTAATTGAGGTCATAAAACCTTAAAGAAAAACAAAAAATAAAAATGAATGAAAATGAATGTCATGAAACCTTTAAAGTAGAGTATAATGACATTACTACTACTATATACTTTAGTTACTTAGCAGTTTCCACCAATGGGTGAATGCATTATGCATTGCTATGTATAGGCCTATTTGCATAACATTAATTTAGCTGACATTGACGATGTGATTCTTCTTTCATGTGTCAAAGTCAACATCCGGGAACTTGATGCCAAGTTATTGCTATTCATCACAGCAGGGCGGGACAATTCTTCTGTTCAGCCTCACTTTTGGATTATAGATTGACTCTTTAAAGCCACTGCGGAAAATCATTTCTTTTATGTCTTTCCTTTAAACATTACTTCAATATCGCTTATGTACTGACTGTACTGTAGATAACAGGCATTCTTATATCGTCCGCTTCCAAAAGGAACAAACAACTTGTGAGGGCTGTTAAAAAAGAAAGTTTAAACTGAAACAATTATGTTTTACTTCATGAAGTATCTCTCTCTCTCTCTCTCTCTCTCTCTCTCTCTCTCTCTCTCTCTCTCTCTCTCTCTCTCTCTCTCTCTCTCTCTCTCTTTCACCAAATATATGTACCTGTCTGTCCGGTGCATAACTCAGAGGGCGATTGCACAGTCTTAAATGTGTGTCTCTCTTTGATAGAACAGGTAAATCAGCACCATGGACAGCTCTTCACCATAAATCAGCACCATGGACAGCTCTTCACCATAAATCAGCATCATGGACAGCTCTTCACCTTAAATCAGAACCATGGACAGCTCTTCGCCATAAATCAGCACCATGGACAGCTCTTCACCTTAAATCAGAACCATGGACAGCTCTTCGCCATAAATCAGCACCATGGACAGCTCTTCACCATAAATCAGCATCATGGACAGCTCTTCACCTTAAATCAGCACCATGGACAGCTCTTCACCATAAATCAGCATCATGGACAGCTCTTCACCATAAATCAGCACCATGGACAGCTCTTCACCATAAATCAGCACCATGGACAGCTCTTCACCATAAATCAGCACCATGGACAGCTCTTCACCATAAATCAGCACCATGGACAGCTCTTCACCATAAATCAGCACCATGGACAGCTCTTCACCATAAATCAGCACCATGGACAGCTCTTCACCATAAATCAGCATCATGGACAGCTCTTCACCATAAATCAGCATCATGGACAGCTCTTCACCATAAATCAGCATCATGGACAGCTCTTCACCATAAATCAGCATCATGGACAGCTCTTCACCTTAAATCAGAACCATGGACAGCTCTTCACCATAAATCAGCACCATGGACAGCAGTAGATGTGTGTGTGTGTGTGTGTGTGTGTGTGTGTGTGTGTGTGTGTGTGTGTGTGTGTGTGTGTATGTGTGTGTGTGTGTGTGTGTGTGTGTGTGTGTGTGTGTGTGCGCGTGCATGCGTGTGTACACACAAGACAGACAGACAGACAGACAGACAGACAGACAGACAGACAGACAGACAGACAGACAGACAGACAGACAGACAGACAGACAGACAGACAGAGGAAAACTCCTGGAGCTGTAACTGGTTCACTGACATTGAATCTGTGACTGATCATGTGGACTCATTGAATGTTTTGTTGAGTGAGAAGATCTGTCACTATATAGTCAATGTTAAGTATTTTGTCACTGCGTCTTCAAAGTCTAATCCCTTTTACATTTCTGTTGCTATAGGAGATGTAGAAAAACCCAGACAGAAAATGACCCAGTCACAGATGATCCCGTTTAAGCAGATTTTAATGAACAGAAATTCAGTTAAATCTCGTATAGTCAGAGCAAAGCAGGCAGGTAATACAAAATATCCACAATGGCAAACAATCCAAAATGATAAGCAGAAGGCAAGGTCGAGGGACGGGCGGGCACGCTTCGCACTGAGCGTTAATTTAAGTCCCAGAGTGTACAAGCGGGTACATTTTGGTTCTGTTTGTTACACTCTGGGAGTTACAAACCCACGAGAATGCATTTGGTCCAAGTCCAACAACAGGCAACATTTCAAACGGAACAATTGAGATTGACCAATGCATATATATGCAAACCGCATCCATCTTGCCAGCACGGTGGTAAATAGGTGCAATTTCCCATTGACAGCCCATTCATCCAAACAGAAAACAGAAAGGTGATAATTAGTGTCAGAGTTTGGAAACGCTCGTTATCAGTAAAGCAACGTCCTGCTGCCTCCTGCATTATGTGCAACAGAAAAATCCCAGGAATTTCTTGACAGAAAGTAGCTCATAACATGTCTGGATTTTGATGGAATAAACACTAATTCAAGCTTTTCGTACAGCTGCAATGTTGGTGAGTTTGACCTTGTTTCATACAATCAGATATCAATGGGGAATTGCACCTAGTTACCCCCTTGCTGGCAAGATGGACGTGGTCTGCATATCGTCAATTGACATCAAAGGAAACAACAGGGAGAAATGAATGTCATGTAAACAGACCAGGGTCAGAACATGTAGCAGACAACACAACACACACACACACACACACACACGTAACGCTGGAAACACCACAACCTGGCAGACAGTGTATACAGTACTGTAGACGAGTGGTGCAGCCACAGTGATGGAAATAACTAACTGCATTTACTTAAGTACTGTACTCAAGTACATTTTTTTTTTTTTTTTTTTTACTACTTACTGTACACTACTGCTTACATTTTGATTATCGTTACAACACGTACATTAACCACTTCTATTAACCACATTTTACATTTCAGCCATGAAAAAGAAAAAAAAAAGGCAAAGTAGTTTAGGGATAAGGGGTTTCGCATGGACGGAAATAGAGCCCTTAGTATATTGCAATATTCATACTTTTACTTAAGTGCATAATGTGAGTACATTTCCAGAACTGATTAGCCGAACCACTAATGAGCAGATGAGACGACACAGGTGTGATCGGAACAATCCGAGTGAAGAGGCAGGAATGGAGGCGTGCTACAGTCTGAGATGAACAGATGGTTCGGGCGGGGCCAAAACAAATCATAACAAACAGTTAGATGTTCACGGAACACAGAAAAGGACATGGTAGACGGAAACGTACCATGCAGATTTTTTGTTTCTTCAAAGTTGTTGCTTCTTCTTCAAAAAAACTAAATGGACACAGGAAAGTAAAGCTCAGAAAGAAGTATATATATATATATATATATATATATATATATATATATATATAAACACCAAACTAAGGCCTGACATTTTTTTCCCCACCAGTAGGTTCAAAGCAAATTGCAAACAGTCTGAGCTGAAAAACATAAATTAACAAGATTAACATTCTACTACACCCTATACTTTTGGGTGGGTTTTGAGTGGAATCCCCCTGGGCTTTATATTTGTTCCACCTTTTTTTTTAACCTTTACACTCTTCGTCAGATAATAACATAATGTTGCATGTAGGTGTTTCTGTGTGCCAATAACATTAAGTTAACTGTACAGGAGTTGTCTAACTATATACACACAGCTGCCACCGGTTTAGCCATCTGTCAAAAACTTCCATACTCCTGTTTTGTATGACAAGCTGTTTTACTTAAGCATTAACAATCCATATGAATTGTTACAGAGAAAAACTAAAAAAAGCACAGTGAAAGGTGTTGGAGATCGCTGGTGCCTCTACGGGGATTAAACATTTAAACACATGGGACCTCATTCACAACGGCGTTTACGCTATATCGTGAGTGGAGTGTGAGGGAACGGGCATTTACGAGGATTCCCACATGGGAATTCATCTCCGTGAACTTGACGTTGACGTTGGTTGGTCGGAAATTCCGCACATCGACGTCTGCTCCAGGGTGGTGTATATAGAGCACCGAAGTCTGACATCACTTTCAGTAGAGGGCGTTAGTCCCCAGGGTCATGTATTTTTTTAGTTGCATTGGAGGGGCCATAGGGGGATTTTAGATCGCTTCATATAAGAACTGTGTTTGAAAAATAAACCGATCATCTCTGCCTTTCGGTCAGGGGGTGGCTGTGTGTCGTTAATGATGTTCATTAATATTTGATACAGCCAGTTTCTGGAGAAAATGGAATTAATGTGGCGGCAAAAGCCTTGAAACTACATATGAAGGCAAATATACGCCACGCCCAGCTGTCGACACATTGCGTTCCTGAGATTCCTCGTTGACATAAGCTCAGCTGGTGGTGACTCAACTCGTACTAACCACGAAACATTAAATAACAATAAAATGAAAATAAAAATAAACGTAATTAACATTCAGTTTATGTTGTGCGACAGGCAGATGCAGCCACCCGCCTACCCGGAAATGTAGTCTCTGGGTTATTTGACTCGTTTCTAATGCTTATTTTGTTACTCTTTGGGTATTATTTGTACATTTCCACCTTCAGTCGATGCTTCATATCCATATGAGTGAAAAGGCATTTTTCAAACGCAGTTCTTATATGAAGAGATCTAAAATCCCCCTATGGCCCCCCCAATGCAACTAAAAAAATACATGAACCTGGGGACTGACGCCCTCTACTGAAAGTGACGTCAGGACTTCGATGCTCTATAGGGCATACGGCTTGCGTATATTTATTTAGAAGGCTTTAGTCTTCATGCTGAATCAATAAATAGTTCCCAAACCTCAGATAAAATATGTAGGCATGTGTCCCCAACACATAAAAAAACACAAAAAAGCAGAGTATCACTTGTATGCCTATATGCATGCATTCTAGAGGCATATATTGGTCAAGTTAACATACATATGATCCTATACAGAAACCTGTATACCTTTTTATTTATGTATTTTATTTATGTATTAGGATATTTCTAGCATGCGCGATTGCGTTACTCACTCTCGGCAGAATTCTACTCGCAGTGCAACGCGTTGAGCTTGTAGATCAGCTCTCCCCCATCTCCCCCTGTCACGATCTGTCTGTTGTATATCTTTTATTGTGTAGTTATGTTCCTAGTGTTTCCTGTCTACTCTATTTGTTACTACCTGTCTTGTCTCTACCCTGATTGCTAACTTGAGTCCACCTGTGTCATGTTAAGTTCTCAGCCAATCATCTGGTGTTTGTAGTTATTGTTTCACCTGTGTGTAGTTAGTCTGTGTCTATTTAAGTCTCCCTGTGTTCAGTGTTTCCTTGCTAGATTATAAATTATTGTTACGTTGTGTTCCTGCCTGTACACCTGTGAGCTGTTAATAAATACTGGACTTGATCTGCCTGCCTGCCGTGTTCTGCTTCTGGGTCCTCACCTGACACGCACCGTGACAGTATAATCTAGCCATAAAATGGACACAGCAGAACAGAAACTATTTCAGCTAAAGGTGGATGAATTTGAGAATGCTGTGTCTTGCCTCATCACATCAGCTCCCAATCAGCGTGCTGACATTGAAAGTAGGATTTCTACCCAGCAGCTATGGTTAAAGGAGCGGCCATGGGTGAGCCACTTTGTGCCTCACCTTAACATTGTCTGTGAGAGGCTAAAAGATTTCCGTCATTCCACCCCTGTCACCCCTGCTTCCCAGCCTGCTCCTCCTGTCAGACTCGGGGTCATGTTCCTGCAGCCTGCCTGCCCCAAGTCTTCCCCACTGAAGATGGAATCAGTGAGCCTGCTGCACTATTTTAGTAGCAAGGTTAAGATTCCTACCTATACTGAGCTGCTTGACCCCTCGCCTTCTGATGCACAGTTGGGTTCTCGCAAGAGGCCTGGTCGTCGTCGTTCCCGGCGCCACCCGCGTCCCTCACCGCGCAGCGCCCCATAACCTACTCTGCTCGGCGCTTCAGAACCTACTCTGCTCGGCGCTTCAGAACCTACGCGGCTCGGCGCTTCAGAACCTGCTCTGCTCGGCGCTTCAGAACCTGCTCTGCTCGGCGCTTCAGAACCTGCTCTGCTCGGCGCTTCAGAACCTACTCTGCTCAGCGCTCCTAAACCGATGCTACTCAGCTCTCCAGAGCCCACATTTTCCAACGTCCAAGACCCCCATCTGTTGCCCAGCGACACAGAGGCTCCGCCCGGTATCACTGAGGCAGTACTTCAGCTCGGTGCCACAGAGACTGTGCTACAGCCTCGCACCACAGAGACTGTGCTGCAGCCCAGTGGCGCTACAGACCATCAACCCGCCATCTCTGCTGATGACCCACCTGAAATCATCGCCGTTCAACAAGCTCTCTTCAGCAGTCTGTATTAATGACTTTCAGCCCTCACCTAACCCTATATGTACTCCTGTTCTTAGTCATGTTCAGAGCCCTGTCCCTAGCCCTCCTGTTCTGAAGGTCACAAACTCTCATGTTCCTCAGTTTATCAGTCCTCCTGTTTCTCAGGTACATAACACTCTCTTTCCCCAGTTTGCTAGCCCTCCCAGGCCCCCCGCCCCACCTAATTGTTTGTCTGCCTGTGTGAGTGCCAGTCTGTCTGCCAGCCTTTTTGTTTGTCAGTCTACTCCCCGGTCCTCCAGTATTCTTTCTGACCTATCTACCTACTTGTCTCTATGTAATGTCGCCTGTTTGTCTGCCTGCCTACCCATCTGTTTGTTCACTTGTCTGTACCTCGGTCTTTCTCACCTTTTCTCTACCTGGTTGTCTGTATGTCTGTCTGCCTGTCTGAATGTGTGTCTGCCTGCATGTTTGTCTGTGTGTCTCCCTATCGGTTAGTCTGTTTGTTTTGGGGCCCCCTGTGTTTAACTTTTCGTCTTGCCCTAGCTCCCCTAAGTATGTTTTGTCCACAGTGTTTGTTTTGTCCCAACTTGTTTTGAGCTTGTATATCTATTCTTTTTTGCTTTTGTCCTACCAGTTCTGTTCAGTGCCCTAGTTTTTGTGTAGCCCCTGAACCCTCCTTCCGACTCCCCTCCACCCACCCTGCTAAGTATTCTGTGTTTTTTTTTTAGTTGGTTGTTGGAATGTCTGGGATCCATTCCTTGGGGGGGAGGTACTGTCACGATCTGTCTGTTGTATATCTTTTATTGTGTAGTTATGTTCCTAGTGTTTCCTGTCTACTCTATTTGTTACTACCTGTCTTGTCTCTACCCTGATTGCTAACTTGAGTCCACCTGTGTCATGTTAAGTTCTCAGCCAATCATCTGGTTTTTGTAGTTATTGTTTCACCTGTGTGTAGTTAGTCTGTGTCTATTTAAGTCTCCCTGTGTTCAGTGTTTCCTTGCTAGATTATAAATTATTGTTACGTTGTGTTCCTGCCTGTACACCTGTGAGCTGTTAATAAATACTGGACTTGATCTGCCTGCCTGCCGTGTTCTGCTTCTGGGTCCTCACCTGACACGCACCGTGACACCCCCCTGCAAGCAAAATCGAGGGTTACTGCGGCCGTCAGCTACAGTATATAAAAAATAGAAGACCACATTAGCCTACTGAATGGCATCAGCGTGTTTGAAAGTCGGCCAGTCATATCATAGTTTTAAGACAGCTCACCTCCACTCCTCGTGCTTGTTCACAAACATGACGGACAGACAGACATAAGAAATTCAGTTCATGACCAGTAAGACGCGCAAACGCGGGAAGCGAACGCAGCTCGTACATATTTGGGTTTTTTTAAGATTTATTTTTAAGTTATTTTTTTAAGTTAAATTATTTTTAAGTTAAGTTTTTAACTTAGCCATAACCATATAAGGAGTCCCCAAAGCAGCTATACGTCCAAATATGGAGTGTGTTGCATCAATCACAAACAAATCACTCAGCTCCATATATGGGCACAAAGGTGGGACACACAGACACACACACAGACACACACACAGACAGACATGATCTGCTAGGTCTCATAGTAATTGCTCACTGCATTCGCAATCACTGCGTTCGCAATCACTGCGTTCGCAATGATCATCACTGCCTACTGTAACTCGCTGATCAGCATGTTGACAGAGACTCAGCCAATTAAAGTTTCACGTATAGGCATAATGCCTTTGCTGCAAGCACCTATATCTGCCTCCATTTGCGTCATGGTATTTATTTATAATAATGTATATTGATCACATGCGGACGCCACACAGAATAGCCAACTCTTACCGTGATCAGGCTTGATGAGGAAACATACAACGTAGTTGGATCGGATGAAATATAGCCTTTCCTAGTCCAAAAAACTAATTAATCCCACAAGAAAAAAAAGAAAGAAAAGATGGTCCGGTGGATTAAATATTTCCTGTGTCCATGCATGTCCATATGCTTTCCAAATCCGACAGTGCAGGGCAGGGAATCAATCACCCCAGTAATCAATAGAGGCTTTTATCATTGCCGAGTTTTAATATAGCATTTGGTCGTGTGGTAACTGTACAAATTAACTTCTTTCTCAATAATATGAAAGTATTTAACAAGGAGTGAAGCAATGTGTGCCAATTAGCACGTTTAGTTCTGTACCATTACAAAGCAATGCCACTAGCAGGGATACAAGTTGTATGGAAATGATTTTGCAGACCATAGCTACCTAACAAACAAACAGCTGTCTGTGAGAGCTTAATTATGCTGTTTCCAAGGGCAACAGTCACAAATCAGAGAGAGAGACATAATAAAGCCGTTTTAGCTGTTTGCTTGATTGGTGGCTCAGTGTCAAACCTCATCAGAATTAAAAGATTGTTGTGGATCAACATAACCAGATGGAAATCTTGAATATAACTCTGTAGATCGGCTATATTCGGTGAAGAGATTTGGTGTATTAGAAAACAAGCAGTCCAAGTAGTTCAAGTGGTCCAATTGGTGTACTGAAAAGCAGTGATTCTCATTTTTGTGTCAAGGACCACCAAAATGATATGCATTAAACCACGGACCAACCATTTGAAAATATTTGGTGGCAGGGACCCCATGAGAGTGCAGTAACTTAAGATTGGATTAAGTACAGAGTAAGTACATACTTCTACAATTATCTGTACTATCGGTAGGGAGAGAGAAACCTATGATATGAATAATCATCATAGGGTTGTTGTTTTTTTTTCCCAAAGCTTCTGCCACTGGATTACCTTCTAGTTGATTATAATTTAATTAATCACTTTCAACCTGGCATCCCCCCGGGAAGTTTTATGTATTTATTAATTGATATAGCCCGTTGGGCACTGGCCTACTTGGAATGATGCAAGTTGGAAATGAATGCCCAACCTAGTTATTATGTTTGTGTCTCTTTTATGCCCATATATGGAGTTCTTTGGCAGGCATGCCCAAATATGGAATCTATGCAGACGTCAGAATGATATCAGAACAGGCCAGCTCCATATATGGACCTTGGGGCCTTTTTGGGGTGGCTCTGGACAATCGTGGGTCCGACCGACTCAACACCAGGCACTGCACCCCCTGTGGTGGGGTGGAATGCGTGGGTCGAATTTGAAGTTGGTGGGGCGAACGGTTCTCGAGTTATGTTGGTGCATTTATATATCATTGTTTTTAAATAGGAGTTTCCAACAACATAGCAGTTGATGGACATTTAGATTGCAATCAGAAGATCCTGACAATCGCTTTCCCCCGAAACAAAGTAGAGTGCCTCCATTTTCCACTCAGATTAATGCAGAGAGTGTTTGGGAGCAGCTCCACACTGTGAAATGCGAGTGCATTTAGTTGTGTAAGGGGGTATCGTGCCCTTAAGCGCCAAATGTAAGACAGGCAATTCTGCTGCGAGCGCAGTGGTCAAAAGGTCCACGCTATTTCTGCTTTGAGTGAACAAACGCTGATTAGACTTGGTATTTATTCCAAACGCCTGAGTATCACTATGCAAATTGAGGGTGGAGGCAAATTGTGTGTGTTCTTAGGAGTGCCCGGTAAATATTGAAATTGCAGAAGCGTGCAGCCTTAATCAGGCCTAAATTGCGACGATGGAGGTGGGTGGGCGAGGACGGCGGCGGCGGGGTGGGGTGGGGGGAGTTGGGCACACATTGCAAAGCCGATCCCCAAGTCAGCCATGCATACCGTATACTTTATATGCGATCCGCAAAATCAAGTTTATATCTGTTCACATTTTTGATGAAACTGGAATAAGGGCAGCTTTGACAATGATGAAGTGAGGCAATTAAGTGCTTTGCTGGTGGGGTTATTTGGTATACGTAGATATTTGTCTTGTGACAGCAACTAGGAAACAAGTTGAATTGGCGCTGACAGCCTCTGTACCACCAAGAGAATTACCGTTCAATACCGTTTGGAAGTATTAAACCTACATTGTGATGAGAGATTGACATGTTGATGCCTCAGCCCTATCAATCTCACTCTGCATCAACTCCGTTCCTTAGCCCTATGTCCTCTCAACCACTCAGCCCTAGGTCTCCTCACCCACTCAGCCCTATGTTCCCTCACCCATTCAATCCTATGTTCCCTCACCCACTCAGCCCTATGTTCCCTCACCCACTCAGCCCTATGTTCCCTCACCCACTCAGCCCTATGTTCCCTCACCCACTCAGCCCTGTGTTCCCTCACCCACTCAGCCCTGTGTTCCCTCACCCACTCAGCCTTATGTCCTCTCACCCATATCGCCACTCAGCCCTATCATAGAACTGAGTGGGTAAGGGAACATATAGGCTATGTCCTCTCACCCACTCAACCCTGTGTTCGATCACACGCTCATCGCGATATTCCCTCAACTCTATGTTCCACCCAATATGGAGAGATCTGGCATGCATGTGTGCATGTGTGCGTGCTCCTGTACTGTATGTGCGTGCATAGTGATAAGTCAGTTATCAGTTATTTTAGAAATATGAGCGATGTGATTGAATGGTACAAAAAATGCAGACATGATGACTGATGTGTGTGGACACTATGTCTAAGTGTGGAAGTCTCTCACCACACAAACACTGGGAATATTGTCCCACAATTCATCATCTGAGCTCCATCAACATTGATAATGTCTTTTGGAATCAGAGGCCTATAGAACATGTTGGTTCCGAATCAGGCCACCGACCAACTAGGTTGATTCCTACAAACTGCCCGTCTCTCTCTCTCTCTCTCTCTCTCTCTCTCTCTCTCGCTCTCTCTCTCTCTCTCTCTCTCTCTCTCTCTCTCTCTCTCTCTCTCTCTCTCTCTCTCTCTCTCTCTCGCTCTCGCAGCCTCTCCAGCACCTTTGGGGACACCATGTGACACGGTTGTGGACAGGTGGGTGTGCAGGTGTGTCCATTGATCCGAGGTGACAAGTGGCCGTTGGAGGCTGTTGGCCAGAAGACGGGAGCTTGGCAGGCTTGACAGGGCTGGCCAGCTGTAGCCTGGGCCGGCAGGGGGGACAAGGGGGACATAAGGGGGAACAAGGTGGGACAGGGCCAGTCTCGTGATTAGGGCCAGTATAACCGTGCAGAGGCAAGTGATTGCTTTGTACAATGCAAATCTTTGTCTCTCATTCATTCAGTCGTGGAAAGCAAGTACATTTGCTGTACAAGTACTGTACTCAAGTACTTTTACTTTGCTTGAGTATGTCCATGTCTTCATACTTCATACGTCTATACTACACTACATCTCATATAGGCCAATATTGTACTTTTTACTCCACTACAATTATTTGACAGCTTTAGTTACTTTGTAGATTTAGATTGTTGTTACAAAAGGTACATTTTAAGTCATATTTAGACCTCACAATGTGTCACAATTGCAACACGGTGTGCGAGCGTGTGTGTGTGTGTGTGTGTGTGTGTGTGTGTGTGTGTGTGTGTGTGTGTGTGTGTGTGTGTGTGTGTGTGTGTGTGTGTGTGTGTGTGTGTGTGTGTGCGTTCGTGCGTGCGTGCTTTCGTGTGTGCCAATCGTATTTTGTTTGAATACAGATGCCGTTGAGTGGAATACATATAACATCACATCAAAATAAATACAAAGTGTCTGTTACTAGCTGTGATGAATCCCACGCCACTAGTTCACTGACATGTAGTCTGTATCTGTACAGTTCAGATGAATGAGCTGGCTCAAAAACACTAACAGCCACTTTGATACTTGACTTCTGCTGCTAGCATGAATTCCAGTTTTAATCTGCCATCTGAGCATAGCTCTCTATTGCTCCCATGAGTTCATTAAACTTGTCAATTTGCAAAGCAACACCTACATATTTGGATTCATAAACTCTCTCTCTCTCTCTCTCTCTCTCTCTCTCTCTCTCTCTCTCACACACACACACACACACGCATGCATGCACGCACGCACACACGCACGCACGCACGCACGCACGCACGTACGTAAATCAGGGGGAAAATGAGGGGGGGGAATCATGTAGTTCAATTATGTTTTATTGACTAAAGTGAATAAATTGATAAGTCTGATTAACCATACTGTGTTGTACAATGGCATCATACCCAAATTGCATCGAGAGCTTGTACATCTGCTATTTTTGCTATTTTTGGTACTTTAGTAAAAAATAAATAAAGTAAAAATCTATCATTTATTCAAATCGATATTATTATTTTGAAATAATCAATTAAATAGAATAGTTTGAATCTCTTTTGTCCCCCTATGAGTGGCCACAGTCCAGGCATGCCAGGTATGCCAGCTGCGAGCGCTATACAAAGCTGGCACAGGGAGACCCATCTGCACCTGCTAATATGGGAACTAATGGGCCCTAGTGGTAAATAATGGTGGGGGTTTAGTTTGTGTGCCCCTCAAAGCATCTAAATTCAATGACTGCCTCGGGAGGCAGCAGTCATCTGGCCTCATCATTGCATAGGCCCTGTCGTGTTTAGCACGTATAGCCAACTCTGAACTGTGACAGCGCTGAACAAGTCAGAGCACTTTGTTCGTGCTTTTATTTGTATACATTTTTAGCCTCGCCAAAGGGCATATGGTTCAAATCCTCTCTGCCGGGCAAACCTCATATGTCCAAAACTGTTATTGTAAAAAGAAAAACAACAAAAGATCAACAAGCTTGTAGGACTGCTACTTTTGATGGTTTTGTGTGACGCCTTAGTATGATCAAGTAGGGCATTCATTTACATAAAATGCAAAAAGGTAATGTATGGAGATATGCGGTTTCTGCCCGACAGCGACGATATGGTAAGATGTGTGTGGAGGGAAGTGTGGAGTGGAGTGAATCAACATCACCGCCCACTACTGTATGTCAGCCCTATGCCTCAACTTTAACCCTAACTGTAGTGCTAAACCCCAAGCCCAAGCCCGACTGTAAAACAAGGGGTCACAGCGCCGACCCCTTTGTGGCTGGTGGGCGTGTCGCTAAAATGCAAGCTGCGTTTAAAAGTTTAATCCCTCTAGAAGCATCAAGGACCTCGAGGACCTTTCACCATGCTTTGGTTTATTGTCTGTACAGATTGATTGTACAGAGAGATTGTTGAGTGCTGCTGGTGGTGGGTTTAAGGGAATAAACAGCTTGTCATACAAAACAGATGGATGGAACCTGTTTTTGACAGATGGCTAAACGACGGCAGCTGAAGGTAATGTTAATTGTGGATATATTTTGGACAGCTTCTGTACATTTCACTTATTTCTTGCACAAACAATCACCTAACTAAAACAAGAAATTATCACATTGTGATATTTGTCAGGTGAAAGCAGCGCTGTCTCCGTTGTGTTATTTAAAAATATATATATGTTTGAGGGGCGCTAGCCTCTCCTATGCCCAGCTTTGTGCGTATGTGTGTACCACGGAATGTGATGATTTGATTGGCTGAGCACAGAATGTGATGATTTATGATGATAAAAGCACCCCTCACTTCACACAAGTGTGATTGTTATGTCTAGGTGCCCCAATCCACACCATACTTGAGTAATGCATTAATTAACGGAGCTACAGTGTCTGGTGCTGCACTCAGAGTTCAACAAATTCAACTGTGACCCAGTCCAGTCGCTACTTTTCAATTCGCAGCAAATAGCTAGAGTGGACAGGACTAAATGGACCAATGTTGAAAACATGTGTGCTCGCACAAGCATACCCAATTAACTCCCTGAATAATACCAGTCCAAACACTTAGGACTACCGTGATTAAAATAATGTGCGTACAATCGTACATACACAATAATCGATTTTTGGTTTTAGGTCCTCAACATTGTAGAAGCAATAACAAATTACAACAATGAATCAAATAAAAAAATAAAAAATAAACTAGAAAGCTGCAATTCTGGGAAAATGCAAACGTGGTTGCACTGACACGAGGAATTCGGCCTTACCTTTTATATTATATATTGTGATGTCATGTGAAGCATGTACGACAACAGTGACAACAGTGTGCGAACAAAGACCAAAAGCGTCACATTTCTGTTGTGCAAAAGTTAACAAAAAGCAGGTTTACTTAGAAAAAATTGTCGGACCGAGAACAATAGTGTGTTGCCTATAGCAACCACACTAATAGCGTAAAAAGACATTCAATAATGTAATAATGACAAAGCATGAACATAAAAAATAATAAATATAGCTGCAAGCAGTGATAAGACGGGCCAAGCCATAAAGTTGTTCGCTGGTTGGAGACTGGAGACGACATCACTTTTTTTCTCTTATGCTGATTGGCTGAAGGGGTTGTCTGTCAACATTGTACTACCGCAGCCAACCATACATTAGGAGGTTCCAGACTCTTCCGCACAAATGAATGGAAATGTGATTTCAAGAAAATCCCATGCAGGAGTGGATAGTTTGCGATCATATAATCCATATAATCACATCATTGGGAGATCTAAAGGTCAGAGGTCATTTGACGTGTGTGAGCTTCAGTTCTTGACCGTTTCCCATGACCCTAGTCTACCATATTGCCGGATTTCGTGGAAAGCGACAGCACAAAACTGACACAACTGCAAAAATTGGCAGAATTAGAAAAATCTAAACGGTAGAAAAACAATAACCTGTGAACTGGTAAAAAAAAGAGTTATTCTTTCAAAGACGGAAACTCAACAAGAGTGGTACATGCCGGCACATAGGGGCTTTTGTAATCTGCATTGCTTCCATTATGATCTTCGAATATGCATACAGTAGATATGTTCCATACAAATGGGGCATATTGTCTCAACAAAGTTTGCCAGCTCCATCACATTGCATGGTTTACAATATGTCTGCATGATGCAACCCCAGGCTACACCACACTAGAGCGTCCATTCAAGTGCTTTCAAGGGTCTCTCTCACTCAGTCTAAATGTGAAGAACTAATGCTTCCACTAGCATGGTTTGTTTCTGTCTCCTTGCTGATGGTAGTCATGGCTGCCAGTTCCCACCTGATATCATGTGGGAGCTCAGACTGTTCCAGTCCATACTGTATAACCGCTAGCTTGCATAACGTCTTCATACTTGGATTTAAGTCTAAGATGTACAGGTCATCAGTGTAAAGATATCTGTGTCCTCCAAAGACGATACGATCTTCCACCATACAGCACATCGATGTCATCGACCCTTGCGTGGGGCCTTCCCCCTTGGGCTCGACCTTCTTCCAGGAGAAGGTCTCTGGATTGAACTTCCAGAGATCGTTGAATTCCCGGCCCAGACGAAAGTTGTTGCTGTCAAATATGTACAGCTCTCCATTGTGGGCGAATGCCGAGTGACGCCTGCGTCGTCCCGGAAGGAGTCGCGCAGGAGGCGTTGTCAGCCATCGCTCAGTCTCCGTGTCAAACACGCGGATGTGTTTGTAGTGGTTCTGCTCCTGGACCAGGTCCAGGAACTCTTCTTGGATCCCAACCCGGTCCTCATCCGACCGGTACCCAAATACATACATCTTTGTGCCAATGATGGTTGTGGTGGCATAGTACGGGGAAAAGACGGGCGGTCGGGTGCCACTGGTGTTAACTAAAGACCAGACCATTGTGGCGGTGTCCAGCTTGTATAATCTATTGGTGGATCCAGCCCGCTGGGTGTATCCTCCGTAGATATACATGACGTCCCCTACAACACAGGCTGAGTGGTCCACCCTCGCCTCTGGGACAGTCCCGGAAACATTGGGCTTGAACCATCTGTGGATGTCCACATCAAATGCGTAAAGCGTATTGCAGTACCGCCCAGTGTAAGTTTCCCCTCCCCAGATGTAGACGATATCTCCTACCAGCTGAGCTGTGTGGCCCATACGGTTGGAGGGAGCCCCAGGGGTGCGTTCTTGCTCTGCCAACATCATCCAGTGCAAAGACACTGTGTTGAAGAGGCATACGTTAATCTGATGGAGAAGTTCCTCCTCATCGGCATCGTCGTATGTGATGTACCCTCCGAAGCAGTACACCGTGTGCCCCACTGACACATGAGTACTACTCCTTCCTCCCCATTTCATCCCAGGTGCTCTGTCGAGATGAAAGGTCCATCGCAACATTTCACACAGCAGAAACAACGTGGTGAAAGGGTTCTGCTGAAGGCTTACTCAAGAATGAAGAGCTATTTGCCTGCGCTACCATTTACAGTATATTGATACAGTGATAAAATGTCACAGTAAGCTCAGCCAATCCATGAATCCGAGTTGAGTCGGGTTGGCCAATGAGGGAAGGCAATGCTGTAATATGGCATATAGAGGAGTGAGTAGAAGAGAGGAGAGTAGTATCAGCAATGAGGCTTGTGCAAGGACGCACTGTGATTGGCCAGTGCACTTGTGCAAGGATGCTGTGATTGGCCATGCAGTAGCCACTTTGAGTGGTAGTCTGGACAAACACTCTCGTCGGAACATGATTTACAATTCTCTGCCTGTCGGGTCACAACATGAATGGCCGTGAGTCGGCGGTGGTGGTGTCTGTTCCAGACCATACTGTATAACCGCTAGCTTGCATAACGTCTTCATACTTGGATTTAAGTCTAAGATGTAGACTTAAATCCAAGTGTGTGAGGGAGCTGGCAAACTTTGTTGAGACAATATGCCCCATTTGTGTGTCACATATCCACTGTATGCATATTCAAAGATCATATAGAAGCAATGCGGATTACACAGGCCCCTATGTGCCGGCATATACCTGTTGTTGAGTGTCCGTCTTTGAAAGAATAACTTTTTTACATAGGTTATTGTTTTTCTACCGTTTTGTTTTTCTATTTTTGCAGGCGACAACTACAAACAGTACATTATTTCACTGTGCGTTGTTGACAAAGCATAAGAATGCGAGCAAAAACTCTGCCAACAATGACAGGTTGCTGCCGGCTGCGCGGCTCTAAAGTGCTCACCATTAAGCCAAGGTCCTTTGGGTAGGCTATATTCCTCCCAGCTTTTCAATCGACGTAAGGTTTTTTATGGAACTGACATGTGATTAGCGGTAGCGGTAACCCTGTCCCCACAGTGGACGGATAAATGTTTCACGTTGCACAGGTTGCACGTGCACACACGCACGCACACGCACACACACACACACACACACACACACACACACACACACACACACACACACACACACACACACACACACACACACACACAGCCACACAAGCACACACGCACGTGCATGCATGGACAAAGACAGAGAGAATCAATGACAATGAAAATAATATTCATTCTATGTAAACAAACAAATACAAAATAGGTAATAAATGGCAATGCAAATATACTATGTACATACAGTGTGTGTATATATATATATGTATATATATATAGTGCCGTATATAGCGCTGTCCATGGTGCTGAAGCATAGTTATGTGAGGCGGATATGCAAGCGCTGTCCATGGTGCTGAAGCATAGTTATGTGAGGCGGATATGCAAGCGCTGTCCATGGTGCTGAAGCATAGTTATGTGAGGCGGATATGCAAGCGCTGTCCATGGTGCTGAAGCATAGTTATGTGAGGCGGATATGCAAGCGCTGTCCATGGTGCTGAAGCATAGTTATGTGAGGCGGATATGCAAGCGCTGTCCATGGTGCTGAAGCATAGTTATGTGAGGCGGATATGCAAGTGCTGTCCATGGTGCTGAAGCATAGTTATGTGGTGGCGGATATGCAAGCGCTGTCCATGGTGCTGAAGCATAGTTATGTGAGGCGGATATGCAAGCGCTGTCCATGGTGCTGAAGCATAGTTATGTGAGGCGGATATGCAAGTGCTGTCCATGGTGCTGAAGCATAGTTATGTGAGGCGGATATGCAAGCGCTGTCCATGGTGCTGAAGCATAGTTATGTGAGGCGGATATGCAAGCGCTGTCCATGGTGCTGAAGCATAGTTACGTGAGGCGGATATGCAAGCGCTGTCCATGGTGCTGAAGCATAGTTATGTGAGGCGGATATGCAAGCGCTGTCCATGGTGCTGAAGTTAAGCTACCTGTGAAGATGAGTGCTGCCGATTCTCAACCCGTGGGAGAGGGCCATGGAAAGAAGATTCTCAACCCGTGGGAGAGGGCCATGAAAAGAAGTGCCAAAACATTCTATTGATATTGAAAAATTAAAAATGAAGTGTCTTCATGGTGATTTATGAAGTTATGAACATAAAGTAAATTGATCCAAGCCGGAACACAATCGATGAATACATTGATCATTACAATAAACATGGTCTGACAATGCCCGTGGACCACCGATTTGACCATTGCCGTGTTAAATGCTCTGGTGGGTTCAAAACAAACAAAAAAAATAGTTTAGTTTAGTTTATTGCGGTCGATTTTGTGGTAAAATTTCAATGTTATAGGTAACACCAAAACAAGAGGAAAATAACCATGGGTTGTGCTAGTGAGATTTAATAAACCCTGTGGGGTTTATAACGTTAAACCTCGTTTAACAACAAAAATACATCAGTAATCAAAAAAATACTAAGCAAAAAGGTTTTGTCCAAATGAATGAGCGAGCCATGGAGTTTGTTGTCCATTTAGTTTGGTACAGAGATACAGTTTATTTTTAGATGGTATAGACATGGAAGTCAGTCCATGTTGGGGGTGCAACCAGGCGTGACAGACCAGATGACAGGTCATGGGGAACTGAATAATGAAAATCAAAACCCATGGCTGCTCCTGGCAGAATTCATGAGCTCAAGGCCTCCAATTTAGCATATCCAAGACTTCTCTAGATTATATTAAGACAGTCACTGTGACATACTGTACTGCAGTATGGCAAATGCATACAATACATAGCCGATCTACCGTCTCATAGGTGAGGTTTTCACATTTTTTTTTACATTTAAAAAAAATCCAATAATGATTTACTGTATGCCCAGAATAGGGACAGCAGGTTTAAATAAGTCTGTCTGAAGATTTTATGAATATTGAATATGGGATTGTAACCAAATAATGACTTTTGGATATTGATTCATTGGAGCACAGTTTAATTTTATTTATTTATGTATTTTGAATTACTTATTTTCCTCCATTTCCTGAAAAGTATGTTTTGGACATACATGGCTTGCTGACAGTGGCAACACGTAAAACGTAATGTCCTTGTTGAGAGATAGTCGCAGATATCAACTGTTTAGTTTGCTGGCGTTTATCAAACCCCAAATTAACCTGCCAGTTTGTTTGAAGGATATAGGCTGACATTTTCAGCTACGACCTAAGGGGGTAGTTTCGGAGAGATGGAGTGCATTCGTTCCCTGCACTCATAAATGAGCACTACCTAGTTTTACCACAAACTTCTGCCGTGCACCACCCAGTAGCTTCATTGGGGTAGTTAAATCATAAGTGCTCTGCTCAAGGACAATGGGCTGGTAACTCTTAATGAAACATTCACCCTCAATCACTTTAACACTGATTAAAAACACATATCGGTGATAGACCTTGTGTTGCATCCCAGGTGTTTGGCAGGAGAACGTATCTTTTTCAGCAGTCATTAAAATAAATTATAATTGGCAGATTTCAATGGCAGCCGCTAAAGATTGAAGAGCAAGGGGCTAATTTCCAGGCTGCATTTTCAGTCAGATATAACAATTTCAACACCTACGGACACATAATTAGTCCAGAGTGTTGTAGGCATTCTGGGAATTGTAGAAAACTGGTTATACCAAAAATAAAGCAATAAGCGAGCCACAAGAGTGTGTGTGAGGTTACCTTGTATTTTATAATGGCTGAGAGGCATGGTGCCTCCAACCCTCTCAGACATTATAAAATACAGGTAATTTCCGACCGCAAGCACGTAGCAGCGCGGTCCCAAACTTAACGCATGTTCGCCAACCTTAATCGTTTTATCAATACTAATGACTACATGCAGTAGGCCGATAAGATCGGCTTGATAAGTAACCTATACTGGGAATTATCGTTGATTTTCACTCAAATCCGCTGCTTATAATATTTAATCAACATTAGTTTTATTTCTAAAGCCCACACCAATGCAACTTGAGTTGCATTGGTGTGGTCTACCTTAAAAATAGTTTTGTCCCAACCCGACCCTTTGTTGTGGTTTGGGCTTTAAGTCTACTCACAGGACGTCTATAGACTTTTGAGTGCCTGGCTGTATGCACCAGATTGTGTCAGGATTCTCTCAATTCCTTTCTCAGCCCATTTTGTGCACATTGTTGCCCTCGGCAACGTGTTGCCTTAAGCAGACTGCGTATTGTGCGTATGCACAATCCAGATTTAGCTGATATGAATGTGAACATCACGTTAAAACAGCTAGCATGATACTTAGCGAAGCAATTGAGACAATGCAGCTGTTCACAGGGAAATAGGATGTGTTTGCTGTCTTTACAAGCCCGTCAGGAGCCACTCATTCACAGTCCTATGGCTATGAGCACGGGCAGTGCTTCGAAGCCCGCATGGAGAGCTATGGTTTGTAAGGAAATCAAGCGCTTCCCTCCCCTAGTTCAGCTACAGATTTGCTGGATCACTGTAACGCACCTGGGATTGATATAGACTGATTTAAGGTGTAGATTATCGTGAGATTTAGTATGCGGTATAATCAGAAACCAGCCAATCAGAATCAAGTACTGGGACTAACCGTTTTGGAATCTAAAGTTACAGCTCTATATCACAAAATAACTTGTGGATGGATGATGAATATCGTTGTAAGCGTAGTAAGAGCAGTACTTGAGTAAAGGTACTTAGTTCCTGTGCACCACTGCTCACAAGACACATCATGAATTAGATAGCTCACTGCTTGGCTGGCATGTCATACCAGTCCTGGAACCCCATTAAATAGCTTCGGGAATGTAAAAGAAGGGAGAGGTCAGGTCAGTGTAATTTCTGTATTATTCATCAACTAAAATGTCCGGTGACTCAAACAGGCGTGAGCAGCGACAGTGAAGTGGAAACATGTGTGGTTTGCTTCTCATCTAAAGATGTAGCCTTTCAGGTGGCTTGTTAAAGCCTTGCAGAGTTATTGGTCCATATATTTCTCTGTTATATAGTTTAATCGATATTGTCAATGACATGTGAGACACCGTTTGACATTCAGATGGTGTTACTGTAAAAAAAAAAAAAGGAAAAAAGGGGGTGGGCTTATAATGCACCCTGCAGAATGTATTTGCATTTGGTTGTGGACCCCCATCAGAAAGGATGTTGTGCTTGTACCCCCATATACAAGATTTGTGTTGTTAAAAAATATAAATTATATACAAAAATGCAAGATTAAAAAAAGATATAGATTATGTATAATAGGGTTATTATTGCCCTATTATACATCATCTACTGCTGATTGCACTGCAATCTGCAGTCTATGTTCACAGAAGCCTGTGAACATAGACATTTTGTGCATAGATGTAGAGTAAAGAGAGCCTACTGTCAGCTATCCAGCCTGTCCAGCAGTCCAAATATTATTAAATTAAATTTCAGAATAGCCTGAGGCCTACCGTACCATACCAGGCCTCGTGGCACATCTATGCACGAGATGTCTATGTTCACAGGCTTCTGTGTATGTGGCCTATGAGGGCATCTGACCATGTGTGGCACTACAAATCTTACACCTATGTGCTTGGGAAACCCAGCAGATATTAGGTCCTCAAGTTGCATCATTCTCAAGTAGGCCGGTAGCCGACGGGCAAGTACAGGTCTAGTGATGCTAAAGATATACTCATCTTATATCAATTAAAACCACTTGGTGTTTTAGACGAGTAACAGCAAGAGCACTGGAGGACTTTTGTGGCACTTTAACAAGTGTTAAAATATACATGCTTTGAAATACATGTATTTTTGCAAGTGGGCCACGGTTCAGAAAAGGTTGAGAACCAACCACGGCTCTAGTCGTATAAACATGTGTTTAGTTATATTTCTACAGTCTGCGTGGACAGTTTTGAAGAAAGGTTTACTGATAATCCCTCATTCCCTCCCCGAGCAATGATGACAGCCACAACCAGATGGCAATGCATGGACAGGGACTTTGTTTGCTGTGTCTGTTTGCCAGAAATGGTGAAGACAAAGATGTCAAGGCACGTCGAAGGTTGATGTAAACAGATCCGTGGTAAAACATTAAGCTTGCGCTTGCCTCAACCTCAAGTGAGCCGCGGTTGCTAGGCAGACTATACTGACTGGGCGGGGTATGGTGTTTATAACTCGTCGTTTCGACAAAAACCTAATTTGGAAAATGCTGCTGCAGCCTTGAACCTTGAGCCTTAAACCAAACTCTGTGGTTTGGTTTGAATCCCTCCAATGAAATATAGTGAAGTGCTGACCGTAACGCCTAGCCTTCAATGTTTGTGTTACGCATTGTTTGTGTTTACACAAACAATATTTTTTTTCCATTCATTGTCAATGGCATTTAACGTTTGTGTTAGGACAAAGTTTGTGTTTACACATATAGCTATCGCCCCTCAAATACTGTGAATATTGAATTTCAAAAAATATTCCGCACATCGCATACAGTATACTCATTATAAAAGGCTCTTCTTCCCTGCAGGTGATTTTCAAAGAAACGTCTCTTCTTTATGTCTACTCTTTACTTAATTAGTCACGGTTAAAATAGGAAACAGCAGGAAAAGCCACCTTAACCCTGCTCAGATTCCAGACCCCTATAGTGCTCAATTATACACGAACAGAGAAATTCAGAGGTTTCAGGACATTATATTAAATATGCATTGTTGGTGAAAGGAGGTAATTATATAATGCTAAGCTAATGCACATTTATACACGCCAGGAGTCATGTTATGTTAATGTTGTCATGCTTGGGTGAAACGTGCATCGCAAAGAGCAGGTCACTCGTGTTACATAACTTTGCAGTTCCTTGTTTGTGCAAACACTCAAAACTAGCCATTCATTGACAATGGCATTCAATGTTCGTGTTTCACTATAAGAAAGATTTCTACAAGAAAGCAGTGTGCCGTATGTGGAAATCAATGATACGGCTGTGGCAACTCGTTTGACCATGCAGTTGACACCAATTTCATTCTGGCAGTTCCCTTTCTCTATATACTGTGCCATCAAATGAAATGAAATGCCAAGTGGGACTTGGTTTTTCTCCATGACAGCCATGTGGAGGATAACCTCTAAAACCTTCTTGAAGCGAGTCTATTATCTGTTCCAGACCCCTGCATGTGCTTCTTGTGAAATAGGCCCCCATAAAACCCTGCATGCAGTATTTCATGGAAAGCGGGTTGGCAGACTGCATAAACCCACTGGATGTCATCGGGGGATACATACACCATGTTATCCGTCTGTCTGTGACCCCCACGCTGGACCATCGCCTCCTCCTCTCCATCCATCTCCATTAGTGGCGGTAAGCGGTCTGCGGAGCCCTCACAACTCACGTCGCTTGGATGACATTGAGCACAGCGGCATGCAGTCGAAAGTGCTTGGTCACGTATTGTGCACGGGAAAAGGCTGATCTACAAGCTCAAAGCGTGTTGCAGCGGGGCACGCTGTGAGCTTGTAGATCGGCTATTTTTGGTGTGTGCAGCTACCGCCTACCGTAAGTATAAGTCAGGCAAAGTGAGGGGGACCTGGGGTGGTGGAGCAACATGGTGCAGGAGGAGTTTGTGTTAATGATGGTAATCTTCTTATTCATTCTATAGAGATTGCTAAATGTGTGGATGGAATGCGTCCTCAAATATTACGCACTGTGATTGGTTGGAAGGTGTCATTATGCGTTGTAATTGGCTGAGCATCGCATAATGGGTGTGTCACATGAGCCAATATAAGTGGGGAGAGAGAAAGATTTGGAGAGAGAGAGGTGAATCTGGAGGGGGAGAGAGAGATGGAGCAGAGAGAGAGAGGGAGGGGGAGATAGGCCGTGCACCAAACATGATAATAACAGTGAATGGATGTCAACAGATAATGTTTTTCGTATTCTCTTTTTGAGGTCACTGTCTGTTTGCTCATTTCACTTGATCAATTGACAAACAGCTGGACTGGAAGTAACGGTTTATATATATTGTACAAATGACATTTTTTGTAATTTAACACAATAGTTGAAAGCGTTTTAAATGTTTATTTGTATTTATTGACACTGAAGTCGCATTGGTATGTTTGTCACCTGTCTCCCCTCTGCAGTGCTGGCACTCCTCTCTAGATTGGAGGGTGCCAAGTACTGTAGAGGAGGAGGGGTGTTTGTTCCTGTCTGTATTATGTTTGGTCATATTTTGTTAGGCTCTGTAAATTAACTGGGCCTGGGAAATGTAAATGTATATTGAATATTCCTTTAAGGTAGACAGTGAAAAGTGATGTGGACAATTACTCGTAGGCTTAGTTCGCCGTGTGGTGAGTTAATGACCACTTACTAATTAGAGGATGGTTTGCCCCACCTGTATAAAAGCAGGATTGCTGCAGGTGGTAGGAAGTTCAGTCTCACTTGAGGCTAGGTAAGAGACAACAGGGGAGAACTGCAAGCCAGGGAAAAGCCTGTACCAGTTCCTGCTTGTCTCTTGATTGTATGTAGTTTTCAAGTGTTAATTTTGTTTTATTGGAACGTTGTTTTGGCCAGTATTATTACATTTTTGTACTTTGTCGCTGACTTGCACTGCACTTTTCAAGGTGAATAAAAAGCCGTTGGCTTCTGGCCGACGGCCAGCATTATCACAGTATGGACAAACAAAACTACAAACTATAACAGATCACAAACAGCTCTCACCAACTAAAGACTTGAGAAAGAAAAGAGCTACAAGCTCAAATGTACTGAAATGTATGTAACTGTGTTTTGTGACAGTTTGAGTGATTGTAACATGTTGTGGATCATGTTGACCCCTTTTTCATTTGGTCCTATATTGTGGGAGGAGCCAGGGGGTATATAGCTCTGAGAAATGGCATTTTCAGTCAGTCTATACTGTCTGTCTCTGATGCTGTCTGGACCTGGTTGGGGAAGTTGTCAGTCTCTGAGGAGGTGATGATTTGTCCCAGCACAAACATTAAATGCCATTGATAAAGAATGGCCAGCTTTAAGCGTTTGTGTAAACATAAACATTGTGTAAACAACACAAACATTGAAGACGAAGGTGAGGAAGCAAGAACCGAAAAGGTAGGCTATACTACAGCCTGTAACAGTTGCTTCACAGCGCTGCTCCTCATCGTGTCCTTACGAATACCAAAGAAGGGGATCATATCACTTCTTAGATGTTTACACTGGCCCCCTGTCCATCAAATAATTGATTTCAAAATACTCATGCTGCATGGTTTGGATGAGGCCAAAGAGCACATTTCAGTGCATGAACCATCCACACATTGGTCATCCCGGACAGACGGGCCTGACTTCTGCACCGAGGATCAGATCTAAACGTTGAGAAGCAGCGTTTACCTTTTATCTATTCACTATAGCGCTGCACTAGTGCACTCTAAAGGTATTCTCTTGTGTAAAGCACTTTGAATGAATTTCCGTGTTGCTAAAATGTGATACAGTAGAAATAAACATGGCTTGCCTTGCCTTAGGCCAGTCTACAAAACGAGTGTTGTCAAAGAGTATTTAATAATAGACGGTTTGCTAGCCTGATCTCCAAGTCATTCAGGTCATTCCGGTCCTTTGATTTTAACACAGACTTTGGAAACGGACACTAGCCCCAGGACCCCATGGGCTCCGGAGCTTAGCAACCCCTCCCCCTCCTCAAAGCTCTTCCTGCTTCCACCCATCGTTGGCCATCGGACCTCTGCCCCCTGCATGGGAGCTTTACGCTGCTTACGACCCACAGCGGACCCACAGTAATCGACGGGGGACGGGCTCAACGAAAGGGGGAGCCACTGGAGCTGAGCGGGCTTCATTAACAGCGGTACATTAACTGTAAATCCAGGCACGGTCCCCTTCGCTCCCCTCCCCTTCGCTCCCTCTCTCTCTCTCGCTCCCCCTCCCCTCTCAAGGTCCCTGTTTAGACCTTCAGGTGAGAGGGCTCAACTACGGCTAAAGGGGGGGGGGGGGACGACGACAGTATGTGCAATAAAAGGCATCCGCTTTCATGGCCCTCAGCAGTGAGATTGGAGACCTCCCACTCCACTCCGAGCCATTAACTTTACCCTTTCACAGCAGGCGAGGGGTGGGAGCGGTCACAGAGTCACAGAGCTCCCATAATCCCTGGCTTTTCCTTCATGTGACCTTCATACAGGCCAAAGTGTGTGTGTGTGTGTGTGTGTGTGTGTGTGTGTGTGTGTGTGTGTGTGTGTGTGTGTGTGTGTGTGTGTGTGTGTGTGTGTGTGTGTGTGTGTGTGTGTGTGTGTGTGTGTGTGTGTGTGTGTGTGTGTGTGTGTGTGTAAATGGTGCATTATTACAGCATGTAAAAAGGTACATGCAAAGTTGTCTGTTTCAACCAAGCCTCCATAGTCAATGTGAGTCTCAGTTGAACAGCCCCCTTCACAAAGAATCCAAGGTCTTATATACAAGGAATGATCTCAACCCAGGTCCCTCCTCTCACTGGACATGAAATGGGCGCTTCCTGACTTTTGACCTATGAGACTAAGTCAGTAGCTGTTTCCGGTAGAGAGAGATGGGCCCTCTAGACAAAGACATGTCCTTTCTTAACATTTCTCTAACAGAGTTCTAACTTTTGAAATAAACCAATAATGATGATACAATGAGAACGTAGTTAAACATAACGGAAGTATATGAAACTGAACAGGCTCTATATTAAGAAATTAATTAAACAGTTTAACCCAGTAAAGAAAACTATAATCATGAAAATACCCTGTCTTAGTATATTTTAAATCAGTACAAAATGCACTCACTTAGTAACTGTTTCATAGCGTTTCTCATTATTCTATACTGACAGAAGACTGTTAAGAGTCCCTAGCCAAATCGAAGATTCTAGATTCTCAACAGGGGAGCAAGCTTCAAACGGTTAGAACAATAGGCCTTTTTGGTCCAGGTGTTGAAGTGTAAACATTCTTTACTATGGTAAATAAGGAGTCTTTGAGTCTACAGCAGGTCTCTAACAGAAGGAACATTTTCGCATGAGTCAACTGATTTTGTCAGAGAGAACTTCTTGTTTAGTTTCAACATTACATACTCAAATATGCTATTCACCACTAGAAGTGTAATCTTTCATCAGAATTTGGCTTCAACTTAAAATGAATTGCATTCACACAGTAAATTTTTTGGTTAAAACCAAAACAAAAGTTAAAACCGTTAAAGTATTTAATCATTACATGGCTATAGAGTTCATTAACAGGGGTCGCCATTTCTCTCCAGCTCTTTAATAAACAGAGAACACGTTAAGGTATAGGTATTTCATCCAATCAGGATAGATTTGGTAATATTAATGTACACTCTCACAGCTGCAGTGTTTACACATTGGGGGCATGATGAAGAAATTATGCTTTTATTCACGGTGGAGGAAAATCGTCCTTCCTAATTAATATTTGCGTTCTGTTGGATGTACTCATAAGTGGTAAATGTTGTATTTATTTTATATATAACTCTTTTATCCAAGTCACTTTACCTGGTGTGCATTTCATTCACCAATTCACATACAGTACATTCATACACTGATGGCGGCGGAAACTATGCAAGGCACCAACCTGCACATCGGGGGCAATTTGGGGTTCAGAGTCTTGCGTCAAGGACACTTTGACACTAACTCTGGCAGAGACTGGGAACCTTGATTCCCATCCGCCCACTCTACCCCTGAGTCACACTCAGCTGGAACCTTTAAATATATATGGCTTGACAGATATGCACATTGCACAGTACCTTAGTGCCACCAGGCACTTTGAGTCTTGTGGATACGACCAACAGTTTGAAAAACATATTTTCACCCAAACAACACACAACAAAAAAAAGCATTCCCCGCCCGGGGTGTTAAGGACTTTTAGTTTAACCCTGAATCATCAACATCACTATAACCATACTGACACGGCGGCCATTTTGCCGTTAGTCCATACAGGATGGTGGTGGCGTTTCACGTGGTTTACGGTCTGCATTAACCTTGCACTCTGCCATGCTGCTGCTACTGCTGCTGCTGCAGAGATGCAGGCAGCCACAGAGTGCTTTGTTTGTTTCTGAATCCCCAAGGGTGGGGAATAAAGGACCACCCGAGAGAGAGAGAGAGAGAGAGAGAGAGAGAGAGAGAGAGAGAGAGAGAGAGAGAGAGAGAGAGAGAGAGAGAGAGAGAGAGAGAGAGAGAGAGAGAAAGAAAGAGCCCTGAAAGTGGTGAGACAGACAGGGCGAAATGGAACAAGAGAGAGAGGAGGAGGAGGAAGGACCTCAGCTGGAACCTTTAAAGGGGACTATATGGCTTGTCCTGCGGGACAGATATATGCACAGTCCCTTAGTGCCACCAGGCACTTTGAGTTCCAGTTGCACTGCTCACCTCGCTTTAGCACAGACAAATGGATGTGCATTAGTGAGGATGTGCATGTGTGTGTGTGACACACGCGAGAGTGCGCGCACATGTGTGCCTGCATGTGTAGGCCTACATGTTGAGGAGGTACTTGAATCTACCGAACATTGGTGAGCCCTTGTTGGATCATTCCAATATGAAAGAAGAGTGTGTTAATAATAACTTGTGCATCTGTATGGTAGAGTATGTTAATACTCCTAAAACCCTGGATAGCCATACATGGAGACGACTGGTGGATCATCACCTAGATCTGTATATTTTGAGCCTGCCAGCAACTCTACATCTCTGACCTCAAACCCTTCAATCACATATGGAGCTGAACTGTTCTGACATTCTATATGTTGATCCTTCCCCACCCGTCCTTCCTCTTCGATGTCTCCCTTTTGACTGATACCTGTCCATTCAAACTCCACGCATCCAGGAAAGTTCTCAACAGGCCTGGAAATTAAGGCCTTAGATCTCTATATATGGAGCTGACTTGTTCTGACATTCCATATGTTGATCTGACCGTATCAAACCCTGTACACTCAAGACATGCTCCATATATGGCCAGTACAGAATTAATTAAATATGTTGATCTGACCCCCCATGCCGGTTTTCAAGTTACGTGGATTACAGACGTGTGCACTTGGTGACCTGGTGCAACTATAGATAGATTCATATTAATGCCATAATTTGTATACTTGATACACAGTGTCGCGCAAAATAGCTCGCAATGCTGTACTTTTTGTTTAGTTTTCTTTCCTTTCCCCCAAAAAATAGGGATGCTAGCCTGTCTGTGGGTTTTATCAATATTTAACCAATGAAAAGTATTAACAATAGCTCATGACTAAATAATTACTGTATTGGAACAGTGGAGCACGTTCTTTTTTTCCACTTTTCCTGAAAAGCAACGGTTTTGAACATACAAGCTCCCCACCCGACACCAACAGCCTCAATGTGCTAGCTATACTATAGCACTTATTCCTATTAAGGTACATTATTCATTCTGCATTTCAACCACGAACCACCATTTGATGATATTTACTAAATATCAATATATAATAATATAATATAATGGTGGTTCGTGGCTGAAATGCAGAATGAATAATGTACCTTAATAAATATTAAATATTATTTAGCGTCGCAGACCAAAAACTAAAGAATATTTTGTTATCGTTGGATAAGATTTTGTCCACATGTTCATGCTGTATTGACGTGGTATATCGTTAGGAGAGATAACAGGCAAACATTGAACAAATGAACAATTCTTCTACATTCTCTAATTGTCTAGACTTCTTGTAAATGTAGTAATGCGGATGTTTAACTATAATTTAACTCTTGAGAGTGTAAAATGAAACTAAGGATCAGGATTTCTCTTCATATAGTGGCTTTTATGAAAATTGCTCTCAGAAACAGCTCAACTTATTTTGTCGTATTTGTGATGTCATCAGTGTCACCCTACTTTGTATAATTCCTCCCTCTCTTCAGTCTTCAGTTCCACATTTGCATTTCCACTTTCTTTCTTCAATGTCCGCCATTGCTGATTTTCCAAGCTGGCATGGAATGGAAACAAGCCTGTGTTTATCTAGCATCAGTATTGCATCAAATATTAAATAAGTTGCATATCAGCACCCCCACCACCTCAAGACATTGTGGTACTGCAGCTAAAACAGATTCAGAAGCAAAAAAGAAATGCCATGGACTAGTTATATCATATATAACTATATATAACTATATATAACTATATATATATATATATATATATATATATATATATATATAGTTTATTTTTTGCCATTGAGCAGTTTAATTGCATTGTGTGACTTTATGTTGTATTGAGTTACTCCAGCCCACAAACCGACGCACGCACGCACGTACGCACGCACGCACTCACTGTGTGATTTTTATAACCTGTGAATAGTGTGCGTGCAATACAAAATGTATTGTTGTGTATTGTGTACAATGATGGATAGGGGAAGAAAATGTATTGCAATGGTTTTCTTGCATGTGTCAAATGGGCTTTCACTGTGCCTATTAAATGGAAACCAGCATCAATCCTCATATACTGTACAGTGGCCAGTGCAGCTGTTTCATTTTCCCCGTAGACAGTCAAATCTGCCATGTTAATTCAACTCAGAGAGTGTACACATGTAACCAAATGGACGCTGGAAATGAAAACTGGTTTCTTGATATTGACCCCTTGATAAGTTGATATGGATAGGTCCATTTGGTTACATTTGTACACTCTCAGGGCCCCTTTTCCACCCCTTTTCCTGCCTATAATATTGAACCAGTTCAGAGTGTTTCCATTGAAAATTAATTGGTTCTTAAAAGTTAGTTCAGAACTGGAACCTAAAAATGGCTGCCGGTTCCGTGAAAGCACCAAGGTTACAAGAATCTCAGTTAGAACCAAAGTTATTTTGGTGGAAAAGGTGTCCCTGAGTTATAATTGGATAAATATCAAGCAACCAGTTTCCATTTCCAGTGCAATTTCCATTTCACAACAGAAAACACATTTCAAATGCCTTAAACAGCACCACCTGGCAGCAGTGTGGAAATAGCTAAGACGCCCTTTTGACTGTTTGTAACAACAGCCTGTAAATAAGCGAAGAGACCCATTGGTTGTACCGTTTGTATCAAAAGCTTGTAAATAGACCCAGAAGAAAACCCTTTACCTGTACTTTTTGTTGCTCGGAAAATAAAGAATGTTTGGTGTTTTGAGCACTATTTCCCAAAAAAAAGTACAGGTTTAGGGTTTTCTTCCGTGTGGGTCTTAGATATTTACAAGGTTTTGCTATACAAACGGTACAACTGAAGGGTCTCTTAGCTTATTTACAGGCTTTTGTTACTGGCTTTAGTTCTGACAAAATATTGGTCTGACTGTCATTAGACCGACACCCTTCCCTAACCCTAACCGCAAACACGGACCAACACATTTCCGCTTGTTGGACCTTTGGTGTGTCGGATCAGCATGTGCATCCCCTTTACCCCCCCCCCCCCCCCCCCCCCCACACACACACACACACACACACACACACACACACACAGACACACACACACACACACACACACACACACACACACACACACACACACACACACACACACACACACACACCCTGACAAAGCTGATTCTGAGTGCAACAGTATTGCACATTGTGCTGCTCAGCAAAACCCTGAGTTTTAATTGAACTCACTTATTGTACTCACTTGAGTGGCAAGTACAATAAGTGAGTTCCTATATAACTTAGATCCATACTTGCATGCAGTTGTCTTGGAGACAATGGTACAAGGACATATTTATAACAATTTACCTGTATATACCTGACAGCTTCTGTGTGGAACAAGGACTTTACATACATTAAAAAGAGATAGAACAAGACAGTATATGTACAGTAGGTCTCATTTGGTGTAGAAAAGCTCTCCACACTCCAGAAATCGTCACGCTATCAGGCGAAGCTTTACTTTGCACACAGATATGTCTAGCTCTCGGAGCTGACACCTTAAGCAGTAAGGGATCAGGAGGGCTCCTTTAACGCCACTTCACTTTGCTGTATGTCACACGTCTCTGTACAGTTGACAGCATCTTCCTAGCTACAAAGCATGTATTCACCATAAACCAATAACAATACATAAAGCCTGCTATATACTCTCTTTCTCCTCTCCTTTTTTTAGAGGCCTTAGTTTCAACTGACATGACAGACACTTCTATATCGTAGGTTGCAGCCTACTGACTTTCTCCAAAACGTCACAATATAACGTTTCGTGCTGGAGACGGTTGCTGTAGGTCAGTAGATGTATCTACTGCATGGGGCATTGAATGCTCTGATGTGATTTTGTCCCTTCTAGAATCTGCTATCAATCCACTCCAGTAACTGTACTACTGATCGCGTGGCCTCCAGTACCAGTACCACTACTGGTTCCATCAGAAGAGACCCACAAGGGGACTGCCCATAAGTTCGACCTCCCGTTTGTCCAACCCGTTAGTGACCAGTTAAGACTGAGGTTAGGGTTAGCGACATACGTGGCCGGTTAAGACTCAGGTTAGGGTTAGCGACGTACGTGGCCGGTTAAGACTGAGGCGTGGCCGGTTAAGAGTGAGGTTGCGGTTCGCGACCTACGTGGCCGGTTAAGACTGAGGCATGGCCGGTTAAGACTGAGGTCAGGATTAGCGACCTATACGTGGCCGTTTAAGACTGACCCACCCACAAAGCCACAAGCTTTATCAGTGGTCCAAGAAAGAAAATGTTGTACCAGGGACCCCATCCCCATGCGAGATTTGTGCTGTTAAAATGTACAGTAGCAAAATGTGTCAATCGTTAGCTTGTAGATCAGCTATTTTCAAAAAGCGTATGCACTGTTTTTTATGCTATATTTACACCTTTTAACCGCGGACCCCCTAGAACCCCTTCAAGGACTCCTGCGGGTGAAAGCCACTGTCCAAGACGCTCAGCGACTGACTCTGGGCCCACGTACTAACTGGCCGAACTGTGTGAAAGCTGCATGGCGGGGGGTGGGAGAAATGAACCCACCCATTGTTCACACTACAACAGTACCAGGTTGGGCTTCCCGTGGCGTGCGTGCGTGCGTGCGTGATGGTGTTTAATCGTGCCGAGCAGGGAGAAAATGCAGCAGAGCCGAACGGCAAGATAAATATCATATGCACACTTGTATTCTCATTCTGTAATAAATATTGGTAAATCTATTCGTGAGTTGTCTGACTGAAATAGTTTTTAGAGCGGGTTAGCTTTCTTTTTGTCTTTTTTGTAGTTTTAGTTTAATCTGTCCTTTATTCATCAGGTGCAGGATTGAAAAGGGCTAGAGTAAGTGTGTAGGCTAATAAAAACTCAAGAAAAGATAGCATTTTGTCTATCATTTCAGTTAGTTTGAGTTAGTTTTGTAAACACACAATACAGTTTCATATTATTTTCTTTTCCATTTCTAGTATTTATTTAATTCAGTTAACAAAATGTTTTGTTTGTTTTAATTATTACAATTATTATTATTATTATTATTTATGTGTGTTTACTGGGTGCCCCTGCTGCTGCGGCACCAAATCTATTCAGATGGTGGGGGTCCGTGGCCAAATCCATAACAATAATTTGGGGGTCCATTGAAATTAAAATGTATGAGAACTGGTAAAGATAATGAGTGTTGTTCACAATCACGACAACACACATAACAAGCTCTTCCAGACCAGTTCAGACTGGCTGTGTAGCTGGCCCCAATAAGGTCTGAACTAAATGTAACAGGGGCCGAGGTATTTCTGAGATAAGCATCACATTCTATGGTTCACTGCTTACAAGTCAGGCAGGTATTGGAATGAGCTGGAATGTGCGTGCGTGTGTGCGTGCGTGCGTGCATGCGTGAGCACCTATCCTTTTTACTCTGTACACAAATGAGTGTAGAAGTGGCAACCCGAATAATTTCATCAATTCCATCTAGCCCTTCTGGATAAGGATAGGGATTTAGCTGACTACTTTATAGAGGTACAGAGCTTTGTTAAGTGGTGTGATGACAACCACCTTGTTCTTAATGTTAAGAAGACACAGGAGATGGTGTTTGACCCCAAGAGTATTGGTGATCACAGGCCTGTGGTCATTCATGACTCAACCATCTCACAGTTCTACTCATACAAATACTTGGGCAACTGGATTGATAACTCACTGGAACACACACGTGTAGACAATCTCTGTAGTAAACTACAGCAAAGACTGCACTTCCTCCAACGTCTGCAGGGTTCATGGTGTTGATCAAAAATTTACAGTATGTTCTATCGAGCGGTCTTGGAAAGCCTGCATGGTCATATTTGGTATCACAGTTTGGTTCGGTAATCTCTCAGTGCAACTGAGGTCCAAATTGTTCAGATTGGTACAAACTGCAGGGAAGATCATTGGGGTAAGACAACTCCCCTCTCTACAATTATGAGCAGGCTACATTAACCCATGTTGGGCGGGAACCCCTTTTGGTGTTAGCATTACGTTATGCTTTAGCTATTTAAAAATAGCAGATCTACTTGTAGGTCTGCTATTTTTGAAGAATTGTGAAAAGTGACATGAACGACTGACTCAAGAAAACAGTCAGGATTTAGAAGACATTTACAGAATCGTTCCCAGGTCAAAATGGGACGTTACCCATGTTTTAAATGGAGAGTTTGTAATGCTGCCCTCTGCGAGAAGGTACAAAGAACAGAAGTGGAAGTACATCAGGTTAAAATAATCGTTTGTACCAGCGTCAACTAAAATGTTGAACGAGGCTCTGAAACAGCAGTGACTGTAAGAAGTTAGATTATTCACTTGTGTAATGTTGTGTCTCCCTCTGTTATGTATTTTGTTTGTCATTAATGTTTTGTGTGTGGCTGCAGCAGGGGTGAAACCACAACACAAATTTCCCTTGTGGACAATAAAGTTTACCTTGACCTTGACCTTTTGCTTCGGCAATGTAAACATATTGTGCTTTGCTTTCTCATGCCACTAAAGCTCCTTTGAATTGAGAGGGACAGAGATCATTTGTGTTGGATTATAGTATGGGGTAAACCTTTTCAGTTAATCCTTTTCTTCTTACGCATGAAACTTTTTAAAACATTCATGTATTACATAATACAACATCCATGATAACCCATAGCCCATTAGACACGGCCGTCGTGCGTCGGAACCCAAGCTTCTAGGCTGCACTGCTGCAGCCTGTTCTTTTCATTACTGGGGCTTCTTTTCACTAAGCCTTACGGTAGAACAATAAAAAGAACCACGGCTCCCTCTGCAGGAGAGGAGAGGAGAGGAGAGGAGAGGAGAGGAGAGGAGAGAACCAGCTTGCTGCTTTTCTGTCTCATTCAAGACATTCACTCACAAGAAGTCTTGCGGCAGAGACAGTGTGTGTGTGTGTGTGTGTGTGTGTGTGTGTGTGTGTGTGTGTGCGTGCGTGCGTGCATCACAGCAGCAAGTGAATGTGTGGGCACATAACAACACAATATACACACTGCTGCAGGCTAAGAACTTAGAACTATGTTGTGTAATGTAGCCTATACGGCATGTGTGAATATCACACTTAGATTACTGACTGAGTGAGTTGGGCTTGGCATGTTGGTAATGCTATATGTGAATTTACATTTTAAATAGGCTACATAGTGTGATTACACTCTGCAACATAAGGATGCAACATTGTTGCATCATTGCATCATCCATCGTCTGTTTAGCTGCTATACCGTTAGGGTTGCAAACCGTCCCATGAAATTAGAAATCGTCCTTTATTTGGAAACTAAAAGACGTGTCTCTTATTTTTTTACTTTTACACTTTCACAGGTAAAAAAAAGCGGGTGAAATTAGTTTTTGTGCATCGTTCCCATCGTGTCATTTTGAAGAAAAGCAAAGAAAGGGAAGAAGAAGAAGGGGGGGGGGGGTAAGGAGATCAAGGCATGAAAAGAAAGAAAGTTTGAGCGATTTTACCACGAGTACAGTTAAAGGGTTTTCTTCTGTGTGGGTCTTAGAATATTTACAAGCTTTTGCCACAAAACGGTACAAACAAAAGGTCTCTTAGCTTATACAAGCTTTGCTACAAACTGTACAACCAAGGGTCCCTTAGCTTTTTTCACAAACATATTTACATATGTAAACCTGAGATTATATATAAAAGGTGCATGAGGCCGTGAGCATATATAGCCGCCGCTATGTACTGTGCATTATATAATAAAGGACAACTTTTTCAACCAAGGTTCATGTTTTAGGTTATTAGAGAAAGTACAAGATGAGTGTTATTTAAAGAGGGAGAGCTTGTGACTAAATAATAACTATTTCATTTCGTATATATACAGTACAATGGTTTCACCCAACAATGGCAACGTAGTTGAGTAAAACAAACCCACTGGAAATGCAATTCCAATTACAGTAAAACATGTCTGTAGTTTTATTTTCTAATTAACAATGTAGCTGAAGCCATATGGATGCTCGCACAAAAATAATGTAATTTAATCCATGCGTTTGTACTTCTCTTGTAAATCAAAACCTGTGATGTGACAATAAACTTGAGTTTCATCTCTAATACTCTCTAACAAAAAATCCTCAAAGATATATCTGGGCACTGAATCATGACAATTTTCCAGTTTGAGATTAGGTTTCTTCAAAGGCCTGTCTGGTTGAAGTCAAGAGATGAGCATGAAACAAATTATCCTTTCAGGTGTATAGACATATATATATATATATATATATATATATATATATATATATATATATATATATACTCCTGAATGAACTGTCTGGTGCTGGGACCTGGTGAGACGTAGGAGGGGCCCAGGCAGGAGACAACCCACAGAGCCTAGTCCTTCCATACACTAGAAGTGTATCTCCCAGCCCTGGCAGAGTAGTTCTGGAGTAGTTCCAACGGATTGTGTGGCCCTGGTTTTGCCCTAGTGGGACTGATTGAGGGTAGCTACTGGGACGTAAGTGGGACTTGATCACCCCGGCTGGGTCGCCTGAGTGAGGGGTATGATGTTGAGAGACCCAAACCCTGATGACCTTGCGGGATACATCACTGAGGATACGTCCCAGGTGCATCCATGCAATGTATTTTCAGTTAGTTCTTCTATTTATAGTGACTCATAGGAATAGAATAATGTGACAACCAGGTATAGTCTGGTGACTACCGGAGAGACAGGTGACAGCAGCAAATTCCGTAATGTAGACGGCACCCGGATGAGCAGTATGGGTTAGCGCCCCAGCCTATGTCCTCCGTGAGGAGGAAGCCCAACAACCCTCGGTGAGGCCTTTAGGAGCTGGGCCATGCAAGCAGCAAGCGGAGCCGCAGCACCAGTGCCCAGCGGAACCATTGCATATATATATATATACACACACACACACACACATATGTCTGTCTGTCTAAATCTCTCTCATTTGGCACAACAAACTGTCAAAAAGACACCAGGTGGGATATACAGCAATCTCTTCCAGCTCCAAACAGATCAGAATCATGGATGGTGGCTTTGAACATGCACGCACACACACACAC
This sequence comes from Protomyctophum bolini, assembly GCF_963924005.1. Taxonomy (NCBI): domain Eukaryota; kingdom Metazoa; phylum Chordata; class Actinopteri; order Myctophiformes; family Myctophidae; genus Protomyctophum; species Protomyctophum bolini. The sequence continues at coordinate 17,126,039 of NC_137877.1, read as the reverse complement.
ACGCACGCACGCACACACACACACACACACACACACACACACACACACACACACACACACACACACACACACACACACACACACACACACACACACACGCAATCTGTCTGTATTGCATACTACACTCCCATGCCCGTGTCAGCGTGTCATATTCATTGCCATGATGCTATGTGTAACCCACCTCATGTGTCATTCTGCCTTTGAGTGATGTCGCCATGAAACAGCGGGGACACCGTTTGAAGTGAGCATGATGAGTAGTATATGAGCCCGGTGGGGGATTTTTAAAATATGTGCGGACAGAAAGATATGATTTCCCAATCTTTTATTCAACAGGGGCTTCAGAGCCGGGGGTCCGGAACATTGGGAGCAGCGTAACCATCCTCTGTGGTGTCGAGTACAAAAGCAATAGGTGTGTAGCCTCCAAGAGTGAACTATTGAATATTGCTCTTAGCGAGGCAGTGGCTAATGGAGACCAATTCAACATCCAACGATTTTTGCGGTTTTATTTTATTTTTACTTCTTCTTCCAAACCGAAATTGCTGCTGGCCTCCCAACTGTCAAATGCAGTCAAAGCAAAAACTTTTGTTATTGCTTTTCTTTGTGTATTATTTAATTGTTTCCGGTCATTCGGTTGTGTTGAGTTAACACTGGGCACGACGCCACTGCAATCAAAGTGAGTGGTTCTCTCTTTAGTGAACAAATGTCAGCTTCCCATGGACAGAGGAGAATGAGTTTTCATGTGTTGGACAGTAAGAACTAAAAACTCCATTTGATCCTTGCCAGTAGCAAATTGCCATGATACAACTACACATGCCCATAACAGAAGATTAAGTGCAGCTGTCTATACTGTGGAGAGAGAGTGAAACCTATGATCTGAATAGTCATTCTTATACATTCTCATTCGATAACCTTATTACAGTGAAATTATCCCTATCTGGGCATACTGTAGGAAGTAGTGTAGGTAAATAGCCTGCATTAGCCTATTTTTTTTTAAATTGATTAAATAGAGGTTATGGATTAAACTGTTCCTAATTGTAATGCTGACCCCCTGGAACACCCTCAAGGACTCCTTAGTGGGGTCCCCGGATCCCACTTTGAGAACAATAGGTTTAAAAATCACCCCTCGTGTTATTTGCCAGCATCTACCAGGATGCAGCATTGTACTGAGACCAGTGACATTTATGGCAGGGTGAGTGTACAGGACCCCAGAGCAGGATGACAGAGTAGCGGGCAGGAGGCAGGGAGTAGGGAGGGTAGTCCTACCGAAACGGCCTTTATTAAATTAAAGGTTTTCCACACCCAATCTCAATACTACAAAAATACAAGATAGTACAAAACACAATTACTGTCCAGCACAAACGACTTAAACGACTAAACGCCTATAAACCAACACAAAAACTAACACAAACTGCCAATGTCCAATGAGGAGGCGACGGAGCAGGCCGTAAAATATTTGGGCCCGCCTGTGTGTGGGTAAATATAATTTTACATTTTATATTATTCTGCCTAGTGCCTACACATATTATCATAGTCATAGTATGAGTGATTAGGGGAAGGTTGAGAAGGGTGACAGCAGACTGCTGGACGAGCGCTGGCGCTTTGGCATGGGGCGTCAGATCAACATATGGAATGAATTATGTACTGGCCATATATGGAGCATGTCTTGAGTGTACAGGGTTTGATGAGGTTAGATCAACATATGGAATGTCAGAACTGGTCAGCTCCATATATGGAGATCTAAGGGTTTGAGGTCAGCTGTAGAGTTGCTGCAGGCTGGCTCCATATATGCAGATCTAGACTTCTCCATGTATGGTTGATGGACTTACAACCATATATGGAGATCTAAGGGTCTCCATGATGTCACGAGATGTCATGAGGCGCGATGCCATATATGGAGACGTGGGTGTAACTAACCAACTAACGGATGGGAGATGCAGGTTTTCCTAGTAAACGCAACCTTCGGTCGCAATAATTCTGTAATTCCGTTCAGTCTCTGGCCAAACATACCTGAAAATAGAAACAAAAGGAAAGATCAAAGGTATGCTTGGATTGTCATTCTATCAGTATAACTGGCACACCAGAGAGAATGGCTGGCATAGTGGATGGATGAAATGCACAGCAGTGCACAAAACTGTATTTTATGAATTATCTGGGGGAAAAATATCTCAAATTCAAATCAGACGGCAAAGGACATTTTCAACAGAGGATGTGATGCAGTATTTCTACATAATACGCTCCATTCTCTCCTTCCGCATCAGTTATTGAAATGTTCTCAGTGGTGAGAACAACGTGTTTCCACAGGGTTTTAATTAGTGGGATTCTACAGTGTCATCATCTTTAAGTACGGAAGCCAGCTTTACCAGGTGATGTAATCACAAAAAACCTCAGGGCTTGGCAAGAGAGCCGCGCGTCTTAACGGCTCCCAAGCAAAACTTAGCTGGAATGTAATTTTTTTCATAATTTGAGGCGCATGGCAGGCCTCTGAAGAAGGATGTAACTACCTTTTTCTTGAACCACTTATACCATCCATATATGATGTACAGTAGTCCCCCAGGGCTCTATAATAGGTCCACTGGTATTACCCTCATTCATGTGGTTAAAGACTGATGTTGCATTCACACGAAGCGTATATATGCAAAGATACAATCTACCATGTCAATGGAAGCCAGAGACGTGAAGCTACTAAGCAGTTGAGACAAATAACATTCTAAGTCCACACAAATTAGCTGGGCCTTTTCGGGGAGGGGTCAGAATAAATTGTGGATACTTAGACTGTTATTCGTCTCAACTGCTGCTGCTAATACAAAGCTATACAAACTAAAGCTTCAACTTCCAGATCTTCAACTTCTCAGCGTTCACCCAAGAATAGGGTTGAATCTCATGCCATTCAATCTCATGCCATTCTTCACTACCCAGGGGTCCTTGAGGAGGTTCTGGGGGTCCCAGCAAAATAGTTTATATAGCATCAAAATCTGTTAAACAACTGTATAACCTATTTTATACTATGGAAATTGCAGTGATGTTTAAAGATGGAGTGCCATGATTTTGTTCCACCCTAAAACATGATCATTAGGTCTTATTGTTATATAAGGAGGAAGAATGTTTTCAAAAAAGTGTACAGTATTTGTTAAAATGTCGTTTTTATGTGGGCACCCCCACCAGTTCATTAAGTATACCTGGTTTGCCTGGTGGGTGGTGATGGGTGGAGATCCACCTGAACGTCAGCCACACCCACAGCTGTAGTTGTATGATAAAGGGGGAGGGGTTAGGGGAGGGGCTGATAATGTGATGTTACTATAATTACTGTTTTTTTCATTTGCACGTTTGACTCGCACGTTCAGCCTCCAGGAAGAAACCCTAAATACAAAGGGAATACATCAATGTACATAAACGACTCCAGGGTGTCTAATGAAGTACTGTCACCTCATAGACACATGAAAAACTGGAAAAATACAAAAATTGTGGCACTCTAGTCCCTGGCATATGTAGGTGGTCCCTACTGTTCAAATCGGCCCGAAGCCTATAGATATCAATTTGGAGGTCCTTGACATGAACATGATGAGAACCACTGATCTCGCTCATTTCTTCAGAAAAGTAAACAAGATAGGGTCTAATAAAAACACCACCAGTTATATGAAAACAAGACATGAGATGTAATAACGATATTGCTTCCCTGTGCTATGTGTTGCTAAGGATTACAAGTTACCAGATAGGCTACAGTTTGTAAAACAAAGCTCCAACGAAGTGCTAATGTGCACATTAGTGGTGGCGAGGTGTGCATAAATATTGTTTACATCTATCATCTAAGGCCTGCTGCTTTAATAATCCTTACACATGGTTTCTATAGGCTTGCAAAGGTGGCAGTCAGTCAGATTTAAGTCGGATTTTGTAGTTGGCATTCATCGGTGGTTGCACAAAATGGTCCATAAAACATACTGTACAAGATGCAAATATAAGATTAGTTTAGACAGAAATACCTTGTGCGTGAAATGGCCTGTTATGTAAGTAGAGTTTATACATTTACTGATACTCGATACGATGAATTATATCATGAATAATATTGTTATCGTATGTCACTGTCACCACTGCTGAAGTGTGCATGTGTCACAAGTGTGACTTGTGTCAGCTCAGCCATTTAATGAGACTGTTGGAGTTGTTTCTCTAGTCACAGATCATCAGGCTGCGGCACGGCTCTCTCAGTGGACACTGACTCATGATGGGCATTTTCATTACATTTATTAGTTTATGTGTTGCAGGGACCGCATGGTACGTACAAAACGTATTAATCTGGAGCAACAACGAGAAAATAAGCTTTGTATCCGATTAGCTACTATAGCTCATTCCCTAGTCTCTGGACAGGAGAACGGACATAATAAAGTACAACGTGCTGCCAATAGGGGCTGGGTAAACAAAATACAATTGTGGCAGCAGGTACAGTGCTGTTTCAAAGACCAGTACCCATATTTTGCATGGTTAAAAACCACCTCAGGTGAAGAGAATACAAATCTCAAAATATTACAGATTTATATGTATAACAGGTTAAATAAATACTAACAAGACTGGGAGCTTTAATATGTTTTGTGTTTTGCTTCGTGGGAGGAAATATGTAAATATGTGTAGGGTTTGCAAGGAATTATTAGGGAAGGTGCGACAACAGCACCTGCCAGTCCGTACTAGCAAAAACCTACCTCCGCCTTGAATCTCTATTTTTGCAACAATGTTGCTGGCAGCATTAGCCACACAAAACAGGTGTCACACAGGGCTCTACTAGGCCCCCTATTGTTTTAACGGTTCACTATATTATCTTCACCAAGAATAGGCTGGCCGATCGTCTATCCCCACCCCCCCACCCCAGAATAGACGTTAGGGTTTAATGTGCTTCAGGTCTATTTACTCTAATCTTCTAGGGCAAACGTGATGGAGTAGCTTAATTGGATCAAAGTGAAGGAATAGCTTAGCTATTCCTTTTTTTGAAAGTTGGCTTCATGTTGGAACTTGTGTGAAGGCTGAATATTTGGATTATGATGATGATGATGACGACGACGACGATAGCAATGATGTGGATTCGGTTTTAAACAGTAGTAGCTACAGTATGACAAATCAAATAAACAACATTTTGTAACTGCATAATTTTCTCAACAGTATTTTGCTGGAATGGTAATCAACAGTGATCAAGACAACACTGCTACTGTATATAGCTTAGTTTTCGGTTAGACAGCACACTTGGTAGCTGTCCAAAACAAAGTAGGGAGTGGGGAGATCTTTCAGTGCACACCACGTCTAAAACTATATATATCTCAGCTATTTTGGAAAAAGCTCCATAATCAGCAGCATTGATAAGTGTTGGCCACAGTCCCATTCCCATCCCATGCAGACGGTAGGGCTCATTGGGACAAATATAGCCGGTTCCATCTGCTCACATTTTGACGACATGCATGCGTCGCATCACCTCTCGTGTTCAAGCCACCATTATTTGGGTGTATACTGTATGTAGAAGTGCCTGCATGGCCCCCGTAAATTGGCCCCATTGTTCCATCATGCGAATGCATGATAAAGTCTGTTCCCACAAGATGAAGATGGACCATTAAACAAGGTAATAAACATGACAGGATGCAATGCCGGGTATTGGCCAAGTGGTAATGACCCATCATTCACTGCACAGCTGGGGCAAACAATGACAATGAACCGCATGTAATGAATCTGATTCACAGACGGGGTCATTACAGTGTATTCTTGTCTGTGTGTGTGTGTGTGTGTGTGTGTGTGTGTGTGTGTGTGTGTGTGTGTGTGTGTGTGTGTGTGTGTGTGTGTGTGTGTGTGTGTGTGTGTGTGTGTGTGTGTGCGTGCGTGCGTGCGCGTGTGGAGGTGTGTCTTCATGGCCTTTTGGTTATCAGAACGAATTAAAGAGACCAAGGAATGTGTTTACATTGTGTGATCCCGTTGGGACCCCATCCAAAGGGGAGGGGAGGGGGTTGAGTTGATGACCCCACCTGTCATGTGGCTCCCCGGTTCCTTCGCAGGTGGCTCGTTAACATAACCTGGAGTACCTCATGAACCTGGGTGTGCATGTGCAGCTAAGGCTGCATTTGTAACTAGGCGGAATCTTCTGAGAATCTGCATGATTCTTTGAGACACACATGCAGGTGTTTTGGGAAGTGGCCAAATCCGCCATTCCTTTATGGGGTGAAAACGACACAGCTTGGAACTGCATTAGCCTGCATGGGCAGCATTCCTTTTTGGGTTTATGATCCGGTCGGGAGCGGATGATTATCGTTACCTCATGTTGTAGTCGTTGTTTTGTAGTCATCAGGCCGGAACCCTCAATCTGGAACTTCCTTTCCCTCAAGGTTACGAGAGAACAAGTATTTTATTGTCATTCTTCCGGTTTGAGGTAGGTCCAAGGGTTCCAGTCTGATGACTACAAAACAATGACTACAACATGATGTAACGACTATAATCCGATCACATTGTATACACATGTTATTTATTTATAAATATTTCCATCATTCTAGTTATTATTGTTACTGTGCCTATCTCTGTCTCCCTCTCTATCTTTCTCTCACAGAGACACACACGCACGCACGCACGCACGCGGCATATGGCCGCCCACCCAGAGCCAGGTACTGTTGGAGGTACGTACCTCCTGGGGTTTTTCCTTGCCACCGTCGCCAACATACGTGCACATGGGAGTCGCCGTGCCTCTGTAAAGAGTGTGACCTTCTCTATATGTGCAGACAGTAAAGCGTGTGTTCTTGACGTGCTCTACCGCAGGGTATATATATATCTACCTTGCGGTTCCCATTCGGTCACTCTACCCCTGAGCCACTGCCGCCCTGTGTGCAGACAGTGTGTGCAGACAGTGTAAGGAGTGTGGTCTTGACCTGCTCTATATGTGCAGACAGTGTCAGCATCTTGTTGTGAGTTTGCACTATATAAAACACACTTGACTTGATGATATCCCAGCATGCACTGGAGGATGCATGAGCACACCGCGAGCAAGTTTAGGATACATTATGATGCTTTTCACTGATATGGTACAGTCTAGATATATCACTATCATAATTATCATATGCTACAGTATCCTATCATATAATTACTTCAATATAAAAATATTTTGTTCCAGCAGCTAGGGACCCCCCAGAAGCAAAGATTTTAGTTTAAAAAAAAAATCTTTATATATTTAATACTAGCTATGAGCTTGTCTATAATATCTGCTCTTTTTGAATAGCCAAAGTATAAAATAAGGGTTAAAGTGGTTAAAATGTAAAGTGATGCTTTCCCGGTTGTAATGGGTTAAGCCAATACTTCGTACAGTACTTCGTCTTACTTCGTCATATGATGTACAGCGGGGGGGAAAGGCATGCATTCTCCTGAAATGTATTGACATAAAAAAAATGAATTACTGGCCATTGAACTGAGGAAGAGGGAGCATTATTCTAACTTATAGCACAGCTAATGTATGTGGAAAATGAGGCAAAAAAGAAGGAGAGAAGACCACGGGGGAAAATGTAATCTGCAAAGGTTTCATGAGGTAAGGATTTTTTTCCGTCCACAGTTGAGGTGACAGACGATGTCACGTTAGTCATCGACCCACCCGCAGATGGATGACAATTGCGATGTGAAGAAATGTCACCAGAAACCCACCATTAGTCACACCTGCTCTTGTACACTTCACGGATCTGCATTAGTTATGCACAAGAATATACCATTATGGCCAGCATTGTGGTGTATAAAGTAACCAAGTACATCTACTCAAGAAATAATTGTGGTTGAGGAATTTACTTTACGCAAGTATTTTCAATACATTTACTTCTACTCCACTACATCTCGGATCCAAATATTGTACTTTTACTCCACTACATAAAAACGAGTTACTTTAGTTTGTAGATTTTGACCAAACTTTAAGAGAGCTAACCCAACAGCTCCCAGCATCTCGTCTCGCAGCAATGCGGCATGTGCGCTGGTATGTCCACGTCATTCACCATCCTGGACTTCAATCCCCAGCAAGCCGGCTGGAGACGACCTAGAGGCTCCCCCCACACCCGCTGGCTGGATGTAATAGCCCAGGACCTTAGAGCATGTAACGTGACTCTGGCACAAGCTCAACACCTTTCCCACAACAGACCCAGATGGAGACACCTGGTGGTGTTAGTTGGCTCTACGCGCCCTGAAGTGCAAGAGGACTAAGTAAGTAAGTAGCCTAAGTAAGATCTGCTCTTTTCAAAAGATTTTTATACATTTGAAAACTTGGAATGGGAGATTCTGCATTCTATGTGTTTTTTTTTTACTTTTGGTACTTGAAGTACATTCTGATACCAATGATGTGGTACTTTAACTCATACATTTTCAATTCCGGACCTCTACTTACTTATACAACATTATTATTATTATTAGTAGTATTTCTAAATTGCAGTATTGATACTTTTACTTAAGTAAAAGCACTTCCATGTACCACTGACAGCTGGTGCGACAGACAGAGCCATATTCCGTACACTGCAAAGACCTGAGCATTAAAGCTGCAGTCCAGAACCTATGAATGAATAAAACATCATCAGTATGGTGGAGTCTGTTAATACCATACACTCTGAGTATACCTGTACATTAGCACTGCAGGTTTTAGTGTGTAGCTGCTTCCTGTCAGTGCATACATTGACCCTCAATACATTTTAAGGACCTTTATCAAGAGCGACTCAATTAAACTGTTTCACTTTAAGGGGGTACAGAGGATGGTGCTAAAGCACCTTCACATTAATTGTAGCAAGGTGGAATGATGATAAAATGTAAAATGCATTTAATATGCGCCGCTTGCAAAGAACCATTTTAATGAAGGTCAGGTGAGGGTATAGTGCCCCCATACAGACATGCCACTAGATGTGTGGGAGCTGTAATGTAGTTTTTATTTAACCTTTATTCAACCCACAATCCATGACATGTAATTGGGCCTAAACTGTTTGCATGGATTGTCTGGGCTCCTACGGTCAGCCACACGCATGTACTATAATGCCGTTATGGATATTATGCTAAATCATTCTGCCATCATGTCACTGCTAAAGTTGTTTTGCTTGTTTCTATGCTTTTTAAGGGGTTACAATAGCTGAGTGGGGTCAATCCTGAACTCACCCTTACAGCTCGCTTCTTGTGCTCAACAAAGCCATCTGAGTAGCCGTATGCAGAAAAGGGACCAGTAAACATGTTTTTTACTCGTATTACACACTGTTTTTATATATTGGTTTGGGTCATATCTATGCAGGGCAGGCAGTCACGTACTGTAGAGGGTGCAAGACCATTTAGAGCTTTATAAACAAGTAATTTATTTTTTAAATCAATCCTAAAAACAACCGGGTGCCAACATAAGGAGACAAACACTGCAGTGATATGTTCTGTTGTATGTTTTGTTAAAACTCTGGCTGCCGTATTCTGAACAAGTTGTAGCCTGTCAGTTGTTTTCTTTGGCAGGCCAGAGAAAAGAGCATTGCAGTAAATCAAGTCGAGAGAAAACAAAAGTGTGGATCAATGTTTTTGCATTGTCAAACGATAGCTAGGCTCTAATTTGCACAATGTTACTAAGATGAAAGAAGGCAGTCTTGGTGGCATGATTAATGTGCGTAACGAAATTCAATTCAGAATCAATAATAACCCCCAGGTTAAATAACTTACCCAAGTCTATTGCTTATGGATTCTTTCTGTTAACTAGAACCAATTATGAGAACTTCTGCTTTATCCTCATTTAGCTTGAAAAAGTTCTCACTCATCCAGCATTTAATGCTGGATATACAGGAATACATTTATGACACTGTATATGTATTGTACCAACTAATGAGGTGTTTTTTAATCTATAAAATGATGGGGGGACATTGCAATGCAGAAAAAGTAAAAATAACATTGTAATTTGCAATAATAATGGCCTGATAAACCTATCCACACTTTCCATCTGCATAGAAGGTCACGAAAGTCACTCACATTATCACACTATCGTATTTTATTTTCCCATGAGTAAAACTGAGGGTGTGTGCACGCACACACACACACACACACACACACACACACACACACACACACACACACACGTGCACGCGCGCGCGCACTCACACACACACACACACACACACACACACACACACACACGCACACGCACACGCACACGCACACGCACACACACACACACACACACACACACACACACACACACACACTCACACACACAAAGGGCACGTGTTGACCCACCACATTCACCTCCACCTGTTTGCCTTCTAAACATAGTCATCAGAGTGCTCTGGTTCCCACCCACTGAGACTGGGGCACACACAGCTCATTAGATGCTGTAGCTGCAGCATCAACTCATACTTTATACTTCTCTCCCGTCTTTCTCTCTCTCTCTCTCTCTCTCTCTCTCTCTCTCTCTCTCTCTCTCTGCAAAGTTCACATTTGCATTTTGCATAGTGAGGATCGAGGCACACCCCCCAACAAACCACAATTCTACTGAGGACATAGGAGACAAAGGAAGCAGAAGATTGCTTTAGCAGCATCAGTTCAAAATAATTTCGATCTTGATTCAATTGTTCATTTGTTGACAAAATGTAGTGATTTGGCGTTCTAAGATGAGTACAATAATGGGTGTCCTTTCTCGTATATATAGTTCAACAATTCAATCGCAAGATCTGGCACGGACCAAAGAGTACACAATAAAATCCTCTGTGCATCATGGGTCATTGTTTACGTAAGGTATCAATACTGCAGTAAAGTATCAATACTGCAATATTGAAATATTATGTGCAAATGTACTTATTGATTTATTACATCAAGTATACGCCATTGGCCATAAGGGGGTTTTAAAGGGGGAAAAGACATACATGGACGAAAAGTGTACCGCAATGGATTTGTTGTTGACAACGCTGTGTACTTTGTGTACAGACTGCACAGTGCTTTCCTTCACACCGGCCCCGGCTGCCGTGGAGACGTTACGTACGTACAGCGGCCCCGATACATTCTATCAGCAGACTTCAGTGAGACAGGTGGCTCATTAGCCATCACACTGCCAGAGAGAGAGAGAGAGAGAGAGAGAGAGAGAGGGACAAAGAGACAGAGAGAGAGAGAGAGAGAGAGAGAGAGAGGAGAGAGAGAGAGAGAGAGAGAGAGAGAGAGAGAGAGAGAGAGAGAGAGAGAGAGAGAGAGAGCAATGCAGAGATTCCCGAAACGAAGCAACATCCAATACTCCTTGGAAGTATTTTGCGTTATTAGCAACGAGGACAGGCCGGGTAAAGAACAATCCTAATGATGCACCTTCTCTGTCTTCTGGAGACTATAGTCTCCCCCTCATCCCCACCCACCTAAACCCCACATCATTCTGTCGGCGTTTCCCTGGAAACCCAAAAGGTTGGCCATGCAAGCTGTGGAGGAAGCAGTTCAACTACATTTCTTTATGAATTTGTGAGAATCATGTCACATGCAGGCAGCAGCTTCCCCCAGTAGCTATACTGAACACTGGTGGAAAGCATACTACATTACTCAAGTACTGTTTGGAGTATAATGTACTATTTTTTAACTCATTTGTCAGAATTGAATTATCAATAATAGGCTAACAGTTAATCAACAATCTTCTACATTTTGTTTAAGTACTCTTACTTTGCTACTTTAAATGAGCATTTCAGCTGCTGGCCGACCTTTGGTTGGTCTCAGCTCCAGACCATTCTTCTATTCTCAACCAATCACATATAATCAAACTTCATGCACTCCCTGCATGCCCTTTACTGTTGTCTACAGCTGGCCGTGCTGCTGACGCTTGCTGCTGCTGCTGACGCTTGCTGCTGCTGCTTTAAAACTGCTGACTCACCCTCCACCACCCCAGCTGCCACCTGTCCTTTTGGATCTACTGTAGGCTACTTTCATGTACTGGGGGATTCGGAGTCCTCTTGGAGATGTAATGTCTTTTTCAGAGCTAACCAAGAGAAGATCCAATTCCTCGACAAACCAAAATAATTATATTGCTAATTAAAATTTATATTCAATAAAAATGTTTTATTTATTAGTTGTCCTATTTTTATGCTATTATTTTTTTAACGTTGACTTTAATGAGATCGGATTCTAAAAATGTCTTCTACATCCTGACAGTTTTCTGAAAAAGCTATGTTTCTATGTCAGTGGTTCTTCGATTTTTCAAAAATAGCAGACCTACAAGCTCGTAGCGCGCCACTCGTGGTGCGCTATGAGCTTGTAGATCTGCTATTTTTCAATAGCTAAAGCATAACAATAATGCTAACACCAAAAGGGGTTCCCGCGCCTGTAAGCCATTGAATGCAGGATCAACTTTTATGTTTTACAACGTACCAAAAGTACTTCTTCAAGCGTATTGAACCACCAGTTAACAGTCTTAGTATCTCTTCAACGAGGGTGAAGAACACGAAGCTCAACAACCGTGTCAGGCCACTGGGAAAGGTTGTGATTCATTATGAGTAATGAGCAACGATCAGCGGTGTCAATTGGGATGTTCAGTGTGTTCTTAAGGATTGTGTGAAAAAGAAAACTAGGCTTTCATCTCTGTGAATTGAGCCAACCTAGATTCCCGTTTCTTGCTCGAGGATTACTCTGGAGCGTTTGATAATTAGAAAGCGAAAGACCAGACTCTTTCAGTGGAAAGAATTAAAAAGAAAAAAATATATCCGGAAATGCAATTAATTCAGAGCTGCACGCTCACGTCCAAGGCTGATATAAATAGAACTACACACCGGGTGTGAGATGATTCACAACTTTAACTTTGTGCTGTTATTTTTGAACGTGTGCCTATATTTTTAACGGGACTTGTTCTTGTAAAGCATTTATCCAAAGAGTATGAGTGAAAAAAAGGTGTAAAAAAGCCTTTATTGTAAGTTAAGGCATGGCAAAGATCATTACACAAAAAGGGAGGTATTTGTGGGACAGTATAGTCAGTTACCGCCACTTTGCGTGACGGAGTGACAAAGCCTCTTCAGCCTCATCCTATACGGTAGAGAAACATACGTCGATCCTTCCTATCGCTCACTCGCTCGCCTGGTTCTCTGTGTGGAGGGGGTGCCGGGACTGGTTCTCTGTGTGGAGGGGGTCCCGGGACTGGTTCTCTGTGTGGAGGGGGTCCCGGGACTGGTTCTCTGTGTGGAGGGGGTGCCGGGACTGGTTCTCTGTGTGGAGGGGGTCCCGGGACTGGTTCTCTGTGTGGAGGGGGTGCCGGGACTGGTTCTCTGTGTGGAGGGGGTGCCGGGACTGGTTCTCTGTGTGGAGGGGGTGCCGGGATTGGTTCTCTGTGTGGAGGGGGTGCCGGGACTGGTTCTCTGTGTGGAGGGGGTGCCGGGACTGGTTCTCTGTGTGGAGGGGGTGCCGGGACTGGTTCTCTGTGTGGAGGGGGTGCCGGGACTGGTTCTCTGTGTGGAGGGGGTGCCGGGACTGGTTCTCTGTGTGGAGGGGGTGCCGGGACTGGTTCTCTGTGTGGAGGGGGTCCCGGGACTGGTTCTCTGTGTGGAGGGGGTGCCGGGACTGGTTCGTTGACTACCTTTTTTCTCGGACCAAAACTAAATAAAAACTAAGCTATGCGATGACCAAAGCTATGACTAACAACAAATAAAAACTAGACTAAAATGTTACGGAGGGACTAGCTTACAACGCATCACTGAACGACACGTTGTGAGCTTGTATATCTGCTATTTTCAGCATGCAACCAAGTGGAAGATCAGGCATTGTGACGATGCCATCAAGGCCATGCCAAAATATTTTTTTGTCGACAAAATTAACTGTAGCTTTAGTATATATACATATATTTGTAAAAAATGTCTGATTATGCTACTACATTCTCAAGAATAAGCAGATCACACAAGCAAAATTAAACGTCTAAAGTCTTTCACTAGGCATGCATGAGGAGTCGGACCTCGGGAGGGCATCTCGTCATTTGCAGAATTTACATGTTAGCCAGACAAGCTGCGCGTACTCCCATAAAAGGTCAGTTTTCCCAAATGAGCTCATTCGAATCAGATCTATCCACGGAAAAGGAGGGTGGAATAATGAAACCCTGAGGCCATTACTGAGAACATTATGTTGAATAATGACATGATAGGATACACAGTAAAATCCTCCGTGTTGATTTATCCATTGTAACTCGGAGCGGAACCAAATGGGCCCTGCACAGGTCCACTTGGTTCCATCTGTGATTCAGGATTCTGCAGTGTACAATCCTAGTGACTTCTCACAGCACTCCCAAGTTATCTCATTATTATTGACATTATGCTTCCATGCTGTATATTCCGTGTTGCTGTCTGTGTCAGTGGGCATTTAGAAGCTGCAATGGTGTAAGAAGTACTTAGATTCTTCTTCTTTTTGTTGTACTCAAGTAAACATACGAGTACCACAAGCGCTATACAAGAGCAGTATATTTTACTCTGATACTGATACGGTAAATAATCATTCAAATATTAGTGTTTTGCCAATTACTTGGGGGCCTGCTTGCAATACTCTTGTGGTCCAACGGACACACTCATATGATTTTTGACTCAATCCGATGAATCACAAATCAACAGGTTGAGTCTGAGGGCCTTATCTTGCCTTACCCCATATCACCTAACTTCTATGTAATTTCTTTACTATTTTTTTTTTATAGTAATATATGGATAATAAGTTTAGGGCAAGATAGTGTGTTTTCCAGCACTGTTCCATAGTGAAAGCACTCAGCCATATACACAGTGCTTACATACAAATACTGTACCTCTTGTCTCCTCCCATACACTCAGACTGACTGAGGAAACCACTCCTCCACTTCTGTCACAGAAACAACAGCATACTGTATATTTATAATGCATGTGAGTAATAACATTTGTTTTCCTGACATCCCGGCCATTACGGCGAGCCGGGGACCCCTCTTTGCCCGGGCCGGTAACGACCAGGATGCATCACGCAATGACATTACGGTAATATTGATGCCAGCCATTACGCCGTGATCCGGGCTTTCTTGGCGTGCCCCCGGCGTGGCCCCCCAAAGCGAGGGAGGAAGGCAATAAAGGCCACTTACATAAGACGTATGCCAGCCATTTCGATAATTCTATATTCAGTCGTTTTAAGCGGGGTCATGATAAAAGCACACTTTTCTCAGAGAAAAACTAAACATTTCCTCCACGTCTTCCAAACTCAACTCAGTCAGGAGCTGGCTGTGGTTATAAGTGATGTCCTATCAGTTAGGAGCATAGGTTAAAGCCTGGCATTGCTAATGATCAGAATGCAGTGGTGGGGAAAGTGCTCAATTCTTTTACTTAAAAGTAAAAGTATCAATACTGCAATATAAAACTACTCTGTTATACAAGTAGAAGTCTGGAATTCAAACTCTACTTGAGTAAAAGTACAAAGGTATCGGTATCAAAATGTACTTAAAGTGCCAAAAGTAGAAAGTACTCAATGTGCAGAATGTCTCATTTCAAGCCGATCTACAAGCTCACAATGTGTCACGAAATTACAAAAATGTGGTTAATCTATGTTTTGTAATAATGACCAGTATAGTAAGTAAAGTTTTTAAATAAAGTAAAAGTACAATGTTTGGATCCGAGATGTAGTGGAATAGAAGTAATAGTATAAAAAAATAAAAAAAATAAACACAGTAGTCTATTCTTGGTTGACCCAAGGACCCAGGATTAAAGAATACGGATATGCTCCTTGTTTCCCTCTACACCAAATCTCTTAATGAAAATAGGCGATCTACAAGCTCACAATGTGGTGCAATGCAAGTTATGCAACACATGATTCTGCTCAAATGTTTGGTCACAAAGTTTGATTGTGACCTTGACCTTTTCACCCCCAAAGTGAACAGATCAGAGCAGATACTCTAATGTCTAATTCACTCACGAGTTTGATGTAAATCGGTTATTCTGTTCACAGACATGATCTGTACTGTAGGCTGTTATATGACAGCAGAGACTCATTGCATTACTTGATCCCATGAGGGATGTACATATGCTGCATCAAAGCTCATCTGTCTGTAGCCTGTTGACCATCAGGCACGTTCTAAAGGGAGATGAAACCCAAACATTGCAGACTACTGTACACTGTACTGTATGCTGACCTATAGTACACTGTGATGTAAGCAATCCAGATGCTGCAGCTCAGGGGTGGGCAGATTTGAAGATGGAGAGGGACTCTATTTCCACATTCACTCCAGATGGCCTCATTGCATATTGCTGTCGTGGAAAAAATAGCCGATCTACAAGCTCAGCTATTTATATCCAAGTGCTCAAAAGGGATCTTTTTCCCCACTGGGAAAAATCAGTGAAAAATGTGCATTTATTTATTTATTTATTTCCTAAAAGAAAAAGAGAAATTATGTTGGGAACTTCTCCTTTGGTCCATCCATTCCTAAGACACGTGAGATTGGTTGAGTGAAAATAAAGTAGTTTTTTTCTCTATCACACTATCACTAAACACGGGTGAAATTCACCCCGAACACCTACCTGTAGAAAAATACAGAGATATAGGCAGGGAAATAAATCTGAGCATCATGAAGGTACTGAAAGACCCATGCACCCACCTCAGACATAAACAACATTATGAAAATTGCAAAAATATAATCGTCCGGATGAAAATCACCCATGTTTAGTGTTCTATTGGTTTAAAAAAATAAGAAAAAAACTGCTGTCTATGCTTAAATGTAACATACCCATTATACATTTTATTGGCTGCGTTGCATACTAGCCTGCCGTGTATACTGTAATCTGTGGTAGCTTTGACCTGATCCGGGAAATAAACTAGGTTCAAAACCAGGGTTTCATGTTCCTTTCATGATAATTCTACATAGCATTTGGAAAGAGAACTGTTTAACTCTTTAAAGGAAAAAAATGTATACAACTTCTTCCCTCAGTTGCTCAGTTTTATTCCTATGTGACCACAAGCTGATAATGATACACAGCATGAACCCAGAAAAGGTGGGAACTCACCAACCAACCACAACTAAATTAAAGTATTAATAGGCTCTATGCACACAGAATAACTCTTCCTACTTCCGGGCCCCTTCCCTAGTTCCGTCACAGGTGTTACAGATGATACAAATGATCAAAGGATCTGTTCCATTCTGGTCAAACAGAGTCAGCTGGGTGCTGCTATTGTGCATGTTGGCTCACTGTAAACACTCTGCTACACAGTGGGGGCCCTATTTTCGTACAATTGTTCAACGCCGATCTACATCAACACGTTGTGATCGGCTATTTGAACTATTAAAAAATATTTTTCAAAATAGTAAAAAAGGCGTCGTTGTCAGGGAGGTGTCTCTTTATCATTTGCGACAGTCAGTCAATCATATATGATACTAGCGAAAATTTAACTAATTCAGTAGCAGTAACAATAGCGTTTTCTCTCAGTCAGTTGATTCTTCATGGGTGAAACGGCCGGGATGACATGATTATTTTTCAAACACAGTTCTTATATAAGGCGATCCAAAATCTCCCTATGGGGATTACAATGCAAATAAAAAGTACATGAACCCGTGGATTTGCGCCCTCTACCGATATTGATGTACAGACTTCGGTGCTCTATTCTATTGCATAAGATTTTGCATCTGCTAATTTGTACTTTTGCAGAGACAACCTTAGTAGCTGACAAACTGTTTCCAAAAGATGCCGGGTTCTGTAGAAAAAGAGAAGACCTCTTGGCTATGAGCAGTGCCGGTGCGGCCTCTTTCTTTTCATTGAAATCTTCCACAGTGTGGTCGGCACCTCAGCAACGTTGGTGTGCCTTCATTATTGTCTGTTGGTTTGCCAGGGACCATGAGGGTCTGTGGAAATGGCATGGAACCAGAATACAAACCTTATCACTATAGGAGATTCAATTAAATCCACCTCTGCCACGCTTTGAAAATCCTCACAGGTGGTGTGTGTGTGTGTGTGTGTGTGTGTGTGTGTGTGTGCGTGCGTGTGTGTGTGTGTGTGTGTGTGTGTGTGTGTGTGTGTGTGTGTGTGTGTGTGTGTGTGTAAGGGGGGGTAGTCAGGCCAAGGGCAACAAAAACACTGTTGCAGCAAATGATCTATTTTCTCAAAACAGCCGAAATAGCTTTGACTGGGTCAGTGTTTGTGATTAATCGCCATGGTGACACTATTAATGGTCGCATTACTGCTTTGGTCAGCTGGGAGGCATCATCAAGTAAAGCTATACGCAGGGATGCAGGGGAGGGGAGGGGGATGGCGAGAGGGGGGGATAGGTGGTTGGGGGAAAATGAAGTCTCCAGACGGTGGGTCTGCAATGCATTGTGGGAGCCTCGGTCCGTGCACAGGGGCGAGACAAGGCATTAATCAAAGGAATGCCGCGACCAGGAGCGGCTTTCTCATGTGCCACAGACATACCCCCCTCCCTTCCCCTTGCACAGTGATTGATTGGTATTCTTTATCCATTGATTTGAGCTTTTTCTCCGTAATCTGTTGTCTCCAGTCATATCAAGGCCTCAAAGGGGTTCATTAACGCGAGCCGCAGACAGGAGTGCTGCACGAGGACACGGTGTGCGAACAATGGGCCGACTCGGGGGAAGGAGGATTTGATCAACGTAGGCTCATAGAACTAATTAAAGCTCTCATTTATCATTTAGCCGCCGCGCACATACAGCTCCATGGCTGTGCAATGGAGGCACACGCTCGCGTTTGTACAGATAATACTGTACCCGAGGAAACATGCACAGTCTTTGATGTTTAGATTATGGGTCGATTGAAATATATCCACATGAGTTTGACCATTCATCATGTCAGGTTGTTAACGACCCACAGACGCCCCCATCAATTCACTTACATGCAAAACAAATCCACGGAAAATGCTCTAGTAAAGCCATCCAACACCAACCATCCATCCGCATACTGCCCTCTCCCACCTGGAGTAGAGTGAGTATGTTGTTTATAGATCAGTAACCACGTGTTTGTGTTTGTAGCACTGTAGCACATGTTTGTGTACAGCACGGAATGTGATGATTTTATTGGCTGATGTGTGATGATGTATGATGATGATAAGAAGATGTAGGCCTACTGTATGATACAAGTGTGATTTTTGTTTTTACAAATTGTCTATGGAACTTTTTTCACCAAATGTTGTTTACTTGGTTTCCAGTGAATCACACCTCTGATGCAACATGCTGTTTGGGTGTTCTTATAAGAACCTATAAGCATGACATTCAGCCATTGACTGTGAATAACTCTCGTCAGACATTGCAATTGTTATTGTGTTGGCCTGTCTGACAGCCAACAACAGCACACTTCCAGCGACCAACATTACTTCATATTGCCTCACTCAGTTGCATCCCAAACTGTTTGTGTAGCTAAACCAGAAATGAATTGTGTCTATATTTTTCAGACATTACCATCCATCTGTCTGTCTGTTCCAAACTTTTAAACACTTTTATTGCTGTCCCTAGCTCAAAGTATTTTCAGGTGGGTGTCAGCGGACACACATTGACGGTCCTTGTTGACATGAAAATGTTTGAGAAACACATTTACACTATATCACATAATCTGTCAACCTTTATTGGACATTTTTTTTAGGAAGTAGAGCTGACCAATCACCAGTGGTGGAAAAGTACTCAATTGTTTTACTTAAGTAAAAGTATCAATACTGCAATATAGAAATACTCTATAAGTCCGGAATTCAAAATGTAAGTACCAAAAGTAGAAAGTAGTCGTTACCTGTCCCCTTTTACGTTGGCAGTTCAGGCTGTTGCACACATGGCATCAACGCATGGTGTTCTGTGCTTGCACACTAATGACACTATACTCTCTCTACTCATACTCATCTGTCTATTCTGTTCATTAATGTTACTCTGTCTTTCTGTTGTAGTGAGACACCTGTCAATCACATGATGACTCTGGCTGCCACACCCTGTGTCAGCTGTTCCCTGATTGAGTGATTAGTAGCAGGTTATAAAGAGGAGCTGTGGAGCGCAGCTCATTGACTCCCCAACACCCAACTTGAATAGTTGTGTTTCCCTTATGTTCTGTTGCGCTTGTGTTTCTTTATTTCAGTTACTGGGCTGGGGCCTATTTCACGAAACTTGGATTAGAGATTAAGCCGGGCTTTAACACATATCCTGGCTTAATATATCCTGGATCAGTGCTTAACCGGTTTCATGAAAGCTGGTTGATCTTGCCAGATTAATTTAACCAGTTAACCTGGATATGTTGAGGCTTGATTCGGTTTCATGAAAGGGATGCTACATAAGTTACCATGGGAATTTATGCTTTGGACTTAGCCTGCTCCGGACCAGGCTAACAGCCAGGTTTAACCTAATCCTGATGTCTTTACTGTTCATTAAGCAGTCAAACTGATCACAAACCAATGATGTTTTCCAGATTTATTCAATTATTATGGGTTTATGTTGCCTTATTTGTATCGGTCTGCATTAAAGGACTAATTTAAGCACTATATAAAATAAAATAACCAAAATATATAGGCTGCACAACATCATGACAGCTTGTGAGCTTGTAGATCAGCTGCTTTTGGTGAATGTTCCCCATGAATAGGTTTGCTGTCGTGCAAGTGCACGGTTAAGAAGATTTTTTTTATTTTATTTTTTTTGTAAAAGTGAAAACCACTAAATATTACCATTACTCATTGTTTTACAACATATTACCATTATAACGTTTCACCCATAGTCCTACATATACTTACACCTAGAAACCCCATTCAAACCTATTTAGGTTCATCCTACGGTGGACATGTGTGCCTGAAAAGGAATCTTTGAAATGTTTCATAGTTTTAGAAATATAGTGCTTTCAAATTTGAGACATTTATAGGCTCAAATTATGATGGAATAATACATTCTGAAAAATCGGTATTGCCATGCCATGCAATCGTGACACTACAGTGCATGCAGACAGATAGATAGACAGACAGACTTAATGTAATGTAACATTTCATGGCGCACAATACATAATTCCATACCGTACCGAATCCGGAGCGCACTCGCCTATAGTTTGGCGTTTGCATTGCACAAATGAGCTCAGTGCGCTATTTCGAGAAAGTGCCCTTAAAGTTTAAGCTCGTTTGGAACTATAGCTCACCCTCCACAACTCGGGGCTATAGGTTCACTGAATTATATATTTATGGACTTCGACTATAGGCATTTTATATAATATGCTTTACAATAAAGTGCATGAAAGATTTCACATAAATTGCACGCTGTGTTCATGATTTGTTCAAAACAGCACAATCCTGCAAACTTTGAAAGCCAATGTTAGCCAATTAGGATGGAATATGAGATATTGGACAGATCGGTCTTGAGCACATGAGATGATACTGTGTAACGATTTTGACAAAATCTGGAGGAGTAATATCAAAAAATGTGTTTTACAAAAGTCGGCCATGTCTCGGCCATGTCTCCACCATGCCTTCGGCCTGGTGGAGACATTAAAACATACTCTCTCCCCATGCCTTCGGCCTGGTGGAGACAATAAAAAAAGAGGCCACATGCAGTGTTTCTTCTGTGATAATTATTATATGTACTCGTGGTGCTCGCTCTGGCAGTCACTTTTGTTTTGGTTTGATATCCGTCTCTTTTCTTGTTCCCTGCTACTGCATGCAGCGCTAAAACAATAGCCTTTTCTTCGGATACTTCATCATAATAAATATAATTTCGAACTATTAGCTCTGTACTATATTTTGTTTAAGAGGGAAATTAAGATGAATTCCGCTTCCATCTTTTACAAGCCATTTTTGTCCGGCAGTGGTTCTCGGTCTACACAGCATCACACCACAGCTGAATGTATAGAGGAGAAACACTGAGGTTATATTCTGAAAAGCACATATGTACTTGAGTAGGTGTTTTGACCGCAAGGTTATTCAAGTTTTGCATAAGTTATTTTCTTTTTCAGTTTTATTTTCAGTTTGTTGTATTAAAGTGGATTTGCTAGTTTATTCATAAGATATAGTGTAAGTTTAATTTTTTGCATGGTGTAATTTGCCAGGGGCGCCGCAAGATTCAAAAAGGTCAGACAAATTACTCAAAAGATCATTATCAATGTTTCGAAAGCACATTATTCACACTTAAGCTGGCACAGCTAAAGAAAAGTAAGTAGATTTTATTGTAACTTTTTCTTTTCCTATTCCGGATGAAAATAGCAGATCTACAAGCTCACAATGTGTTGCATTTCATTACGTGCAGACACATTGTGACTATTTTGGGTGAAGATATTTAGTATATCCGATCTACAAGCTCACAACTTGTCGATGTAGATTGGCTAGTCGAACTATTTTAAAAAAACATTTTCAAGATAGTAAGACATGGCAAAGAAGTTTAGGGATAAGGTGTAGAGCAGATATGTGCAGTACAACTCCGGTCAACAAAGTACTGAGTACTGTCAGAACTTGAACGCCAGCATCCACGTTCGGCAGCAATAGCAGATCTACAAGCTCACAACGTGTTGCAAAAAGATTTTGTGTACATCGGAACACCAAGTACCAATGAACTCTGTTTCATCGAGTGTTTAAAGTCACCACTCTGGACTTTAGTGCCAATAACGGATGATCATGATGTTGAGTTAATCAGTAAAGTGGAAGGAATGACATATTGTCGGCACCCGTACACATCTTATTGTTCATACATTAACTGAGAAGTATACTGCAGGGGAGGATGATAGGCAATATAACTTCTCAATGTGATGTGGCACCTCCATAAAATGTGAATGTACCATAACCACACACACACAATTCATTACTTTCAGGCAGAAACCTTGTATGTCCATATTCAACTTTTTATGTTATTTGTTTAAGTTAATGCCCTACTTCATGTCACACAATATAGTAGCAATAGTAGCCGATCTGCAAGCTCACAACATGTTGGTCTGTGGGTTTTATAAACAATGAAAAGCTTGTGACTAAATAATAACTTCATTGGATCTATTTGGTCACATGTGGTTCTTTTGTCCATTTCCTGTGAAGTAACATTTGGACATACAAGCTTTCCCCCATGGCCGAAGGCAGTAAATTGTTGTCTGGTCTATATAACATGATTTTTATTGTCAACCTGTTGTCAGCCCTTGTTTTACCTCAGGCACTGGCCAGGAGCCTCTAGCTAGCTTTAACTAGACTAGAGCAACAGCTTCAGGTCGCTGGTGGTTCTGGACAATTATGACACTAATGGCAGTTTTGTGGGGTTTTTTCTTGCAAGTCTGGTGCACAACGGTAGCCTATAGTATATTCAACAAGTTCCGTCACTGTTGATTTATTCACTTGGATGGGGATACCAGCAGGAAACACAGGACATTATAGACTGTATATTATGCATTTGAATTGATTGTTGACCTGCTGTGACTTCCTGGACACTTGCTGTTCGACCTGCTGTGACTTCCTGGACACTTGCTGTTCTGTTCCCAGGAGCATTTTACGTCCATGTTGCCCAGTGCCACACAATTGCATAGTGCAGTGGTTGAAAACCACCAGTGGTCCTTGAGGGCGTTCCAGGTGGTCCCCAGCTAAATGATGGAGAGTTGGTAACCAAATGGACCCTTATAGATCTTTAACTCTTGAGAGCATAAAATGAAACCAAATGAACCCTTGCGGGTCAATTTGGTTTCCTTGTACGCTCTCAAGAGTTAGATTATTGTTAAACATCTGCATTACTTAATTTACAAGATCTCTACACAATTAGAGAATATAGAATAATTCGTATTTTGATTAATGTTTGCCTGTCATCTCTCCTATGGTACCAACAACAATACAGCATGGAATTGTGGACACAATTATCCAACAATAACAAAATATTCTTTAGTTTTGTGTCTGAGAGGCAAAATCTCAACAAATGGTGGTCCGTGGCTCAAATGTTGAATAAATAATGAACCTTGATACGAAAAGTGTTGAAAACCACTCGCATAGTGTATCCTTACGCTAAAGGAAAGTGTAGAATTTACTTACAGTTTTCATCATAGTATTCAGTGGTCTGATATCCTGCACATATGCGGATTATTGGACGTAACATTTGAATAAAAATGGTTTGATTAATAGATAGATGGAACCTTTGGAATAAGCTATGAACTCATGCTGTATAACAGCATTGTAGAGAGGAGATATATACTGAAATATCCATAAATCTTTACAGCTTTTACAAAAACCATCAAAGAGTCAAATGGGGTATTCACAGGCATCACTTTAGAGGCCAGCTAAGGGCAACTGCTACTAAAAAGATAATGTGCAGGCTGTATCATTGTATGTTATCATTATCCACTACAGTCTGTCTGTCTGTCTGTCTGTCTGTCTGTCTGTCTGTCTGTCTGTCTGTCTGTCTGTCTGTCTGTCTGTCTGTCTGTTCACTTCAAATCTATACTTTTGTTAGTCAGATAAGGTCAAAATATATATCCATTCACTTTTCCTCAGGTTGTGAGTGGTGTTCTATTTGCAAGAGACAGAGCCGGTCTCATCATACTGCTATAAGGGCTCTGCTGTATAATAATGTGTGGCAGTGTGTCGTTCACAGAGAATAGCAGATCTGCAAATATAAGTGCAGGCGCATTGCCGCTGTATTCAGTGTACATGTCAGCGCCACACAGCAAGTAGAAATCACAATTTGCGCTCCTGTTTTATTAGACAAGAGCAGTAAAAGTAAATGTATCAATGCTGCAATATAGGAATACTCTGTTACAAGTAACATTCCGGAATTCAAAATGTGCATACAAAGGTACAAATTATTATTATATAAAAATGTACTTAAAGTACCAAAAGTATAAAGTACTCATTATGCAGAATGTCCCATTTCAAGCTTTCAAATGAATACAAATATTTCTGTTAGTATTGGACAGCTTGCATATAGGCTGTATTCAAATTTACGAAATGTATATGTACAGTATCTCACAACAGTGAGTAAACCCCTCGCATTTCTGCAACAAAAATGATGTCTCTTCATGTGACAACACTGAAGAAACGACACTTTGATACAATGTAAAGTAGTCAGTGTACAGCTTGGATATCAGTGTAGATTTTATTTCCCCCTCAAAATAACAAAAAACACAGCCATTAATTCCAAACTGCTGGCAACAAAAGTGAGTACACCCTTAAGTGAAAATGTCCAAATTGGGCCCAAGTGTCGATATTTTCTGTGGCCACCATTACCTTCCAGCACTGCCTTCACCCTCCTGGGCATGGAGTCCACCAGAGCTTCACCCTCCTGGGCATGGAGTCCACCAGAGCTTCACCCTCCTGGGCATGGAGTCCACCAGAGCTTCACCCTCCTGGGCATGGAGTCCACCAGAGCTTCACCCTCCTGGGCATGGAGTCCACCAGAGCTTCACCCTCCTGGGCATGGAGTCCACCAGAGCTTCACCCTCCTGGGCATGGAGTCCACCAGAGCTTCACCCTCCTGGGCATGGAGTCCACCAGAGCTTCACCCTCCTGGGCATGGAGTCCACCAGAGCTTCACGCTCCTGGGCATGGAGTCCACCAGAGCTTCACCCTCCTGGGCATGGAGTTCACCAGAGCCTCACCCTCCTGGGCATGGAGTTCACCAGAGCTTCACCCTCCTGGGCATGGAGTCCACCAGAGCTTCACCCTCCTGGGCATGGAGTCCACCAGAGCTTCACCCTCCTGGGCATGGAGTCCACCAGAGCTTCACCCTCCTGGGCATGGAGTTCACCAGAGCTTCACCCTCCTGGGCATGGAGTCCACCAGAGCTTCACCCTCCTGGGCATGGAGTTCACCAGAGCTTCACCCTCCTGGGCATGGAGTTCACCAGAGCTTCACCCTCCTGGGCATGGAGTCCACCAGAGCTTCACCCTCCTGGGCATGGAGTCCACCAGAGCTTCACCCTCCTGGGCATGGAGTCCACCAGAGCTTCACCCTCCTGGGCATGGAGTCCACCAGAGCTTCACCCTCCTGGGCATGGAGTCCACCAGAGCTTCACCCTCCTGGGCATGGAGTCCACCAGAGCTTCACCCTCCTGGGCATGGAGTTCACCAGAGCTTCACAGGTTGCCACTGGAATCATCTCCCACTCCTCCATGATGGCATCACGGAGCTGGTGGATGTTAGAGACCTTATATGCTCCTCCACCTTCCGTTTGAGGATGACCCGCAGATGCTCAATAGGGTTTATGTCTGGGGACATGCTTGGCCAGTCCATCACCTTACTCTCAGCTCCTTTAGCAAGGCAGTGGTCATCTTGGAGGTGTGGGGTCATTATCATGTTGGAATACTGCCCTGTGGTCCAGTGTCTGAAGGGAGGGGATCATGATCAGCTTCATATCCAGAGGTTGTCTTCAGGAAATAGACGTAGGAGTTCTGCCAGTATTGCTGCAGAGGTTAAAGGGGTGGGGGGTCAGCCTGTCAATGCTCAGACCATACGCCACACATTGCATCACATTGGTCTCTATGGCGGTCGTTCCAGAAGGAAGCCTTTCATTTCTTCAGTGTTGTCACACGAAGAGATATAATTTCATATTTGCAGAAATGTAAGAGGTGTACTCACTTTTGCGAGATACTTGTATACATACAAGTATCTACTGTCTGAAGTATTAGAATAAAATGTGTTGGTGTAAAAGTACAATATTTTCTCTCTGAAATGTAGTGGCGTAAGTAAAAGTACTACTGAAAATGTGACATGCTCGAGTAAAGTAGGCTACAAATACCTCAACATTTTACAGAACTTAAGTAAATGTACTTAGTTACTTTCCACCATTAAGTATAAATCATCCTTTGCGCTCCTGATATTAGAGTAGAGCCCGCTTGCTTCTCCAGGCACTCACCATATACAGTATGAATATTTCTCTCATTCCTATTTTTATTACCGTGCCCTTTTATTAGAGTGAGGGGATCAAAAGCGTGAGAATACTCGACTCTTGAGAGAATGTTTGTCATTTGTCTCACCCCTTCGGCATCAGAGTTATTTACCTCACTCTCTCGTGGAGAGAGACCTCGCTCTGTCTATCATTTCATTTTCATTTTTTATTGCCCCCCCCCCCCCCCCCCCCCCGACTCTATCACAGCGACTCCGATTGCCCAACCCCCCCGCCCACCCCTCCAAAAAAACGCCTCGAAAAAGGAAATGAATCGAGCTGGCGCACAGCCACACACGCAGACATGAATTAAACATTTCAGCGGCACACACACACACACACACACACTGTGTGTGAGAGAGACCGGGTCCATGCTAAACCATACATTTTCTGTGCATGACTGCTCACATCTACAGATATAGCAGGACAAATCACATGGCTGGCACATATCAACATTCACAAAATCATATCATAACCATTCCGGCACGCTGAGCAGAATAATCGCACACCGGCGCCGAGAGCTCAGGGCTGTCTCCTCGCATTTGGAGTAGCCAAGTAGTAATAGACCAGCTAGGGCGTCTCACTGGCTCGCAGAGGGTCAAGTGCCCCTGACTTCTACCATGAATGATACATAAATGATACAGCATCATACCCTGTTCCGATGTACAGTATGTGTGCCACAAGACGATTAGGCCACAACTGCTACACACAGTGGTGGAAAAAGTACTCTGTTTTTGCGCCCGCTTTGAATGTTATCGACCGAAGGTCACTTATCATTCGAATGCAATCGAGCCAGCAGGTTATCTGGGGCCTACTGGCTGTGAATCCTGCGATTAAGAGACACGGAAGTGAAATGACTGCTACCGAAGCGAAAACATCGTGAAACTGACTTACGTGGCCGGTTAAGACTGATATGAGGTTAGGAGGCTTACGTGGCTGGTTAAGCCTGAGGTTATAAGTTAGGTTTAGTTGGACAATGCAACCAACGTCTCCGAGTTTCCTAATCGCAGCCAGTAGTCTCCATGATAACCTGCTGGCTCGATGCATTCGAGTGATAAGTAACCTACCAGTGATTATCGGTTGAATTTAGTTCAAATCCGCTAGTTTTTGAGCGGTGCAAGCCGCTCCAACATTTGACAGAGTGTGTCCATATATGGAGTTGGAACAACAGATGTTCAGGAGGCGGAGAAACACACATTGACCCTGCCCTTCACGCCACTCTCCGCCAATCTACATTTATTTATACCGGCCCAATACCACCCAGAATCCTCCATGTTTCGCCTGCCTCACCGCGTCGCACACAAGCCACTTTCCTACAGGAGTGGCTAGCGCCCCTCAAAAAGAAATATCGTATAGGATGAATGCTGTACTGTAACTTTCTTTTCCCAATCAATAGTGAAAATAGTGCTGTTTGTCAGTCAAGTCCTGGGTCAAACAAAGAATGATTGGAATTTTTGGAAATAGAACAACACAACAGTTCCTAGGTCAGGTTACGAATATAATTATAATGAGGAAATCTAACTTACGTTTTTTTTGTCCACTTTCTTAGAAATTCAGTGAAACCCTCAAAAGATCCCATTTGTCTGTGTGCAAGTAATTTCCAGAGAGAGCCAGGCAGCACTCAGGCCAAACTCAGTTCATGTTTACCAAGATGTGGAAGCAGTGCCACCATGGCCCGCTTCCTTCATGGTTGCACTGTATATTAATGAGCCAATCAGCTTCATTTAACAGACCAAAAAAAAAAAGTGTTCCCAACTAAAGGGCACTTTATTGGAGAGCCATCAACCTGGTGCTGCACGCCATCTGTGCAGATGGCAGAGACGCTGCAAGCCGAGACTCACTTCAGTATGTACGTGACATTTGTTTGTAAGCAGAAGGAGATGTGTGTGTGTGTGTGTGTGTGTGTGCGTGTGTGTGTGTGTGTGTGTGTGTGTGTGTGTGTGTGTGTGTGTGTGTGTGTGTGTTGTGGGGGGGGGGGGGGGGGGGGTGGAAACTACAAACATTGTAAACATACAGGGGTTGGTTTTTACACCTCAGGCTATATCTGCTATATGACTTTCTTTTTGGCACTCTGTCTGTCTCTCGTCTCTCTCGTCTCTCTCTCTCTCTCTCTCTGATAACAAAACCCTCCCAGACATCTATAGTGGCATGCTGCCCACAGGATGCTAAATCACTTGTGCAGACGACACAGTCACTCTCATAAATAGTGGCGCTGAATCACACCACGGCTGCAATAAAACTGCTCCACGTTGTTAGGCCTGGCTAATCTGTTTCCTGTAATTTAATATTTTCATAAGCATAGATGGCAAACGATGAAATATAGCCAGGACTGGAGAGCCTCAGCGCTTCATAGAGGCCCTGTGCGGCGATTTGTTGCTTAATGAAGCCATTAACCTCACACTACCAAACTAGATACAGGCAAAAATAATGGCTTCATTAGTGGGGGAAATTGGGGCCCTGTAAGCAGGAATTAAAATGCACGTGTAGGCCTGTGTTGGGCGCACGTTGCCATATACAGTAGCCTACCATGAACCTGAGATAACAGCAACAATTTTAGTTTTCATTTTTTTGTATGGTCTCATGATATGCATTAAAAACGCAAATTGTGGCTCGGAAGAGTTATCATTATTCTCACTATAGATTCACGTAGTAAGTTTTACAAATAAACTATAACGTGTGTCTCTGGTGTCTGACTAATGACCGTTGAATGTAGAAGCGCTAGACCTACTGTACATGTGTAATTATTGCTGGAGCCAGAGCCTATACATTTCAATATCTAACAAGTTACAACATCACCTGTGTTTGTGTAGTCTCCTCTCTTGTTACCCACAATGCACGGCTGGTCGCGAACTCCTTTAATTGAAAGGTGTTAATTAGCAACAGACACAGCACATGGCTCATGCATTCCAATGGCATCTTATTGCAAAGCAAGGCCACCCCAAGGCCCTCCACTTTAACTCATCCAAAGGTTGCACGATTCCTGCCCCGCCCTCTCCCTCGTCCCGATCCGTCAAAGAGTTTCTCAAGTGCGTAAATGGCCGCTGGTGGTGACTTTTGTTTGCGTCTCCCAGCTCATTCCGGGGGCTCTGCGAGGTTCCCGCCTCGGTTTAATACATCATTCATTAGATTATGGAAAGCCATTAGTGTCAAGATTGGGAACCTGCAAATTCATTGTGGTGCTCGGCTTAGCATACAAAGCAGGGAGCTGTGGCTTTTCTGCCCGGCTAAATATCGACGACAGCCCTTGTTATGCTTGATGGATGAGCTTCATAATTAGACAGAGCCAATGCTTTGGACTATTAATGAGGGTTGTGAATAAATTCTTCCTCCTGCTCCGACGATCGCCGCGTCCGTCTTGGATTTGCCTGGCCGGGTGCAGAGCGCGGGCTCTGCTGAGAACATGAATAAACATGAGGGGTTCCAATACTTGGGAAATTAAAATACCTGAATCAATATTTGATACTGTCACGTATTATCCTTGCGTGCGGCTTAGTAAAAACTTGTGATTTGCTAATGTGACAGATTGCATGCTGACTCTATTTTTCTTATCAATATGATTATGGGAATTTCACAGAAGATTTTCTACATAGTGGATAAAAGTCTAGTTTGATGTTAATACCTTGTCTGATTATCAAAACATAACATAGGGTAAGGAGCATCCCTTATTGGCTCCCCAAATGTCATTTTGCCTAGAATTTACATACTTCATAACGTAATAGCAATAAACATACAAGATAATAATATGCAAGGGGGAGCAGGTGTTGAAGTAAATACAAACTGAATGAAAGTAACTTTTAGTTTTAAAACAATGCTCCCCTTTAAAAATATGTTTCCGAGGGGAATTCAATGGCCGACACCGATACAGAGAACAACGAGCAGGACAATACAATGACAATATAGCACAATAACTAACAACTAAGGCTATGATGATCACTTTGTGGTAGAATGCCTTTATTAGTTCAATACAGGAGCACATTTGCGGTATGACTTGCTGGCAGACAGAGCATGTTGTAGGCCAGGGTCATGACTGGAAAAGCAATCTCCCCCCTAACAACAAGCTCAAAATTGAACTTGTTGATAACCTAGTGCTGGCAGGACACTCAAAAGTTGTTGCTGTCACTCCTATGACATGTGCATATCCATCTGGGGATCAATAAATGGTTATCTTATCTCATCCCCAGAATAGGAGTATATTGGTGAGTCAAAATGTACTTCCATCTCTGCATGTAATTAGTGAAGCAAAAATAGACACAGGAGCAGAGCATTGTCTGTGACGGCTCGGTCGTGTTTGGTGACAGGATGTGACTGGAACAACATACAGTAGGTTAACATGGTGTAACCTACTGTATACATTATTTACCTTAAATGCCAGCTGCGCCCTCTGTGTCACATTATCACATATACACTTATAGGCATTATTTTTTTTATAATAATTTGAAGGGTTTCAGAAAACCTTAGGTTAGGTTTTAGGAGGCGTTTTTAGAATCGGCCTCATGGGGTCTAAATGGGTTAAACTGCCATGTGAACCCAAGTAGAATGGGGTATAATAAATTGTCTTTGGATATGCTGATAGATACCTGCACATTGCTCAGTTTAGTACTTTGATAATGTGTCTGCTTTCTTTCTCAACCTGTCAAGACTACTTTAGTGGAACGTTGCAGACATAAGGTTTACCAGACGCTAAGCAACTACGTTTATTGTTCCTTATTGTTCCTTCCATAACTTTTATTTTTGCTTGTCATCCCTCAAGCTTCATTCAGCTCCAGTCTATAACAATAGAAGACATAAAGGTCCAAAAGAGTCTCTTTGACAAGACCCACATCACAAATGTATATCCATCAGTCAGTGTCACGTCCCACAAGACTTCAAATTGGCTCGAGTTATTCCTCTATATAAAAAAGGAAACAAATTAGAACCTGGCAACTATCACCCCGTTTCCTCTACCTCGCAGAGAGTAAGCTGCTGATTGAATTCCAATCTGGCTTCAGAACATCCCCACTGACACATGCCTACTGTATTTGAACGACTACATCAAACGTGAGATAGACTCTGGCAAATTCTGCAGGTCATGCTGGACCTCCAAAAGGTATTCAACACGGTAAATCATTCAATTCTACTGGGCAAACTGAAAGCGATCAGCGAGAACAAAATGGAGGAGGCCCTACATCTTGGTAAAACAGAATCTATTCTATTCAGATCCAAACATTCTCTCAGTAAGGTCAACATAAATGATGAAAGCATGGCAAGATGATAAAAAAGTAAATCAAAGAACAAGATTCATGGGCAGAATTTCTTCCTTTATCAACAAGGAAGGGTGCTCTAATTCAGCCCTCCTTTGACTATGCTTCCACCTCTTGGTTCTCCAGCATCACAATGTCACTTAAGACTAAGACTTCAGACCTTCCAAAACAAACTCATTCGACTATACTTCTCAGCCTGGGGCCCATGACTCACCTCTTTCCAACCCATTTTGCTAGTCTAAACCACGGCTCCGGGTTGAAGACAGAGTTAAGCAATTGTAAATGGGATTGGCATTCATAATTGTAAATACAACCTTGCCCTCAATGCCCTCAGTAGGCTACCCACATACCCGACTCACTACCTCAAAAAAGTGAGCGATGCCCACAGCAACAATACTAGATGGAGTGAAAACAACGATCCGGTACCACCAATTGTCAAAACAAATGTGGATAAATTCTCCTTCTACAGCACCGCCACCCAAGCGTGGAATGCCCCCCTCGCTCAAAAAATGCAGATCTCTTGCATATATTAAAACAGGCCTGAAAAACAATCATGGCATTAATGTTTATCTGCAGTTGATGCGTTCACACACGTTGACGCACAGGAGTGGAAGGACTAAAAGTGCTAATGACAAAAGGACAACCCAGCACAAGAACACAGAACACGGTTGTTTCATCCCAGCTATGTGGTTCTTGAAACATGAAACATGAAACACGCAATTGTCTTTCACGTAAAAATATATATATTTTTAAATTGCCCACATTCTCTGCTGCAGTCATGTCACCTATATGCATGATTAGATCATATATCCAGGTGCCTTCTGAATGAGGTTCCTTTCCCCTCCATCAGGCACCCCGGCTGACCAGGGGTCGGTAGTTTAGAGACCAGGATTACGGCATGTTTTTTTGTGAGGGTACCTACCTACCCTAGGGGACACGGGGAGAACATGCAATCTCCACACAGAAAGGCCCTTTCGCCAACCCCGCCTCGGGTATGGGCACTGATGACGCAGAGGAGAGAACACGCCCCCAGCACCTACAGCTTCCCCAGCGAAAATCGAATCCAGGACCTGAGGCGACAGCACCACTGACTGTGCCACCGTGCCCCCCTTCTGAATGAGTTTCAAGCAGACATGAGGCAGGCTGATGCACATCACCAACATGACCTTTGAGGAAGACCTTTGAGGGATGTATTGAGGGCTGAATAGGATCTTCCATGGCGTGAGCCGCACATTTATTGACGTCTGCTCCGTGCCAGACCGCCTTTTGAAAGCGAGACACAGCGGCTTGAAACGCACACGGCCCTTACACAGCAGGCCTTGGTGACCCATTTCAGTAGAAATTGTTTCTTGAGAGTCACAACGTGGTGAAATCTTAATTTCATTGCATTCAAACTTTTGGTTAATTTAATTTGTAACTTTCAGAATTCACAACACAAGCCCATATTTGCAGAGATATAGACTATGGCTACAACAAAGTCAACAGGTGCCTTTCATTTTCACGACACCAAAAACTCACTGTACTGCCAGCTCTGCCACAACACGACACCCATTTCAAGTCCCCTTCATTCGTCATAGTGCTGTGATCGATTCATCATTTCATGCTATTTAAAAGAACCCCCAGCCCTTGATGACACAGCCTACATTTTTGGGCTTTTTTTGTGAGGTGTGAGGGGTGGGGGGGGGGATGAAATATTTATCCCACTTGTCCGTGCCTCGCTGTGTATCGCCATTAATTATTCATGGTGGCCTAAAATGGCTCTGGGATGTGCAATCTGTACCCAGCCAGGAAGACTGTTACCTCCCAGATGGCCGAATTACATTCTGGGCTAGCGATGCCTCTCTCTCTGCCTCCTCGCTCGAACCGCTGGAGATCCACCGGAGATATTCTGTGCCAAACCTTGCTTATACATAATGAATAGGGTATCTCTCTGTCTGGATATTGCATTTATCAAGCTTGAAACCACTTGTTTCACGCTCTGGCGCTTGCATGAAGGCAAAGTGTAACAAAATGTTTTTGACGTATGTGTGTGTGTGCGTGTGTGTGTGTGTGTGTGTGTGTGTGTGTGTGTGTAGCTCGAAAGTCCTAAGGAGAAATCGAGAAAAGGATTCGGATAAGTTGCAGTCTGACAATTCCATGATGTTGTCAGAGGAACTGGTTCAAATGGAGTGAAGAACGTGCATGGCTCTCTTTCATAAAATGCTTATTCATTCATGTCCTGAGAATGCTTTGCGAGGACCTTTCAGCATGTCCCATAGGCGCTATGTTAGGCCCCTTTGTTTTCCTCTCTCTACACCAAATCTTTTCGCTGGTGTGAGCATGTATCGTATAGATCGCCTGTTATTGGCAAATGTTGGCTCCAGAATGTACAGGTGACCTGGCCAGGCGCAAGGTGTTCCATTAAATGGTTTTTTGTGAGTGTGTGTGTGTGTGTGTGTGTGTGTGTGTGTGTGTAAAGACAACAAGAATACAACCGCGGGTCCCGCAGAGAGAACATTAGCAACCTTTACACGAGGGCCTCGGACATGGACGTCACAACATGTGGCCCCATCATGGACTCGGTTCTTTATTGCCTTACGCTGGACAAAGGGCATGCACTTTATGAAGTGCCACACGCAGCTTTTTCCACGAGAGTGGTTCTTTATTAAACGCTGCCCGCTCTCCGGAGTGCCTTATTAAATATGTCTGGCAGCCAGCATGTCCGTCCGTCCGACTAGCTATGCCCAACTGCTGACTCACTTGGTACTTGTGCTGTTGTCCACCGTTGTTGCTGGCAGGCTGAAAGCTATTATCTCTGTATGTTTTTTTTGGTACATTAACAATAACATTAACTTTTGTGTTGCACAAAATCCTGGTCTCTATATTGCCTCCCCCTGGCCAGCCGGGGCGCCCGATGGAAGGGCAAGGAACTGGTTGGAATAACGTGTTCCTTCCACGCACTACGTGCAACCGGGGAAACTCCCCCGTCAGGTGAAAAGAAGTGGCTTAGACTCCTCATGCATTGAAGGAGGCATGAAGTCAGCCCATTGCTCTTCCCAGGTTGGCAGAGGGAGTGTAGTGCCCAGGATTACATGATTAGACAATTGACACTGGGTGAAAAAAAAGGGTTGCAAAAATTGTGGGATAAAAAGTGTGTAGCAGAAATAGCTGCTTTGACCACGTGTCGCAGTGTCGACGTTGTGACACTATTTTCGGCATTCATGATTAAAAAAAGTTACGTGAAAGTGGTTAAATATGTCGAAAACCTGCAAAATGGGTTACAAAATGTAGAGATATATTCATAAAAAAAAAAATAGCCTACCGGTATATAATAAAATAAAAAGTAACCGTTTTGGACATGGTTTCCACCCAAAAGACACATTCTCTGCAGTTGTCATATGTCATGGCTCGAGTCTCGATAGCATACATGTATTACTTTGAGAGAGAGAGAGAGAGAGAGAGAGAGAGAGAGAGAGAGAGCGATAGAGCATATAGTATCCATTAAGACGCTTATAGGTCCATTTTAACTTTTTTGCATCTGCATAATTATATGTATTGCATTAAATCGAGATTTCATGTCAAGGACACAAAGTATGCTTTGATGCAGGGAGCAGGGATAAGATAAGATGTTAATGTATACATTCTCTGTACTCCATATACTAGAACAACACATACAGTAGGTCACAGACACACTCTGTCAAGCAGGTACCCATAATAACTACAGTATACATCACCTATATATAACTATATATGACCTTCATTCTCACACACACACATGCGCGCACACACACACACACACACACACACACACACACACACACACACACACACACACACACACACACACACACACACACACACACACACACAACAGAATGGCTGTCAACCATGGTTACTTACTGTGGATGTTTTGCTGGTAGCTGAGGAGACACCAGAGTTTATCTCGGGCGAAGGAGCCAAAAACACGATGGACCATATCCAACCAAAGCCATCTCGGCTGATAAGCCTGCCCTCAGCTGTATATGCTTTATTTAGCTTTGTTGTTTATTCCATGGGAGCAGTGCTTTTATTCATTCTAACTATTAACAGTGGGAGAGAGAGAGAGAGAGAGAGAGAGAGAGAGAGAGAGAGAGAGAGAGAGAGAGAGAGATGGTTAGATAGATAGTAATGAAGAGGTGAGGTGATTGTTCTGCAGTTTCTTCCTGCAGTTGTATTTACTTCTCTGTTTCTCCGTCCTTTGATAAATTCCCTGGAGTTCATTGCTTCGCCTCTCACTCAATAATTACACGGAGTGCACTTGACCTTTTGGAGGCATAGCAGAGGGTTATCTGCTTTCTCATTGTGTTTCAGACTTTTATTAATGAACTCAAACAGGGAGCCCTTTTCATCCAATCTAAATGTCATCAGAAATTATGAAACCACAGGTAAAAGGCAGTTTTTAAAGAACATTCTCTCCAGCTGAATTGACAGGGTCTATTCTTCAGAGAAAGGTTGTGTATGGTTATGTACCTTTGTTGCTCTTGTCTGCTGATTATTTTTCCCATGCAGCATATTTGCCGGCACATGTTTACGAATTTAATTTGGGTATGAACACGAATCCTAATTTCTTGGATTACCAGAACTGGTTTGAGCGTTGTGGCATTTCCGATTTTCATTCTCCAGGGAGGCACAAAATATAAAAATGAAAATCGCCAAATATGATGAATTAATCAACTGCTCAATATTATTGAGTGAAATAATTCAAGCAAAGACTTGGTGTTACAAATACTGCAAAAAAGAAAGAAATTCAAATAGCCTATATAGTCTAGTGGGAAGAGGGGGGGTATCATGCACCCCCTGGAAATATACTTCTAATCAGTGTTTTCTTATTGACTAGGATTTTGGGGCTTGCTACCATTATATTTTTAAAGCCCCAAAATCCTATTCTTCTACTTACCCCCATGTGTCAGGATACTCCATGACAAATTTCAGACTACCATGTCGATTCATGTAATTTTAGTGAATTAATATTTGCCTTAACACAATTTCGCCAGAGCCATATACCAAAAGGGTTTGAGGTAGATTGGACACTTTGAATTTTTTTTATCATAGCTCATCATTTTCAGCACATTTTTTCCAATAAGAAAACACTGATTAGAAGTATATTTCCGGGGGGTGCATGATACCCCCCTCTTCCCACTGTATACTAATACTGCTCAGTCTGCATGTGTAATGCGCACAAACGCACATGCAAAAACCCAAGGTCTACCGCTCGTGTTCAAATCATATCATCGCAATAAATCTCTCACCGCATGCATCATTCTTCAATTTAGCCTCATCCATTCTGTTAAAAAGACGCACAGGCCTCACAAGGTTGATCTATGACCTTTGGAGCCTTCCGTGTCCATATCGGTACATCTCAAAGTGGCAGGTTCCGTGAGTTAACCATCCGTGTTCGGGGTGATAAGGAAGACGCATACCTCTCCTCACATGTTTTTCTCCGCTCACTGGCTCCGTGGCAGTGACAGATAAACGATGAAGCATGGCCTTCTTATTGAATAACACACCCTATACGCTTGTGGCTATAAGTACGCACGTGATCTTTCAAATGAAATTGACGGATCGCGACGACACGTGGCGGTGAAACGGATTTGGGTCGTTGGGTGTGTGTACGGGGGGAGGTATCTGAGAAGCGGTTCCCATAACAGATGAGACAGAAAACTCATAAAAAGATGATAACGATCGGGTAGCATAATGAAATCTATATCTATCAAACCACCTTTTGTATTGCTGCATTATGCAGTGTGCACATGTATAGGGATTCTGTGGCAGCAGAGTTATAGAAAGATGTTTCCTCTTTTTCCACATCTTCTGTTTCAAGGAAAAGGAGCAATGAGATTAAAAGCAATATCCCTCGCAAGTGAGACGAAAATACAAGAAAACCAGTTTTCCATGTCATGTTTTCTCTTTCCTTTGAGACACAATCCGTCCTACTTCTGATGAACAGTCATACCTCGGAATGGGAGGCTGCAGTCTGTGACATTAGTTTAAAAACAATAGCATTATTAAAACATGCAGTATGGCTACACATTGTGGTTTGTTGGAACATGGGAATCATGAGAAGTTTTGTGTGTGTGTGTGTGTGTGTGTGTGTGTGTGTGCGTGTGTGTGTGTGTGCGAAAGAAAGAAAGAAAGAAAGAAAGAAAGAAAGAGTGGACAGAATCTCGTGCATGGGTGGGTGGTGCATGCGTACGTGCATACGTGTGTGTCTGTCTGTGTTTCCTTCGCATATCTCGAGAACCTTCTGAATGATCAACTTCAAACAAGCTCATCGCCGAGTTCATGATGTAACATTGTGAACGTGAAGCCTGACTGAATTTAACTTTTGCTCTAACAATGACCTCTTGGTCTCAAAGAGGGACGGACGGTCGGACAGACAGACAGACAGACAGACAGACAGACAGACAGACAGACAGACAGACAGACAGACAGACAGACAGACAGATCTACGGATGGGCGTATGCAACGGGGGATTGAAAACATCGCCTCATGGCCATGGCTGTCGCCGGAGGAGGCATACAGAACACATGCAAAGGAGCGTAAATGGATGGCTGTCGGAAGGAATCCGTCCTCTGAGCGACAGTCCTCATGAATAATTCTGTGTGATCTCCCGAGAAACGCGAAGCAGACAGGTGTCAGAGGAAATGAGTGGCGGCGGAGCAGACGGAACCACAGGCAGATGGACAGAGAGACAGATGTTCTGTCAGTGATTGGCTCGGCTGGATTTGTGGGACAGATCAATGATTCTTCTCAACCATTTTCATTTAAATTACCCCCAGTTTGATTCTCATTAGGCCACGGACCCCCATTTGATACTGTTATTTTAATCTCTTCAATTCTCTTGGACCCCAATTTGCACTGTAAAATCCTTAACTTAATAACGAAAGTGTACAAAGAAAATTTCATCAATCATCTGAATCTGCAAAGTAACTTTGTAGCTTGATTAAAGCTGGAGTAAAAAAAATCCTTTGAGAAGTATCAAGAAATGGAAAGTAGCCTACTTGGTTTACTTTCCACCACCGATCATGAGTCATCTGCGAACACATGGGCTATTGCAGACTTTAAACGGGCAGTCTCTTTTACAGTTCGTGCCATTATTCAAGGTACTGCATGGCAAGTTGCTTCTGCCGCGCTCGCTCCATGGGTCTTCTTTTTTTGTCACGTCATTAAAAGCCAAATTAAGTCTAATTCACTTTGAACTGCCAAGTGCCATGGCATTTCCCCATGCGAGGCCTCCGGCACACACCTTTGAAGAGATTCTTCTCAGCTGGGAGTCTTTTGAGTGTCCCAGATTTCCCCCCATGTAATGCCATTCCCCGAGATTCATGAAGACTCCGCTCGCTGCACATTATTGACAGCCTGGGCGACTGCCATTAGATTTAAGATAAATGTCAGGGCTGTCACGGAATCACGAGCAGTCGAGCACTCCATGTGTGATAAACTCAAGACATTTGACTTCAAGGAATGTTCTTCTGTTGCCAGCTTCTTGATACAAAATCCATCTCCATGATGACAAGGATGATATAGTGGTGGAAGAAGTAGCAACACCACAATGTAGAAATACTCGGTTTCTTACAGTAGGCCTACATACTTACTGTATAAGGCAACTGCTATCAACATATTTAATGTATTACACTTTTTTTTTTCGTCAATTTTCCGCCAATTTAAATACTTGGAAATATATATATGGAAAAATGCACACACTCATGAGGGTAAAAGTACCTCAAAAGAGTAGTTAAGTAAGTATAGTTACTGTACTTTCCACCACTGCTGATTGACGATCAAAGAAACACAGGTGCAAAGAGCGAGTTATCTCGACGAGACTAGAGGGTGTTTTACCACTGAGGAATTGAAGACGCTACTACCGAGGTGTAGCGGTTCCTTGGAAGTCCCGTCGGAAACAAGTAACAGTTTTACTAATAAGTCACCGAGCGACCTTCCTGAACTCACTCAGGCAGCTCTGGAGATAAATTAACCGTAAATTAATGAGCCAATTATCTTCACTTTGTCACACTTGAGATACATCCACGTCTGTCACATGGATTTCAGAGTAGTCAACGCTCCGATGAGCATTGGACCCCACACTGCGAAATCCTGAGTGTTTATTTACCAAATGGACCTGGATCCATGTGGTTGCATTTTGTACACTAGGGTTAGACATCGGCGAGGGTCCATTTGTCCACGCTCTGAGTTAAATTAACACTTTTCAAGACATGCAGTCTGATTTCAGTGATTTGTTCCTGTTGGGATTAATGAGGATAGCCTAGTATTAACAATACAACACATACAGAGACACACACATGCACGTTTGCGCGCGTGCGCACACACACACACACACACACACACACACACACACACACACACACACACTTATGTGTAGGCCTACACACCCATCCGTGAACATGGGTTAATAGCATTAAGACAATTTGTCTAACAATATTACAAAATAGCCAGCCAAAGCCTTGATGAATATCACATATTAGTATTGCAATTAACAGTATAATTAAGCTACGGGGGAGATACCTTATCTTGTTTGGTCTATTGTAATTCCATCCCTCACCTTCATTAAGAAAGATTTATGTCTCTGTGATACCAAACAAATAAGAAATGATTGGCGAGCATGGAGATGAATCACTGGAATGAGATAGCCATGACAGAATTATCCCTGGGTGGCAATGGTGGAAGAAGTACTCAAGTAAAAGTAGTAATACCATGTCTTGCTCATGAACATCTCCACACATTCATTGCAGCCAGTTGTGTGTATCTTTCAGTGACAGAAATTGATCAAATGTTGTCCTATACACAGTAAAATAAATCCTCCTTTGTAACCCAGAAAGTGTAACCATCTGCAGGTTTTGTTTTTAATGGCTAATCAATTAGAAAGCAGAGATTGATTTGAAACATGCAGCTGGTAATAGTCCCTGAAGAAAAGAGTGATTTGCAATAGAAATGTGGTTTTCAACCATTTTCATGTCAAGGCCAATTATTTATTCGGCATTTGACCACCATTTGATGAGATTTAGCCAAGATGTAGAATATTTTGTTGTCGTTGGATAAGATTTTGTCCACAATTCCATGCAGTGTTGATGTTGGTATACCATAGGAGAGATATTAACAGGCAAACATTGATAAAAACACAACAATTACCGGTATGTACATTCTCTAATTGTTCAGACGTCTTGTAAATTAATTAATTAATGCAGATGTATGACAATAATTTAACTCTTAAAATCACTGCTGTAGCAGACTGATGATGGAGGTTCATGGATTGATTTTTACCTTGTGTTTGGTGGAAGCAAAGAAGTAGCATTAATGATGTCATGATGGCTCGCCACCCAGGTTATCCCATGTTATCCCCTCTTCTCCGTTGTGTTATCTACATAATCCTCTTTATATTACAAATTGGACAAAGGCTTCACTGTGTTATCTAGTAGTCTACAGCAGTGGTCCCCCAACCTTATCAGGGACCACTTGGAAACACACTCAATGGCAATTTGGACCATTGGACCCAGGTTCACAGGTTTGGAATCTCTGGCCTAACACCATAACCACAAGTGTACCAGGTAGAGCCATGGAGGACGATACTTTAAAAAAAATGTTTTTTTCTAGCGGGTTTTGTTGCTCAATCTCTCTTTTCAACTAGGCTATGAATAAGTCTGTTTGTAGCCTCTTTGGCACTTCATGTGTGTTTACTATTTGCAATGTGTAGTTCTTCTTAACTCCCCCCGCCTCTTTAAGGACTCAGCCAGTGATGCCCTGTGAGCGTATTTAATAATGTTGGATATATTATGTATTTGTAACATGGACTTAAGACTGATACCGGCAGTTTGTGCCTTATGAATTCCTGAAGTCTTATGGACAAACATTGTGATATTTTTTGTTGAATATGTAACTTAATTGTGTTTGCACTTGTGTGCTCGTTGTGTTGGGTTTAATGGGTTTAGCTGGTTGTTGTGTGAATCAACCCGGACAGGGGAGAATGTCACACCGTCGGACAATATAAATGTGACACTTCGCCTTGTTTACAGCCTTTACAACGCTGACGAAGGCCCTTGGCCGAAACGCGTTCGTGGTGTTGCCGTTTGCAGCATACCTTTCCCATGTAAGATGAAACAATATAGAGCCTTAAGGGACTACTCCGTGAGTGCTGGAATTCTCCTTCTTCTAAAGTGTTTCCTGACCGTGCACCCGGTAAAATGTTCCAAGAGATTGAGACAGTTGGAATTGTGCGTGCTTCCTTCTTTTCGAAATGACCCTTTAGTCAACAAGGGGTTTAGGTTTACAGTAAGTTGTTAAAGGGTTCATATCAGTAAAGTAAACAGGCTGAAAATGTCCCTTGTCAATGTATAATATAGTGTTTAGGTGGAATAAATAGCAACACCCATTATTAGGACTGTAGGAATCAATCCATACCCCTCATACTGTAGTTCTCTTCTTGACCCCAAGAGGGCTCTACAAATTAGGCTTAGTTCCTGAACAAGTCGTTGTTGTGTGTGTGTGTGTGTGTGTGTGTGTGTGTGTGTGTGTGTGTGTGTGTGTGTGTGTGTGTGTGTGTGTGTGTGTGTGTGTGTGTGTGTGTGTGTGTGTGTGTGTGTGTGTGTGGACTGTGTGTGTGCCTGCATTCTTTTTCAGCAAATACAAAAGTAAGCCTATAGGAATTGCTTTGTTAATGCAGTTTAAGATTTAACAAATATATCCATCCAAACGCATGGTTTTTGCATTTAGTTAATTAGTATGCTAGCTAAACAGGAATGCACACAGGTTTTGACCTGATCAATGATCAACTATGTTTAACACGATATCAAGTAAAAGACGCGCATGCAGTCAGGTTGTGTCTCTGGGGTGAAGGAGAGAACAGTGTGAGATTATATGGAGTGGAGTGCAGCCCCCAAGGCCAGACGTCAGGCCAGGACAGTCAGTTCTAGATGTTACTGTGGGAATCTCATTTAACTGGGAGCTGTTCAGCGTTTCACATGTAGTGTCCCGACACTGTACTGACAGCGGGTAAAAGTATAGGCTACTGAACCCAATCAACTCAGCTCATGATGACCTGAATTATGTTACAAGTAAAAGTCCGGAATTCAAAATGTACTTCAGTAAAAGTACAAAAGTATTGACATCAAAATGAATAGGCTACTTAAAGTACAGAGAGCAAAAGTATAGGCTACTCATTATGCAAAATGTCCCATTTCAAGTTTTCAAATGTATAAAAGTATTTTGAAAAATAATAAATAATAAAAACAAGACAGTACAAGCTCACAATGTGTGGCATCGCAACGCAAAATTGTAGACAGGTGCTATTTTCAAATGGCCGAAATGTGTATTGGGCTGAAGTGGGCAATGTATGTTCTTTCTGCTTTGGCAATGTAAACGTATGTTTTCTCATGCCAATAAAGCCCTTTGAATTGAATTGTATGTTTTGTAATACTAATCACTATCTACAAAGTAACTAGTAATTAAAGCTTTCAAATAAATGTAGGGAAGTAAGAGATATAGCCTACAATATTTGGATCCAAGATCAAGATGTAGTGGAGTAGAAGTAAAAGTATTGGAAACTGGAGGAAAGTACAAATACCGGTACCTCAAAATTGTACTCAAGTACAGTACTGAAATAAATGTACTTCCCACCACTGTGTATAGTGGATGAGAACGGTGACTCCTGTAATCCACCACGTGCATGTCAAGAATGCATAATGAGCAGCATGGGCTTAACAAAGGAATGCCATGAGACTGTTAAAGGGCCACTTCTGTTATGACTCGAGTGTGGTGTGACTCAAATGCATAGCAAGGAGAGGCCGCAAAGGAGAGGTTAAATTGTGTTTGTGGA
The DNA here is from genome assembly GCF_963924005.1 of Protomyctophum bolini. NCBI lineage: Eukaryota > Metazoa > Chordata > Actinopteri > Myctophiformes > Myctophidae > Protomyctophum > Protomyctophum bolini. The sequence goes on along the minus strand of NC_137877.1, from coordinate 17,082,233 downwards.
TTTTTATCCACCAACACAGGGGGAAAAAAGCAGTAAGGGCTCCGTATATAGGCCGTGGAGTTCAGCTGGAGTCCCGGTCGGAAGCAATGTGGAGGAGGGAGAAGATGACGTCAGTGACACAGGAGAAAAGGAAAAGCCCAGTAACGGCGTGCCGTTAAACTGTCTAATGGTACGCCGTTCACATGGGCAGATGAAACCATGCAAAGACGCGTTGTGAGTTGATTTGTTGCAGCTACATGCATCGTTGCACCTTTGCAACCAGTGTTGTTTTCGTCGACTAAAACTAAGACGAAAATTTTTCGTCTACTACCTATTTTCACTGACAAAAACAAATGGAAAATAAATGAAAACTAAGCTATGATGACTAAAACTAAGACTAAATATACTGACAATTTCGTCGACAAATAAAAACTAGACTAAAATGTTAGGAAGGGACTAGTGGACAAGAGATCCAGTATAACTCATTTTACACTTGGTTGCATGCTGAAAATAGCTGATCTACAAGCTGAGCTTGTAGATCAGCTATTTTCAGCAAGTGTAAAAACACTCATTACGACGGCATCATGACCCGCCAAAATACATTTTAGTCGACTAAATCAACTGTAGATTTCGTCGGCTAAAATCTTATGACATTTAGTCAACTAAAACTAGACTAACACTAAGACATTCCAGGTGACTAAAATGTGACTAAAACTAAATGAAGTTTCAGTCCAAAGACTATGACTAAACTAAAATAGAAATTTGCTGCCAAAAACAACAGTTTGCAACGTCATGTCGCTGGCTTCCTTTGACAATGAATGGTAGACTGCATCTTTTACTCGGCCCCGTGTGAACGCAACATAACTCAAACACTGGGAATTTGATACTAGCTAGCTGTCTCTACTTTACCAACCATAGACTGGTGAGGAACTGGCGCAGAGCTCCAGGTGGGGCTGTCTCTTTATAGCCTCTGAAGCCGATTGCTGATGGTGCTCAGGTGAGGAGATTGGCATCGGGAGACAAGTCTGCTGAGATGTGCTATGGAGTGCTCTGGGACCCTATGGTGGGCACAGAGCACTCACAGCACAGAGATGTGGAGTTGATGGCAGTGGCGTATGCAGGAATTAATTATTACCTTGGCCTGGGAAAATCTGCCTGGGGCTGGGCACACAATTTTGGCATTAATTACCCATTTTTAATTAATTAATACTCATTTTTGCCTTCAATTTCCTAAAAAATATTCGCCTTTAATGTTTGTGTTTACGCAATGTTTGTGTTTACACAAACATTGTGTAAACACAAACATGGAATGCCATTATTGACAAGTGTCATTAATGGCATTCCATGTTTGTGTTTACATGCACAATGTTTGTGTTTACACAAACCCTCAGCTGGACATATAGACAACATGTACACTCTCCCAGGCAGCCTACTAGTATTGAAGTATAAGTATAGTGTTGAGTATTGCAGAGTGTAACAACAGCTAGTTTCTTTCAACTCATTTCCAAATGACAAATTAGCAAGATAGAACCCCATAGCATAGCAGCAGACAACATGGGCACAATCAATGGAAATCCATTCAGCAAAAATGACAATTAAATTCTGACCTTTGATGTCTTCAAACATGTAGTAATCCATAATCAAGGGCGGACACTGGTGTGTAGTTTCCCAGTAAAGCTGAAGTCCTCAGGATACAACTGTTGTACAGTAGCCTATAAGCTAGCTCCTCTAGGGACTCATGCTGACTTCCTTTCATTCCAAAAACTTTGCAATAGACGTTTGACATTGTGAGGCTAACATTTAGGATACTCTCAGAGAGGCTTCTCATTTATATTTAATCATAAACAAAGAAGCACGTTTCTGGTGTGAAGAAAGACAAATCTGCCACATTCTAGAAACAAGCACATGATGGCAGGCATCAGGCAGGCATGACCAATCAATCTATGCAGGTACAGATCAAACTAGGCAGTGCCAGTGGCTACGGATCCAAATAGGACAAGATGAATAATAATGAGGTGGAGCAGTGCTAGTGAGTTGTTCTGTAGTGTGGGAGTTTACACCTTTCATGCCCTACTGAGAAACCTGATGTACAAATTGATGTGTCGGCTCAATGAGTCTAAAAACTGTATAATTATGCTGCTATGTATATGTAACCCCAGCTTCAGTAGCACCAGGTACCGGTCTGCTTTTTGGAAGCACTGGTATGAATGTTTATTGTAAAATTATGTTTTATGGGTTAGGGGTGTTTCTCTCTGTATGTAGTGTTTTATGTTGTCTGTTGTTATTGGACCTTGAGTCTGAACAAATAAAGTTGATTGATTGATTGATTGAATACACCCACTGCCATATTTTGCTAAATTGAATGCAGTGATTGCATTCACATTATGTTATGTAATGACAGTACTGTCATCATATATTACAAACGTATTTTTTTTCTTTTTTTCCCCGTGTGGCTGGGCCGAGTTCAGAAACACCTGGGCCTAGGCCCAGGTAGGACCAGGTGTGGATACGCCCCTGGTCGATGGGGAGTGAGACATAACAGCAGACGTGGGGTGGGGAGTGAATAATGTAGGGGGCCGATGCTCTCCACGTGATCTCCCGAGACAGTGAGGGTGATAGGCTTCGCCCGGTGCGTGACGGGACCCAACGAGCCATTCAGAGCGAAGTCAGACAGAGGCCTCTTGAGAGAAGACACAGGGAGGCCCACCTTCTCAGCATACTGGAGGTCTCATCGGCCCCGGAGTCAATAAGAGCTGGATCGGTGAGTGTCTGTCCCTGTCAGGCGAGAGTGACAGGGAATCTGGCAACACTGAGGGGCTGGGAAGTAGTAGTGAGGCAACTCACCCTAAAACCCAGCATGGATGAAACTACGCTCCCTGGTGGCCGGGAAGAGGACACCTTGGGGAGCAGAATGGGATAGGAGGGATCAGTGTGTGCTGAGCTGGCACAATACAAACAGAGTCCATAGTCGGCGGTGCTCACGCTCAGACGGAGATAAGCGACCCCTGGAAGTCACATGGATTTGGCCCAGTTGCACACAAGTGAGACTGGTGGAGGCAGATGGAACTTGCTCGGACCGAATGAGACTGGTGGGCAGTGGTGGGGGCTGAGGAAGATGGCCTGAGAGCAGTGTGATGCTGGGAAGCCCTCTCACGCTTACGCGCACGGCGTCGCTCATCAATGGAAATGGACAGAGAGATGAGTTCGGCCAGAGGAGGGTCTCTCTCTCTCGGCTTGGGTGTCCCTCGTAGCCTCACTCAAACCCTGGAGGAACGTGCTGCGGAGTGCAGTCTCGTTCCAGGCCCAACGCCCGTTGTGCCGTTTTAGTAGACTATTTCAAAGTGTCTTGGGGCGTGGCGTGCCAACCATTCCAGTGCGATCCCATATCATGTGTCCATGACATCGCACTTTGAAAATACTAAAATATCTAAAAACACAAATTACCCACAGGAAAGTGTTTCTTAATTGTCTCCCAAACATCATTAAATATAAGATCTGGTTGCAAAAAGGGGGAAGTGGCCCTTTAACATGAATTAATGGTCCGGTGCAGAGTTAATGTACCATGCATATCAATACTTTTAATTACCAGTCACTGCTTCGTCGATACATGGGTGTTCAAAGTAACAGACCTTATTGTCAAGCCTGATGAGGCTAGTTTAGAGCTGGAGCCCCCTGGAATCGATGGATGATGCACACACACGCGTGTCGGGTGCTTATTGAAAAGATGAGCTGGGATTAAAGTGTCTTTCAGGACAACACGCCCGGTGAGGAAACAAACAAGCCAGCATAATAGTCTCTCTGCCTCTTTTAACACGATTAAAGGGAATGGAAAATCCATATCTGATAGCCTTGCCGGTGGTCAATGAGGTTATATTTAATGCTAAGCTAAGTCTCTCTCAGGGTCTGCTGTCTCTCTCTCTCTCTCTCTCTCTCTCTCTCTCTCTCTGATTTATTTACTTTAAGTAAAATGTAATTTAGTTTTAGTCATATTTCAAATGTTTTAGTTCTAGTCTAGTTTTAGTCGACTAAATATCGTAATATTTTTGTCGACTAAATGTGCAGTTAGTTTTTTCGACCCAAATGTATTTTGGCCTGGCCTTGATGGCGTCATAATGGTTGATTTTACCCATGGTTGCATGCTGGAAATAGCCGATATACAAGCTCACAAGCTCAAGCTTGTAGATCTGCTATTCTCAGAGCGCAACACCTGAGCGCAACCAAATTATTATTTTTTTAGTTCTACTATAGATGTCTTCTCCACTATAATCCGTCTAGCTTTTTATTTAATTTTCATCAGTGAAAGAAGGTAGTCGACTAATATTTTAGTCTGTCTGTCTGTCTGTCTGTCTGTGTCTCTCTCTCTCTAGTCACAGGGATCTGCACCGTCCTGCTCCTTCTGCAGTGCCAACGTTGCTGTGCATCTGCACTTCTGCAGAATGGCAGCCAGGGAGCACACACACACACACACACACACACACACACACACACACACACACACACACACACACACACACACACACACACACACACACACACACACACACACACACACTGAACAGGTGTGTCAGACTGTGCTGCAGGCCTACCTGCAGAATTGCGTCCGGCGTCCACATAGGACAAAGCGAAGACGGACGGCCTAAATGATTTGCCTCCAGTTCCGTGGGTTGGTAATGAGGTTCTGTATAGCTTTATGTACTGTCTACTACTACTACGTTTTTATCTGAAAGAACTGTATAGACTCATCGTTCAAAAACCCTTGGGAGTCGGGACACAGGCTAGTTATATAGAAATACAATACAATGTGTGTGTGTGTGTGTGTGTGTGTGTGTGTGTGTGTGTGTGTGTGTGTGTGTGTGTGTGTGTGTGTGTGTGTGTGTGTGTGTGTGTGTGTGTGTGTGTGTGTGTGTGTGTGTGTGTACGTGCGCGTGTGCATGGTCACATTTGTACACTCTCAGAGCTAAACGAACACTCAGGACTTTACTCTGTATAGATGGCTCCACGGACCGTAACTACAGTACTCCAGGATATTACCCTATAATCTGCAGCGAGAGGCATTTTGAGTGCAGGGAAACGGCTCCCTGCACTGGGTTATAGGCTACTGTGACCCAGCTCGTATTTCAGAGCAGCCGTTGGCACTTTTCATCCGCCTGGATGTGCTGGCCCTCGATACCTGCTAAATGACAGCCCAGAAGAGCTACGGCGTCACTTCCACCGTCCGGATATACGACTGCCGGAGTACACCCTGAGGCACTATGACCGGAGTGCCATGTGCCAATATGGCCGCCGATGTCTCTTAATCTCCCCGTGATCAGCATGAGGCAGTGGGATGGGGGCAAGGGGTCTTGCTATGTGGGGTGGGTGGGTGGGTTGGGGGGTCTGTCTGTCTCTCTCTGATCTGTAGTTGGCCTCCAGGAAGTGCAAGTGGGTGTTATAGGGTGTACTGTAGGTCAGAGGAACCAGCTGATGACCGCGAGCACTGGAGAATGATGTCTCTCTCTCTCTCTCTGTCTCTCTATCTATCTCTCTCTCTCTCACTCTCTCTTGCACACACACATGCACACACACACACACACACACACACACACACACACACACACACACACACACACACACACACACACACACACACACACACACAACCTTCACCTATATGTAGTATAATGTAGAATAGCATAGTAAGTGACACATAATGCATAAACCTTCCTCTGCATGACTCATAATATATGATGTAAGTATTGTATATCAACGTATGAATTGCTAAACCATATACCAAATTATTGGGAAATAGTTATGATTGTTGATTGAGCTTCCTGTATGAAGTTCATGAGGCCCCTAGAGAGCTAAAAGCTCAGATCTATATATTGGTCCACACCTCCAAGGAGCGTGCAGTTACAGAGAGCTAAAAGCTAGAGCAGATCTATATATTGGTCCACACCTCCAAGGAGTGTAGCTGTGCAGTTACAGTGGGGTGCACGCACGCACACACACACACACACACACACACACACACACACACACACACACACACACACACACACACACACACACACACACACACTGCAAGTGCAACCATGATGTCAGCAAGGGAAAACAACTATATTTAAGCTAGCATTTTGTAATACATTTACTCGTCATTCACAGCTGACAGCTGGGCAACGCCATAAGCTATAAAGCTGTGAACTTTATCAATCGGGAATCAAGTTGACCTTTTCCTCCTACATGGCCTCTGGCTTGTTTTCCACTTCACTGAGGGTCAAGTGTAAGAGAACGATATAATGTAAATACAATAACAATTCAACAAGTTAAGTCTTTGAAGAGTTTTGTTTAGAAATAAAACCAAAACTTTCAAGCAGGTGTTTCATATTTATATATAATTATTATATTAAAGTGTTTAACATTTAAACTAAATGTATAGTGGACGGACATAAACAAAGAAAATCTGGTTTGAGATACATGTTGCACTGTCCACATCATCACTCACTTGGTACATTTGTGAGTCCGTTAAAGGCGTAGTGAAATACAAAATAAGTTTTTCACACTTTTAGACCATATCTGTGGTCATCATATGGGCATAACTATCAATGGATGCCAAAAAAATCTAATTTCTGTGTGTTTTCAAAAGTCCATAAAATGTTTTTTTAATTACTTCCTGAAAACGAAAACGTGCTGCGTGATGACGTGTAGAGATACACATTGATAAAAGCCAATAAAAATGAACCTCACCAGTTTGATTCCTGATTCCTCCACAGCTGGTTTTGATTAAAGAACTAATCCGTTTTTAATCCAATTCAAGAAGACAATCAGACAGTGTGTATACTTGTTTTAAACTTAATCATCACGGTAAAACATGTATATAGTTTGCTTTTCCTCATGTCTCCCTGTCACTTTTGTTTACAAACGAAATTCACATGCAGGAAGTCACAGACTTTGAGACCCTGGCCCTGTGGTTGTGTTCTCCTGATAACCTGGGTGAGTCATAGTACCAAAGACTAAAAATGGTACCCAATCAATGCCCCCCTGCTTCTTGGTGCTCAGCATCAAGGGTTGGATTGGGGTAGGGGGTGTACTTGTACTAGCACCATGTCCAGGGGGTGTACTTGTACAGAAACGGGAGAGGAGATATGCTGCTGTCTGCTATGTGCCACATGGCTTGTTTCCCAAGGCTAGTTACTCACTTACTTACAACCCAAACAGGACTTGTGCCTCTGTGTCCGTCTCAATGCAGATAACAGGGCTTGAACTGATCATGTGTCTTTTAGTCGTCGTCCCCCCCCACACACACACACGCACACGCACACGCACACGCACACGCACACACACACACACACACACACACACACACACACACACACACACACACACACACACACACACACACACACACACACACACACACACACACACACACACTCACAATGTTCTTTCCACTCCAACAGGTGTGTGCGTCTCATGCATGGTTAGCTGAAGGACAAATATGCCGTCTCTGTATCTGTTTGTTTGGTGAGCTTAAACAAAAGAACATTTGTAAACCTCTCTATAAAGAAAGATCTTGTGTTTGACTGGCTGCAATTCTGTGTTTTCACTGTTTTGGTAGGCAGGGATGTTTTTGGGCTACACCAAAACAAACAGTCACAGTGAAAACAAAAACTAAATAGGGCTACGGGAAGAGGAATCAGGACAGTGTGTTTCTGCAGGTAAACACCACCACACCTCTTCAGTGGCCCTGGAAATTTTGATTCTAATTTAGTGTTTTATTTAGACGTAGCACTATATAATGTAGTCATAATATAGCTTCACTAGACAGATATTAGGTTCTTATTAGCTTGCTTATGATTCTTGATGACTATTTCTATGTATTTGAAGTATTACCTTGTATGTTCCTGCTTGTCGCTCTAGATTAAGAGCGTCTACTAAATGCCTAAATTGTAAATTGTGGCTCATAGCTGGTATAGGCCTACAGAGACTGTGAGAGACATGATGGGTGAAAAACAATGTAGGCTACTATTAATATATGCTGGTGTTATGTTGTACAGCGCAAAGTTATACCTTATTAAGCCAAGATGTTGTTGTCAGACCTTTTCTAACCTTCAAAATGAATACAATTCTTTGAGACACACATAGGGGTGTCGCCCGGCGTGGCCAAATCCGCCATGGTTCAGGGACTCTGCACCATTGGAATTGCATTACGGGACCTATATACACACACTTTAAAATATATATATAGCGTAGGTTAGTAGCCTAGTAGTCTTGGGAACTGCAAAAACAGCAGCAACAAATTGACTTTTTCCTTGTTCCCCATGCAGCCACGAAAAGGAAAGCAACACTCACATACGGGTATTTTGGGGTGCCAACTTTTATTTATAGCCTACCGAGCTAACGCGCTTGGCGCAAGCCCTTCAAAGTAGTCAGCTGACATTTAAAAACGGAAAAGTCGATAAAACAACAAAAACTAGGAATTTTCACCACAAAAAAAACTTTTGAATAGGCTACTGCACCGGAATAGGCTACCTGCATTGGTTTTAACTGACTGTTTAGTCCTATTTTAAAATGGCGCAGACCAGAGGCCCGTCTTGAATGAAATGTCACGTGTGAGCGTGACACGTGTAGGCAACAATAATTCATAATGTTTTGTCTAAGCATGTGACATCCCACTCCTGACAAAAAACATTTAACCTGTACATTTTAGTTTTTTGTTAATATCTTCACTTCATGATTATGAATTGAATACCCAGGGCCTGAATGGAAACAAGACCGCAAGGACTTTTTCCAATGATTGGACGACGTGTGTTAAATTGTCATACGTCTCTGTTCTGATGAATTGAAAAAGGTGGACCCTGTTGTAAACATGTAAGTGTAATGCTTTATCATTGTGTCGTCCACAGTAAGTAAGTTGTGCTTTCATGTGAAATGTACCCATTCTGCAAACTTCAATTAATCAATCAATCAATATGTTTGACTTTGACCTGTAGTCTGTACTGTTTACATCTCTGCCAAAAAAGTATTCAATCAATCAAAACATGAAAATAGCCGATTTACAAGCTCACAACAAGTAAGTTTGTAGATCAATGCAATGCTGTCACGGTGTGTGTGTGTGTGTGTGTGTGTGTGTGTGTGTGTGTGTGTGTGTGTGTGTAGTCGGGGTCTCGGGGACTGCAGGCAGGACTGTAAATGGTTGCCTCGACAACCAAACTAGCCAATCACAGCGCGAGCAACCGTCCCTCCGGGCTATGGTCTGTTGGTGGTGCTGTCAGGCGGTCGTGTGTGTGTGCGTGTGTGTGTGTGTGCGTGTGTGTGTGTGTGTGTGTGTGTGTGTGTGTGTGTGTGTGTGTGTGTGTGTGTGTGTGTGTGTGTGTGTGTGTGTGTGTGCGTGTGTGTGTGTGTGTGTGTGTGTGTGTGTGTGTGCGCCCCCCCTCCCCGGAGCACCGCGCGTTCATTGCCCCGACAACAACCCAAGGATCAGCCAATCGCGGATGCCGTTCTCTCCGGGCTATGGGACGTGGCGGGCGCTCTCTTGTGCGTGTGTGTACGTGATGTGCGTCACAGTGCGTGTTAGTTAGTACCGTGACTGTACTGTAGTCGACCGACCGACGGGCCGGGTGGAAGAGGACATTTTTTTTTGGTACCGAGCGGAGAGGAGAGAGGGAGATGCACACGGCACTGTGGTGAGGTAACTATATAAAACACCACCATTTGTTTTCATTCACTCCCACAACATGATGGAGCCGCCGCTCGAGCGCTGCCCTACTAACCTTCTTTATGTATAATAACAACAGCAACACAACGTATCGGGTTTATATATTCAGTCATTTATCCACGTTTCTCTACGCCGTATACAGGACGGGGTTTTAAACAAGGATGTGCTAGCTAATTTCCTGTGAATCTCACACACACACCGGAGTGTCTGTCTGGCTACTTAGCCTAGCTTGTTTGTTTTTGTGTGTGGATGTTTGACGTTATGTTTGAGCTTTGTGTTTGAAACCGACCGACACCATCCAATCCAAGGCGAAGCTCTTCATGATTAAAATGGGATGTGTGTGTGTGTGCCTCGTGGTTGGTTGGTGGTTAGGTTGTTATCCTCTTTATTGTTTATTTGTTTCCGCTCAAACGTAACGCTATGGACTTGTTGTTCACCACCAGACCAGACATCATCGGTTTAACTGACTGATTTCACACCCCGTTGTTTTTAGGACTAGCAGGACGCTGCAGTTTAAGGGGCGTTCTCCCCACCTCAAGCCCCAGTGACTGGGGAGGAGGGAAGCTAACGTTAGCATTGCTACTATACTAGCCTGCTGCTGTTTGATTATGCGCACCACGTGTATGATTTAGCAAGCCAGCATAAATCACTATAGTCTAGTCTGGGCCCTGGGGACACAGTGGACAGACAGACCCAGCCAAGCAGGAGCTGGCTTGTTGCTGGCAGTGGTGGGCATTAGGAAGATTCCCCCCGGCCCCAGGAGGTCTGTACTTGACCCCTACCCCTCCCTCTATCCCGGTCGGTCCCCAGTTGTTTTCAAACTGGTCCTTCGTTGAGGGGGTTCCTGCCTTCCAGGTGGTCTCCAGCTAAATCTATGACCCATTTCGGACTGAGGCCTTTGAAATCCTGTCCTGAATGCGCCTTCTAAATCCTATCCTAAGTTTTCTGAAAACGTCATATTTATTCATAAATGACAAATGTATTTTGATATAAACTGTAGCAACAACTACCTGGGGTTCCCGTACTGAAAGTTAAAGTTGCAAAAAGGGGTTCCTGTCCATAATGGGTTGTTAAACATCTGCATTACTTAATTTACAAGAAGACTACACAATTAGAACATGTAGATGGAAGATAAGCACAATGTTTATCTTGCCTCTGACGCTAAAGGTCTCAGAGGCAAGTACAGGTGACGAAGGTTATGCCCACTTGCCCGAAAAGTAAATCGCCCATTATAAACTGATGGGTAACGTAACACAGACCAGGATCACTCTGGCTATGTTCAGGTGTTTAGACAGACAGATCTCTCGTGTTGTATTTATAAACTGTTGTGTCCCTCTCAAACGAGCACTTGCCCAGAAGTTTTATTTGCCTGACAGGGGCAGGTGCCAGGTGGGCAACCCTCATTGTCAACGCCTGATAGGGATGTTAGGGTTCATGATGGGGTTAGCCACTTTTATCCCGGGGTCCCAAAATGTGCCTTGTGAAGTTGTGAGCTTATTCTGCCATTTTCAAATGGCTAAAAGTACAACTTGGGGCTTACCAAATGGGTCTTTGAGTGTACAAAATGGAACATTCATTTGTACACTCAGAGTGAGTTGCACTCTATCTCTCAGGGTTAAATGAAATATTTTCTGAGCTTATTTTTCTTGTACCCTGCCCAGGGAGCTCGATGAAAGCTCCCTCGCTACGTTTACAGTGGCATATCAACATCATATTCCAAAACACGCTCGTTTTTTGTGCAGTTTGTCATCACATCAAAGAGAATTCTCCATCTGCATAGATTTTATGCAGTTGAGTTGTTTGCTTTATTTAGTCACTCAAGTGTCAACATTTCCTCAATCATTACTGACAACATTAGCTATAAAGTAGTTTGAGTGTAGCTATCAGGTTGCTTGTACTATGTAACGTCTAGTGACTTTGTAGTAGAAGAATACTTTTTAAAATTTACTTAAGCAATTAAGGTTTGCCTCATACATTTGTAACATTAGTACACCTCCCACAGGATGCCAGCCTCTCTCTCTCACACATGCACGCACACACAGGACATGGATAGTGTAACTATCCTGAGTACAGGTCTTTCAACATCCTGACTAACTATAATAATAATAGTAACGAGTTATTGGTCATTAGTGAGTGCCTTCATGAAACATGTCATTCAACTGATCTATTAAAAGAGCCTTATCTGCTCCAGCATGGGCTCATTTATACCTCGCAACTACCAGAGGCGTGCATTGGGTGGTTCTGTGAGAGTTGAGAGTGAGATTTTTTTTAATTATTGACAACCACAAACATATTTGTAGCACTAAAATGCTTATATATACATTTTTTGAATTAATGTGAAAGATTAAGTAATTCACATAAGACGAGAGAGAATTCTGTTTCTTTGGCAATTAATACTGTTAATGGTTTCCACTTTTTACACATCATCTGGCCTCTTGTCTGTCTCGTTTGAATCCGTGATGAAAAGTTGGATGGTGAAATGATTTAACTGACAAGATAATCTTGCCAAATGCTGCCGCCTACTAAGGTTGGCACGGCACCAGCTGAGCTGGTTCATGCTGGGTTATATGGCTCTTTTATTTATTTATTTACTTGACATGATCCGCTCAGTCAGGTAGTGGTACTGATGGTCCCTCTAATACATGCTCTTTTGGTATGAGCTGCTTGACAGACAGCTGAGCTTGGTATTACTTTGACTGTATTAAGCCTTGACTGCTGCTGAGATGTAGTAGACCTACACTGTGCAGTGACTGTCCAAGTGTCCATTAAAGAAGGGGTTCTCAACCTGGGGGGACGCCAATTTATTTTGGGGGGGGGGGGTCCCCAGATTATGTTTTTGCGACTGAATGGCTGGAAAATGGAAATGAAGAGTTTACGTGATACTACGCCTACGCGTAGTACATGCATAAACTTTCCTTAATGATTATATCTGGTTTCAGTATTTTTTTTCTCTATTATTAAGGTGTATTTTCTCTATTATTAAGGTTATTATAGCCTTAATAATAGAGAAAATACATCATAAATACTGAAACCAGATACAATCATTAAGGATTATTGTAGCGGTCAATTTGTATTGGGGTTGGGGAGGGGCGGAGCGGGGGTCGCAAGACATGGCCAAAGCATTTCCGGGGGTCCCCAGCCAAAAATGTTGAGAACTCTTGCCTTAAAGCTGGTGTCAACTATCTAGGATAATGTCCCCTTGCCAAATTCACTTATAATTAAAGTACATTGATACTAAAGGAAAGTATGTAACTTTGCCCTATGTTTATGTAACACAATAATAAATACATTTTTACTATCATTTCCCTGGCCTCTATACCAGCAGTTATCAGCCACTAGAGTAGGGTGGTGGTGTTTACCGGCAGTATTGCTATGTTTTGGTGTTTTGCCAATGGGATTGTTGTCTTCAGATCTGGTTCTGGATCATTCTGTTGTACATGTTTGGAGATGATGCTTGTGTGTAGGTGTGGCATTTGAATTATTGCTTTTATTGTGTCACCTGGAAGTGAATCATAAAGTGTCACTGCTCAGAAAGAAGCAGAATAAGAATTGGGTTATTTTGATCGCATTTGTATGCATTTGGCTTGGTGGTTTCTCACATAACACAGGATAGGACAGGAGTCACTGTAACACAATTGACAGAACAAAGAAATGAAGGCATACAAGATCAGTTAATTGCCAGGCAATGCCACACATGTGAACTGTGAAGGGATGAATCACTGTTAGTCTCATAAAAAAAAAGGAAAACAATCCGTTTTCTTTCTTTTTCTTTTTCTTTTAAAAACATTTTGATTAATTAACACAATCAGTGCCGGAAGTTCTTCAAAATAGGAGCTCTGGGGTGCCAGAGTTGTCTGGTCGCTTTTACTCTGAAACCCACGACCCGGAAACAATCCACCAAAAAAAAGTTTACTTTACTAGCTTACAATACACTCACAGCTGACCTGATTTAAATAGGCTAGCAGCTGTGCTTTTTATGTTATGAATCATTCGTGGGAGGTTTAAAATTGGAAAATCTTTAATTTCCCAACAAGTCCAGCATAGACGAGAAATATTAAGGGCATGGTCATGAAAAACAAGTTCTTTAATACAGTGATATCTTAGCAAGTGCAGTCTACTCTGCAGAACATATTAATACTCAATGTAGGCTTTGCAAGATGATTGCTTTTAATCATCCAGTTCAAAATGGAGAGAGTGAGGATTCTTCTCAGGGTTTGCTTTGAGCTTAGTTTTGCATTCAGGCCATTGTTGGCTTTCAAGGTGGAACGTCTGGAGGTCTTGGTATTAAAGTGTTCCGCCTAGTGAATAAACAAGATTGTACGAGTGTTAAAGGAGTAGTTCAGCCCCAAAACAATGTATTTTCTATCAATTACACACGAAGCCTTCCCGTTTTTGTCACATTCCTAAACTAATCATTTGGTCATTAGGACGGACACACACACACACACACACACACACACACACACACACGTCAGGATCTAGGACGGACTATTGATTATTTTCTTTCTAATTGATTATTATTTTTTAATTGAGAGGTGTCATTTTTATGTCAACAAATCAATTAACCATTTAAGAGGTATTGTATAATTTCACAACAATTTTGTGCAAAATAGTGAAAATGGCAGATCAAAGGCAAGCTCAATGTGACACATCACAACACATTGAGCTTGCAGATCTGCCATTTTTGTAATAATAAATCCAAATCCAATGTTCTTAAACCTTTCACCTATAAAAAGCCCAACAGAGCTACCAATTTTTATTTTGTAGCCTAAGTATTGTAATGAATGATCAATATAGATCATCTCTTGTGTGTCCTGTAAGGGGGCCATTTTCAGTAACCCTCACGTGGTTATTGGTGGTAAGGATTTCTTAACCCATTTTGGGCGGGAGCCGGGAACCCCTTTTGGTGTTTTAAACATTATGTTGTAATTTAGCAGATCTGCAAGCTCATAGCGCGCCACTTGTAGATCTGCTATTTTTTTTAAAGCGTGAAAATATTTATTTCAGAAAACTGGAGGATTTAGAAGATTTTTTTTTAATTTTGAGGTCAGGCCTGAATGGGTTTAAGCACTGTATTATTAGGAGAGGGAGAAAGGTGCAGCAAAGAGCAAATGGGCTTTATCTCCCATTGGCTTAAAGGCAGCCAATCATGAAAAAGTGTCCACTAGGTCCTCACCAGAGCCGTAGAAGGAGAGTCGCGACACGCTTTGATCTCGCCACTAAGCAGGGTGCTATGGGCTGTAGTTCCAAAACATTGGAACTATCCCATTGAGATAGAATGAGCACTCCATTGTTACAATGGAGTGTGCTCACTAGTCCTCACTAGTCTCAACATCGATGGTATACAACCCTTAAAGGGCATAAAATAAGACTTCACTCATAGGCTATTCCCATGATCCTACATTGTTTACATTTATGAGCATGATGAAATCCCACTAGGGCTACTCCTTTCTTTTCTTTTTTTAAGATATTTTTGGGCGTTTTGCCTTCATTGATAGGGTACAGTAATTAGACAGGAAAGGGGGAGAGAGACAGGGAGTGACATGTGGCAAAAGCCGTCTGGCTCGGGAGTCGAACCCGCGGCACGCCGTCCGGCTGGCTCGGCAGCCTAGGTGCCCAGACGGTTGAGCTAACCGCACGGAGAGCTACTTATTTCGATCTTTTGCCTTAGCTTGAAACTTTTAGGCTATTTGAATGATTGAGTAGATTTCTTTGGCCATGTCTAGGCTGCTGCATACTAGTATAGAGGGTATGTGCATGACATCATCATACCCGGAAGTTATACAGGAACGCCTACTGAGTGGCATAAAACTACGTTCTGGCCTTGATAGCCCATACATCCAAACAGAACAGTCCTATCTGATTGCATTAAACGACGTTAAACGACATTAAACTCAGTTTGCCATGTCACTTGATTTCCCATTCACTTTATGCATGTGCATATCCTCTATAGCTGTATGATTGCAATGCATACCATGGATTTATAGCTTAAAGGTAGGTTATTGTGTGCAGAGCTGTTGTGCTTGCAGATTTGAATGTATTCTGTGTTTTTGCTTACATCTCTAGCAGGCCCATACGACTCCATTGGACAGTAGGCTTCAGAAGATTTAGACTGCAAGAAGTGCAACTGTATGACTGTGAGGGAGATTGCTACCATAAATGAGTGTGCTGTGCACCCTCAGCAAACATCTCACAGATAAATAAATATTAAAAGAAAAAAGAAGATGAAGGTACATCTACCCAAGTGAGTTTACACTTTACAGCACAACTAACTTCCCTCTTCCGACTTTTGGTTGTGTCATCTGAAATGCAGTTTCATGAGTAGCCTGTTTTGCCTTTAGCAGTGCTCATTAAAATGCTACTGTAAGCTAGTTTGGCGCTATGTTTACAGAATTTCATAACTAACATGGGCCCAGGCTGTATGTTTAGCAGTTCATGGAACGAATCGGCTTTGTTGCTTATTTTTGGATTACTGGTGGTTACTAGAATGCATATACACAGCAAATGCATGAGGTTCATGTCCTTGCTGGGAGTTTGAAGTGAACTTTGCTATTTAGCAGTTGATATTATACCTGTAGTGTTTGACCAACCGTATAATCCCTTGATGCCAGGATTGGGTCTCAACTGGTAGTTGAGGAGCAGAAGACTCACTTAACTTGGCCTGAGCTGTTTTTGATTATATACTTATTCTACACTCTTGTTGTTGATCAACAACCGCTGTTGCTGTTTTCATCACTTATGATAAAGAGTAGTTCATTCTCAATAACCCTTATGAGTACAACATCTACTACCCCCCCCCCCCCCCTCCCCCCAAGTATTAAGACTGGGCCTCTGTCAGCATGTCCATGAACCTGGTCTGACTTGGGCTAAGTAACCCTAGCGTGTTAGTGTGTGCAACTGTGCATTGAGTTTCGGTGTGCGTAAGACTTAAGCCTCCGTTGGTATTGTGCGTGCCTCCAAAGGATCTTGCAGTCAAGCGGGCAAATAGAGCTGACAGCCTGACAAGCGTAGAAAATCCCCCCCTTCAGATTAAGGATCTACCTCAATCCTTCACCTTTCTTTTTGACTTCACTCCACCACACCATTTAAAAAAAAAAAGCCATATTTTCATCTTTTGCTTCTGTGTCTTGCCTGGATGTTGCTGCCCCAGTGAGTTTGCTTCTCATGACACTGCCTGCATTGTTCCCATGGTACGTGTCCCACTTACAGTGCGTGAAAAATCTACAGGAACTTTGACCTCCGACATCATCCTCAGTTCTTCTTTCCCATCGTTATTGACACTTTGTAACCTTGTAGCTCTCAATATTTGTTGGTTCACTGGTTTTACTGTCTGTAAGAGTATCTCTTGTAACATCAGCATGTTGTTGTTTCCTCATTTTCCTATGATACACTCGTGTTCGTTCACCCTCTTCCATCCCTGACTTGGCAGCTGTTGCATAACCATGGTCTTAACCCCATGCCTGCTGCCTGTCCAGATGTCCTGAACCACTGCAAACACTACATTGGCAGATATTAGCCTCCACCCCCCCCCACCCCCGCCCACCCCCCTCTCAGTGGTACATAGCCGGTTCAGTGGTTAATTAACTCTGATCCTAGTAACAGCTCCTGCAGCTACACACACACACACACACACACACGCACATCCACCCCATACAACCAACATCCCGTTATGTGAATCATTTGACTCAAGAACCTCCGACCTGTTCCCTATGTTAGCCCCTTCTGAGTAGGAGAAGTACCGTAGATATTTACAGTCCCCGCCATTGCAGCCCTCCCATCTAAGTCCTGACCTTTCACAGGAGGGTAAGCAGCACTCACCTCGAGGTATTGTTTTGTTTGGTAACCGCATGGCGTACTTTTAATGGCTGATAATTCTGTTTACTCGTCTGTAGGTGTAGCCTTGCGCACTTAACCTTTTTTTCTGCTACGATTAACTGGCTCCCATGCTCTAACATCAGCTCTGCACATGTATCCTACCCCTGGCAATCTCACGCCATTCTGTGCTGTCTTTTGCTGCTGAGAGAACATGAGAAGTCTTTCAAACCAATTCATCTTTCACCGAGGATCTTTCCGAGGGCCCGGTGTTGATTCGTGGAACGATGACACACAAGACTTGACATTCATGTGGCACTTGCTGGCTTGCTGCTGCGGTGTGAATGTTTATTAGACTTGGTAAGGTGTACAGTGGGTGGCTGTGGCCTGCTGATTATGACCTTTGGATGAACTTCTGTGTATCCCGACGGCCTGATAAGCCTTGTTATTTAATTCTCCAGATTCCAGACAGAGGCAGGCTATTGTCTGAGAGACATGATGCGAGTGTCTGTTTACCACACAGAGTTGTTTTGATCATTTTAACCTGTTTCTCAACTCTCACATGAGCGTGTTTGCTTAATAGACTTTCTATTCCCATTATTTGTGGTGGAGAGAATGCGGTGGATGCAGCTTAAGAGTTAAATGTTCAGTTGTTGACGGGAATGGCTTGTTCTTGAAAGATGTTTTGGTTACTGAGCAGTTCTCACAACCTCCTTCTGAAGACAAGTTCATGTTTGAGGTGCTATAAAAATGGAAATGCACTCACTGAAAATGATATCCCAATTCATACTCCTGATCAAACTTTTATTTGAGGCACTACTAAAACCGAATCCAATTTCTGGAGACTTTGGGGGTTGTGTTGTGAGTATCCTTGGTATATTAGAAACGTTGCAAACTACATAAAGTTTTTGAAAAAATGTGCAATAATTTTGTTTTTAGCTGATCAACATTGAGTCATTGGTTCTTCTTTGCTTATCAGCTGGACTGTCTGCTGCTAATGTGTAAATTGGATATTAATGCATGCAATCTGGCTAGCTGTTAACCCACTTCACGCCATTGCCATTAATCTACGTCAATTAAAGCCAATTAATCAATGTTATGCTTAACGCCATTGGCGTATTGCTACGGCAATTGGGCTTTTATAGTGCTTTCGATTGATCAAGTCATAATGCTACTCACGTTAGCGTCGGGTTACTAGCTAAGATCATCGTGGCCATAATCATCCATTCTATCTGTTTCTTTCAATCACCTGTATCCTATGCCTTGTCCCAGATGGCATTTTTGGTCAAAACCAGGTTTATTCCATGCCCCAGAGCCGACGATGTGATCCTTCTGCATCATGTTAAAGCAGCACCCGTGGTAAACATGGAATGATGTTGCATCGTCACACACCCCAACTTAAGATCACAACATTTTTGGCTCTTCAAAATAAGAGCTGAACAGGGAAAAATGCTGGCGTGAATTATATCAGAATTCATCAATAAATGCTAGCGTTTAAGAGTTAAGAGATTAGGGTACCATTATACATGCATACCTGTGCTTGTAGATCTCTTCACTTAAAATATCCAGGAGCAGTCTACAGACTGTACACATCTTACCACACATCTTGCTTTCTGTTCAGCTGTGTTGTGATTGTGGTGCTTTGACTGTCTTCATCTATCTGACATCTATCTATATTTTGTTTTCTACTGCATGGGACCATTTCAATTATATATTTTTTATAGCTCCTAATCAAATCAAATTATGATTATACAACAAGAATAATACTTGCTTGTGCTTTTTGAGAAATACATAACTACACTTTTTTTTTCTCTTTGTCTGACCGGTCACTAACGGCACTGGTGCCACTAAATTGCATGGTACATAAGTAACAGTTTTATCCGCCATGACCTGCAAACGATACAATATACATTTTCTTTTGTAAGTCTACTTAGTTTCTTGTAGGAGGTTTGTATGAACAGTCCACCTGTGTCATAGCCTTCTGAAGCCTTGCCATGTGATGTTTCCAGATTATGGTCCTTGATTCCCACAGGGCATCTGCTGTGTGTGTGTCCAAGTGGCAGCTGACATCTGCACTTGGTCTCCTCATAGCTCTAGTAAGAAAATGCAGATCCTGGTCTCTGTGAATTCATCTGGCACAATTCATTCTTTGGTTTCCTGGCTATCTACTGTACAAAGTCCTTTGGTCAATACTGAATCATGAAACAGTGGAAGCACAATTGATTTTGGTATGCACCACAAACTCAGAAACCACATTGCCTTTGTGAAGATTCATGGCATTTCAAGGGGCTGGATATCTTCTCTCTTTCTGAGAAACCACATTATATATTCGAACCACATTATTATTATGAGCAACTATTGCATTCCAAAGCTCAAAAAATTATTGGTAGCATATTTCATTATATATTGATTTAGATAACTATGAAACCTTGTGTTTTTGACACCTAACCCACTTTCCCCGTCACTCTGACACATCACTCTCCCCGTCAGCGTCACTCAACCAAGACAAGCCCCCGGGTCATCGTGACATCAGCCCCTGTCTTGAGTGTGGTGTCTTGAGTCCTGTGTCCTGTATCCTGTGTCTTGCTTGGGTCCTGTAGGATTTGAGATCGTTGAAGATACCGTGTTCATTGGTTGAAAGCCGAGAGGTTTCTTTTATCCTATTTAGTCTGCTGTCAGAGTGATGTGTCATTATCCCCATATAAGGAGATCCAGATACTGTCAGTGATGTGTTGTTATTCCCACCTACAAAAATCACGGCACTTTTAAACTGTAGTAGAATTTACCCACAGAATTCCTTGGTTCATTATGCAACTCCCCAGATAGGACAGGACGGCGGGACGGGGCCTTTTGTGCCAGATTACATTTCCACCATTTTGCATTTTCTTAAAAAAAACGCTTTTCCATTTCCAGAATGTGAGTAGTCGGTACACGTTGTGTCAGGAGTCATGGGACCAAGTCAGAATTTTCAGATTACATTCCAATGGTGAAGAGGAGACCTGCGCTCAAAGGAGTGCCCTTTTCTAGTTCTTTGTTTTTACTTTGAAAGGAGATGTGTAAATTATTCTTCCAGTCGTGGACAAACTGGCCTGACCCTGGAAAGAGAAGGAAGGCCTTGGCATGGCCGTGTGAGGATCATATGAGGCAGTTTAAGGGTCTTAGTCAGCTTTCTCCCTCGTCTCATCCCTTCCCCTGTCTGAAATGAGTGATAGAGAGGGTTCTGTAACTTGTGGGGTTGTTGATCAGCTACTTTTTTTAAATGTTTTTTTGTGGCTTTTGCCTTTTATTTTATAGACAGACAGTAGGCTGACAGGAAATGGGGAGAGAGTTGGGGGTGGAAGACATGCAGTAAAGGCCGTCGGGATCGGTAGTCGAACCCGCGGCACACTGCCAGACTGGATTACCAGCCAAGGTGCCTGGACCATTGAGCCATGGCCCAGGCCTTGATCATCTACTTTTGGTGAAGAGATTTGGTGTAGTCAATATAGTGTAGTGAGTATATCAGTTTTAATTGGTTAGAAGATTAGACTACAAATGAATATGGTGCAGTCCTTCCTTGGAATGTTTGAGAATTACTTCTGTGGAAGGCTGACATTCATACTATGACCTATGTTGTGTACTACAGTATTCACATTTTTGTATGCCAAAGAAAATACATATGGAACTAACCTTGCACTTTGGCAGAAAAACCAAACAAAACTTTGGGTGCATAACTGCATATAATTTGAGTGCATTAGTAGTCCAACCTAATGTAAGTGTAATCCTGTGTTATAAGAGCGTTATTGTTGTTAGATTAGATTCAGTAGAGAGAATGATTGAATCAATTAATACATCGTTTTTAGTACAGTCAAACACACAAAAGGGATGGCACAAAAAAAGTCCTTGTGGTCTTGTTTCCATTTAGACCATATGCAATCAATTCATAGACACGACAGGAAGAATAACAACAAAAAAATCATCATATCCGTACAAAATAAAACGCCATGTAAATGAAGGGGGGACTGATCACCTGTTTAAGAGAAGTGATCATTTCCTCTCCCTGGGCCTGCAGAAAGGTGGATTTTCAGGCCTGTCTATACAGTGCTGTAGAATAGAAGGAGAATGTATCCATATTTGTTTTGATTTGAAAGTGGGTGGTCCCAGATGGTTGTTCTCGCTCTCTAGTGTTGTGGCTGTGTAATAATTAATAATTAGGGTATGATTGATCATTTGTGTGAAAATGGTCTTGAAGGATGTAATCATCTTGATTGGTCAGTGCAGCAGCCAGTGAATAGCAGTTGATGAGCAGCTGAATAGCACATTCGGATGAGCGTAAACAAGACACTCCATGACTCGTAACTGATGACACCAATGGTCTGCAGACTCTAGTAGTGGTAGTAGATTTTCTATTCTTGTAAAACAAATGCAGCTTATGAACTATATGCACTACTATAGCCATGCACTTAACTTGACAATACTTTTATGCTACTACTACTGTGCACTACTGCACTCTTGTAACACAAAGGTTTAAGCTTATTGGTGCTTATTCATTCATGTTTTTAAAATGTGCCGCTCAACACGCCGCACGTCAAAGTCTTATGGATTCAGTCTTAAGTAGAACCACTTGCTTCATGTTTACCCGGAATGATCTCTGAGGTCCTTCCAGGTACTTAACAAATATTAGCTAGCGAAAGCCAGTTAATGATGTGGTATATGTTTTAGGCTACATGCATTAACTTAAGTACTGAAAAATCTAATACAGGCCAGTTGTTTCCCCATATCTGCATTTTGCTGTATCGCACGCACGCATGCACGCACGCGCACTCGCGCACGTGCGCACACACATGAGACTGTTCAGTGTGTACACTGTAGGTGTGTGCCAAGTACATTGTACATTATTTTACGAAAGGTTGGATTTGTTATGATATCAAATGTTATGATAAGCATTCATATCGAAATATTTTCTATCCAGGGTGCATATTTGTGAAGAGAAGAAGAAATCCCCTCACAGCATCAGGATTGGGGGCCCAAGAAGGTGGAACGAATTACAGTAAGTCACACCACATCCACCACATTCTCATTATTTTACTATTTTATATTGTCACATAACTGGAGAGAAAGGCACTTCATGTCACTTCATCATAGTTTTACAGTTTACTCCTAATCCTATACACATTTCTATTCTCAGGATTTTTTTTTTTAACTGTTAACTGTTCAAATTGAAGTGCTATTGTGAGCTCAGCACTGTCAATCCTGATTGTAGTGACAGTATACGTTGTGATGATTGTGTGGAATAACTTTAGGTTGTTACATCACTTACAAACATGACACACACACTTTTTTATTTTTTGCTACCTCCTCTGGTCTGTACAAGTGCAGTGGCCTTGTGTTAATAGTGTCTGCCCTGAAACTGGGAGGTTGCGGCCCGGGGTTCAGTCCCTGGCCAAGTCATACAGAAGACGGCCTACCCCAATGCCTCCCTGCTTGGCCTTCAGCATCAAGAGTTGGATTGGGGGTAAGGATCCCTGAGACATACTGTACTAGCGTTATGTCCAGGGCGATGTCAAGCTGCCTTACGCTATGGAAACAGTAGAGAGGATCCCGACCTACTCTATGAGCCATATGGCTTGAGAATCATTGATTCCCACGGCTCCTTACTTATGGTCTGTACAGCACTTTGGTTGTGCTGAGAGAGTTGTTTTTAAAAGTGTTGATGTCAATACATTTGACTTTGACTCCAATTGAAACACCCATGCCTTTTTTTTCCTTTTTTTTTTTTTTACAATGGGAGTGACTGGATTATGGCATTTGTTTCATTGTTCTTTCCCTTGTCTGGTCTTGTGTTGCAAAGACTTGAGTTGACAGTATAGTCTCTCCTGACATGCATGTGAATGCTATTGAGGTTGCTGATTAGCAGAAATGGATATTCAAAAATATATATTTTTTTTCGTGAATGGAAATTACAGATGACCACTTCCTGTGCATAACTTTTACAATGCAGAATTGCAGACTGTGGCATTTTATGATTGTGGAAGAGTTGTCTGGCTTTAGACTAGTCTATACAGTACAGCATATGTCAGCTAATATATATTTTATTTAGCTTAGTTATTTCTTGAGGCATTTATTTAATTGACATGTGAGTGTTGAGCAACATCATTTTAACTGGGTTTCTTATGTTCTGTAGTAAACAAGTCGCAATTCACTCGTCATATTGTGTTGATTTACCTTTAACAAGATTATTGTTTACTTAATCCTTAAATATTACATGTGCTCCGTACAGATTCGCTTGTCTCCCTCTAATTTCATATTTGCCACAAAGCTGTCATGCAGTAGTAGGGTGACCACACCATGTTGTGTTGTTGTTTGCAGGAGGCGGGTGTGTGCACTCTTAAAATAGGTCCCGGTCTTGCCCCATCCTATCTCTCTCTCTCTCTCTGCGTGGGTTCATAGGTCATCGGTGCCTCGTGTTTATAAACACTGTCTTATTGGCAGCAGTGAAGTAGGCTTGTATGTCTGCCTAGAGCCAGAAACACCATCACACACATAGACACACACACAACTCTTATTCTATCCAACTCAATTTCACACACCGCTCGGTCAAAGGAAAGGAAGGCACACGCACCAGTAAGTAGCCTTGTTCTCAATTTTCCACGGATTGTTTTAATTTTGAATTTGAAGCCTCGTTATACATTCAACTGCATGTCATTGATTTTATTGGACAGGGTTCTGAAGTACCTTTTTTTGGTGAGGATTCTGTGTTTTATTTTTTTTAAAGTTTGTTTAATTAAGTTTCAGTACAATGGGGTGATTAAATTATTTTCAAAGCGGATTTCATTTAGTTTTGACAGTTAATGCTTCGTGTTGATACATGGACCCTTACGGGTCCATTTGGTTCCATTCGTACACCCTCAGGATTGCAGTGTATGTATGGTAATGCTGCTTTCTTTGATGTTGTGAACTGACGTAGCGAGGTAGCTCTGTGCACCCTGACGTGGCCCACATGAGGAAGTGCATAGTAAGCTAATAGTTAGCTGCTGATAAGCTCTGATCTCATCTGCAGCGTTATCTATCGAGGCTTTGAGTCACACACACTGGGCCTCTGTAACCAAGTTCCACCTGCAAAGCCGTTAACACTTTACTTAGTAGTTTTCGCTGATACCGAATCTTCTGCATAGTCAGCATTTAAAGTTGGGTCAAAAAAAGAGAGAGAAAAATAACTCTCCAGAGCATAATCTACCTTAAATGGATTTTTTGGAGGTGATTTGGATTCGTATTTTGTGGTAAAAGAAAGATTGTTGTCTTACTGCAAAACATTATTTTATTGCTCTACACTGTGCTATTGATTGCCTGTGTCATCACCTTTTTTTTTTTTTTAATGTTTTTTTTTTAAGTTAGGCTCTTGTGCAATATTACTTGTTCACTGGTCACTTGGAATCTCTGTGCTCAGAAAGCCGGTTCTTGCTGACTTTCTTTCACCGGCCCCCTGTTGCCTGCGCCATTGTTAACACCTACCAGCATGTGTGCAATCTGTGGTTAACGGCTTGCTTTGACACCTGTGGGGAGCAGTGCCTATTTCTTTGCCTTTTTGTTTTCGACATTAGTTCGGTTGTGAGAAACCTCTGCTGCGATGACCATTCAAGTCTCCGGTGACACATGTACAGCACAACCAGCTCACTAACAAGCTGGCATCGGAGAAGTGTGAGCTCATTACATGTCCAGCACGCGTAGGCGAGGGGTACTGCTGAAGCCCTCCGCTCCGAGTTACATTCCAACTGTATACCCCTGGTGGGCAATTTGTGAGAGAGGCTGTGTGGTCATCTCTGCAGTCTCTCACCCTCTACCTCACCCTCTACCTCTACCTCTCACTCTCTCTCTCTCTCTCTCTCTCTATGCACTCTTTAAAAAAAAACAGATTTATTCTTCAATTATTGTAGTTACTATTCAGTAGTCTTCCCACTCCCCCACCGTCTTCCCTCCCTCCGTCTCTTACCCAAGCACCCACAGGCTCCACTGGAGACCTTATGAGGATCATTTGACTGGAATGATATCGTTGCTTCCGGCTTTTTCTTTTTATTTGGTTGGTGGGGGAAAAAACAAGCAATTAGTTACATGTTTCTCAGTGGAGAGTTTATTGTGTTCCTGGGAGCTCATTATTTGTCCAATCGTTATCTATATCAAAGTTGTTGCTGGGAGCTACATGTGGGTGCTATGAATAATATTGTGTATGTATTACATTATATTGAGCCTGTAGCCTATAAGGTCTATTGTTTTCTGCCATGCACTGTCCCTTGGCAGTACAGGACCTGATTTTCTTTTTGTGTCTGGATGTCAGGATGAACTGCGTTGTGTGTAAATGTTTTTTTTATCATAATTACATTTTTACTTGGACCTCAGTTGGACTGATACTGTACTTTACTGTCTTTATTATACATTACTCAAGGTAAGACTCATTCCCACAGCATGAACACGTAAAACATTTTGGCAGACGCCTGAGTGACATGTTATTTGTCCCCCTTCCACAGGGGACCAGCGAGTGAGGGGACAATGCGAGTCCACGTGCACACCAAGTTCTGCTTCCTGTGCGTGCTCACCTTCCTGTTCCATCAGTGCAGCCACTGCCATGGCGAAGAAGGTCACCACCACGATCACGAGCACGAACACACCCACGACGACCGGCAGATCTCCCAGGCACCCTATTTAGGTGCCACTCCGTCCCAAGGTTTGGGATTTGGGATTTTTCATTATAGTTTAGGTTTAGTTAGTTTTGACATTTCTATATATATATAATTAGTTAGTTTTAATTCGTTTTTAGAGCGGGTTTGCTAGTTTTTATTTTATTATTATTATTAGTTAGTTTAGATTGTTTTTAGTGTTCTTCATACTTCATACTTTGTTATTTGTCAGCAGGATTCAAAATGGTCAGCGTAAGAAGGCATATTGTGTAATAATACGGGCATTTTGTCTATCATTTCAGTTTGTTTTTGTTAGTTTAGTAAACACACAATAGTTTCAGTTACCGTTCTTTTTTTCTTTTTTTTATTTAGTTCAGTTAACATTTTTTTTTTGTTGCTAACTATAATAACCTTGCTCCGTCCCCAGGGTCCGAGAGCCCCTCGCCGGGAGATACTGCTGCTCCTCTGCTGGAGGAAGAGCAGCGCTTCTACATCCAGCAGCTGTTCAGCCGCTACGGCCAGAAGGACACGCTGGACTTCCAGGGCTTCCAGCGTCTGCTTGGAAGCCTGGGCCTGGGCGAGCTCAAAGTGGTGGGCATGGAGCACGAGGAGCTGGGCCACGACCACGTGGCTCACCTGGACGTGCTGGAGGTGCAGGAGGGCCTGCACTCGCACGTGCCCACCCACGACGACGGGCACAAGCATTCGCACGGCAAGGCCGCGTCGCAAGGCCTAGACCACCCGCACACCCACCATCACACAGAACAGAGACCCACAGAGAGCAGCCAGCAGCAGTCCCCTCCGCCTGGCGGCAGTGCTCCGAGGATGGACCATGACCATAAACACGAGAATGACTATAACCATGACCACGATCATGAAAACGGTCACGGGCATGATGAAGGAGAACACAACCATGACCACGATGAGACAAAGGTCCAGGAAAATGAACACAAACATGCTCACGAGCAAGACAATGAACACAAACATGCTCACGAGCAAGACAATGAACACAAACATGCTCACGAGCAAGACAATGATCACAGACACCATCACCATGACCACCATGGGCATCACGAGCACGGACATGAAAACGATCACGATGGCAAACGATCACAGAGTGTAGACGTTCCTCCCATCCGCCAGGAGCAGCCGCCATCATCAGCTCAGTTGGAGCCCTCACAGGTAGGCCTGCATCTATTGATTATTTTCAATATAGCAATAATTATATCAATTACTTTTTCAATTCATTGAATACTATTTTTTTTATCTTTATTTACATATATCAACAAATCGATTAACCTCTTAATCCTTACCACTTAATTTATTTATTTTCTTAGTCGCACACCGGTGTCGTACAAAAGTAGTGGAAAATTCTAATGTAATCCTGGGATATACCAACCCGGGGAGAGCAACGGACTATCCCCATACTTCCTTCTATGCATGAGGAGTTCTTGAGAGGGGCAGGGCTCGACAGTGCGACTAGGTACTCGCATTTGCGACTAAAAATATCACCGTGCGAGTTGTAAAATTAAATTTGTAGCACAGGATTACAGGATTTGACCATTCAATCGTGATAAAGACAAGTCTCTGTTCACAGCAAGTGCACATTCTATAGTCGTGGTTCTATACCTAAATTTATATTTCTGAACGGCGGTGTCGTTCGCCAAAAAGAGGAGAGCTACAAGCTAACAATGTGTCGAGGCTCAATGCGGTGTTCATTTGAAGATCTGTCCCCTTTGCTCCCACCGCCCCTCCCTGTGTTGCTGCTCCGTGCTCTTCCCTGTCACTGCTTGCTGAGTGCTGACTGTCAGCAGCGGCAGACAGAAAAGAAGTCAGAGCGAACTCAGCGGGATAGCATTAGCATGATAGCACAGATTCAGAAGGAATTGCTTGGACCCTGACACGTTATTTGCAAAGTTTGTTTGTAATTTTCAAAGTTCAAACGTAACTTACTTTTAACCAAACGCGGGTGAAACAGCGTGCACCCGTGCACGCACGCGCGCACACACACACACACACACACACACACACACACATGGAGTGGACGGATTGATGTTTATCAAAAACAACCCTTGCTTAGCGTTTGCTTACAAAAGCGTGTGCCCAGCATAAATGATAATGCGAATGACCGAACTGGCTGGATTAACGTATTAATATCAGTCAAGTCAAAGCCAAGGAGAATGTTACAATACTAATTCACCATTGAGCAGCCTCTGCACTGTCTGAATGTCACACTAACATGATAGAACGGCAGGATAAAAACGGATATCCTGTCTATCCATCCATGAGCAACATATTATCTATCTAGCTCTGGTCCATAGCTCTAATGTGTTGCACGTATTAGAGGTATGGAACAGAGCTACTATCGATCTATCTACAAAGTATTAGCATAAAACAAATTGATTATATAGATTATATGAAAACAAACATAACAATGATTTCATGATGCATATCACTATTTTGTGATAATTGCTGAAAAGATAGTAATATAATATTTTGACATATTATTTTCCACCCCTACCTCATATCACTTCATTAAAGAAAAATCACACCATGTTAAGTGAGGGGCGCTCTTGTCATCATACATCATCAGATATCATCTCATACTGGCCAATCAGAATGCCTGTTGCCTGTGATTGGTTAGCTGATTTGCATATGACATACATTTTCCCTTCAATGTCAATGGCGTTTAATTTATGTTGATTGTCAATGGCTCATTTTGAGATGTGTGGGGACAAAGGCTGTATATAGGAGGGGCTAGCGCCCCTTAAAAATACATCATTTTTCATCGTGCTCCTAAAATAATTTGTGTGCTACTAGATTTTTCAACGTAGGCGCACACGTGCTACTTTTGGTTGGACGTAGCAAGTGAATAGTATAAATGTATGGATTCTCAATTTTTTAATTATGTTTAAATGATCGATTACTTAAATTTGTTGCACCTGTTCACAGGTCTCACAGGAGCAGCCGACAGAGAGCACATCAGCGGTCGTCCAGTCGTCGTCACTTGTCTCTGGTGCTGAGGTCTCCGCTGCCCCGACCGCCCCCGCAGACAGCAGGCCCAAGAGGCCGGGACGGAAGCCAGCTAGGGGGGGCAAGGTCAGGGAACGGGGGCGAAACAAAACGGCCGTACCCGTCTCGCCCCCGCCCACAGCGGAGCACAAGCTTAACCACGACCACGATAACGATCATGAACAGACTCACGAGCACGACCACAGCCATGATGGCAGCCATTCCCATAAGAAAAAGAGGGAGGCACCCACCGTGCCAACCGAGCAGCGGGGGCTTAAACATGACCAGGATAACGATCACGAACAGAATCGCGGCGATGATCACAACCACAGTCATTCCCGTAAGAAAAAGAGGGAGGCACCGAGTGGGAATGTGAAGCCTACCGTGCCAGCTCTGCCAGGGCATTCAGTCGGAATTTTTCACCCTCACCAGCACGAGGAGGTACAACTAACATCTACTGTGTTTTTTTAGTGTTGTAGGATCAGAATGCAAGAAGCAATGGGACAAGGAGTTGTCGAGCAGGGATTGTTATGAAAGGGTGCTATTGGATGTACTGTATGCACACAGCAGTATGATTATTATGTATTGGAATGCCTTTAACCAGAGAACTTACCTGAAGTAGCAGTTCCATAAATAAGGTTACCATTCGATAAACTGCCTAATAATAATTGGCTCCCAATCAGAGTTATTCTGGTTCAATATGGCGGAAGCTGCGTGCATAAACGGAAACATACAGAATATAGGGCCATGTTTAGCGGGCATGTTTAGACTGATAATTAGACATGGGCCCCCATTGATTTCACAACAGTTATTTATTTTATGTTTTTGTATTTGGGGATGGGGCGTAAATTGACAAGACTCCTTGTTAAAGCAGTGGTTGGTACCAATTATTGAACTTAATGGAGGTTGAAACCTCAAGTTCTCTCCAAACCACATACATGCTATATTAACCTTTCTATTATAAAATGAAAAGGGTAAGCCTTGCATGCAGATTTGCCAGAAATCCTTCCATTTCCACTGGCATATACAAGCGGTGCTGCTACATCCAAGCCTCCACCCCACCCCGTGCCAAATTCACTATTTGCTATCAAACTAGATTTTACGGAAACCGAGTAGACACAAAATATAGTTTGTTACTTGCCAGAGTGTCTGGGTAGAGTAGATAAACACCAACCACAATTACCTCTCTTCCTGAATCTATCATTCTCCCCCAGGGGGGTCTTTTAATCGTTATATTTTTCGAGTTAAAGGATGGGTAATGATTGTGCCCTTAAGCAAGACACTTTAATCCCTAATTTCTCCAGCAGAGCTACTCTGGGGCAGCTCCAAAAGGGTTCAGTGCAGTAAAACTCAATTGTACCCCGCTCCAACCGTGACTAAAGTCTCTCCTCACCCGCTTCAAATGTTATCAACCGATATTCACCAGTAGGTTACTATACTGGACACAATCAAGCCAGCAGGCTCACCTTTCGCTGAACTGATAACATTTATGACTGATATGAGGTTAGGGGACATACAGGCCAGTTAAGACTGAGGTTAGGGTTAGAGTCAGTAATAGTTGGACAACGCGACCAATCCCACGTTGAACGTTTCCTAATCAAAGCCAGTAGGCTCCAGGCGAGCCTGCATTCGACTGATAAGTAACCTACTGGTTTGATTTTGATACAAATCCGTTGCTCTCCTCCTCCCTCCTGCAGTGTTTGAACCTGACCCAGCTTCTCTCCTACTACGGCCTGAGCCCCGACTCGCTCATCTCCCCCGAAGAGTTCACCTTCCTGTGTCCGGCTCTGCTCTACCAAATAGACATGAGGGTCTGCATTCACCACTACCACCAGGTGGTAGACGTGGAGGAGGAGGCCCTGGAGCACGTCAACCCCGGTAAGAGACGGCCGCCGCGTCGACCATATTTACACCACATGCGCCAGCATTTTGCTCCTGCTTTGAGGACCCCTTACCCTCGAAAATGAGATGCTGCATCTCAAGGGGCTTATCCTCTAGACTAGTCTAGTGCACTGGGACCCATTTGTGGGACACATTTTTATTGGTCCCTTAATGTTTTGGTTTCCTACATTTTGTTTTAAATTATTATTTCAAAACCTTCCCAAAAAGCTTATTTTTCATGAATTCAAAACAAATTCAATTAGATTTTTCAGTAATTTCATGAAAAAATAAAGGAAAAATATAAGAAATTCCATACATTAGAAAACAAATGTTTAAGAAGTAGTGAAAATAGCTAATAATCTACAAGCTCACAACATGGCACGAAGTGATGTGTTGTGAGCTTGTAGATCTGCTACCACTAGTGAAATTTCTAAATAAAGGTGTGATGGTGGGCTATGATCATGAACTTTGTCTATATCACCCGAACCCTAGAGGGATGGAAAGTAACCCTTGCGTTAACCTTGACAACTTTGCTGTTTACCACGTGTTTCTTTTCCTCCTTTTCTATTGGCCTCAGCATCACCCGGGGGTCCGCAAACCAATTGTCACTAATGCTGGGGTGTCGCACGGGTCTATTGACACGTCGTCTGAGCTCATCAGTGGTGTGACTGCTGTAGAGCTTGTATTTGCACAATGGATCAAGTCACAGGCTTGTTTAGACCCTTTAGTAAACAATCACTGGGATACAATCACAGAAGCTGTTCTGAGTCAACATGGTTGAAGTTAAAAGGTTGCTACCACTCAATTCACACATGTTATTCCTTTTGCTTTTTGGACTCGAGTCAATAGCGTACTTACCATTGGTCCGATCGACTACCTACCCCAAACCCTCACCCTAACCATAACCGCGAGCACGGGGCAGCACACCTAAATCTAACCCCCAACCCTATCCCTAGTTGGACCAATGCTCCGTCGAACCAATGATATGTCGGACCAAAGTATGCTCCCCGAGTCAATATGCATGAACATAAATAATAGTGAGAAAAAAGCACCTTTTGTATACAGCAAGTGAAGTGCTAGGTATTTAATAATAAACCTGTATTAACCACTTAAACTCTCTAGACATTTTGTAGTCAGTTCACATGTGGCATTTATACAGTATCTGCTTGTCGAGAGTTATTGTATATTTTCAACTGGGGCATTTGGAAGGGTTTTAACTCTTTTTAGGCAAGCGCCTTGCGTTCTCAGCTGGGAAGAAACCATTTGGTGGATTCACAGCCGAAGCAGAATGCACATTAAAATCACACAAACATAGGCAATGCATATACGAGAAATTTTCTACAGGCCGGCATGAAAAGATATGCAGCAGACAACAAACTCTCGGTAATAACATGGAAACCACAGTATCAACCCTCCTAAGCCATTGATTGCCTAACATAATGCCATAAAAGATTCACAACCTAATGCCCTCCTGAAGGGAGCTTTGTGAGTCAGAGATGACAATAATTGTAAAATGATAAATGGTGCATTTAATGTAGTGAATTTAGAAGCGCTTTAGACTGTGCACTACATTCACACATTTCACACGCCGACGGCAGAGGAAACCATGCAAGGCGCCAACCTGCTCTTTGGGAGCAGTTAGGGGATCAGTGACTCAAGGACGCATCGAACTGAACTGGGAATCGTCCGATTCCCAAGTGGACACTCTACCTCCTGAGCCACTGCCGCCTCTGTCTGAGCTAAAATCTTAATTTTATGGTGGTAATAATTGTAAAATCACTGTAAAATCTTCAGTGTTGATTTATCTTTTTTTTCGTGACCGAGGGAGTTACAAATCTCCCATTTGTACACTTTAAAGGAGTTCATGAACACTGAGGATTTTAACATGTCCTGTTGAATTCTTTCATGTGGTTGTTGGTGCAGAAGCGCAGGCAGAACTCCCAGAGCTGGAACGACACAGATCAGCACACAATAGTCACAATTACATTTCAAACTGTCTCAGGGTATGGGAACGGAAGATACTTGAGCCCTGAAAAGTGCTGCTATTTGCCTTTTTTAAAGTAAGATGAGAATGCAATCAAGATGGCCCAAACCCCAGTGTTATTGGCCATTGTTGGTTACCAATTTCATGCCTCCTGCGTCCTCCCCCCATCCCCAACACCAATGCATCATTAACTTTTATAGGCGGGATGGAGAAACCACAGCCTTGTAATGGCCCTGAGATTGCAAAATGACATGCTTGTGATGGTCGTGCACCAGTCGTAAGGTCAGGAAAGTAGCTGCCCCCTCCCCCCTCATGAGTTTTATTACAGTCCCTCTGTTTAGCTGTGTCTATGCCAAAAGCTGTACAAGAACAAGTCGCATGATCTGGTTGGTGGTGCTGTTAAAGATTGCCTTTGAACCATCTCACATCACGCACACCAATGCTTGGGCCCTACACCATCGTCAACATCATCATAAAAATAAAACCGTAGACTATAAGTCTTCAAGGAGCTCCTGGATCAACAGAATGTAAACAAAATAATCACACCCGTGTGAAGTGAGGGGCGCTAATATATTAAAGTCTAACTCATGTTGAATAGGTGATGTAATGGTGATGTAAAACAAACGGTGCAAAGACAAACATTAAACGCCATTAACAATAAAGAGACAATATGATGTAAATGACACATTTTGACGTAAATCTTCCCTTCATTGGCAATGCGTTTACAAAACAAACATTGAACTAAATGTGTGTATTGGAGGGGCTAGCGCCCCTCAAAGGTAACACCCGTGTGAAGTGAAGGGCCCTCTTGACATCGTACATCATCCAATAAAAAATGTATACACTTCTTCATGAATTAATTATTTGTCAACTTATGTTATCTTTTAACCATGATACAATGTTTAAAAAAAACTCATCTTTTCACCATTATCATGTAAGATGACAACTGAATTAATTTGATTCGTTAGCAGATTTGCTCATCTACATTGTCCTTTCATTGTCAATGTAATTTAATGTTTGTGTTGCCACAAAGTTACGTCATTTCAGGCAAATATGACGTAAACCCTCCTCATTGTCAATGGCAAATGTGAGACGTGACGGGACGAAAAACTCTATAGGGTATATTTGAGGGGCTGGCACCCCTCAAAAGTCATACCCGTGTGAAGTGAGGGGCACCCTTATCATCATACATCATCTCATTCCGGCCAATCACAATGTGTATCCTCACCTTCGTCTTAGAATTGGACAGGATGATTTAGATCACAAGTTATTAACTTTTTAACATTTTAGTTGTCGGCTAAACAGGCAGGGAACATTTTCGATGTCACTGTTGTGCAACACAGAGGATTGCGCAACAAGCACTCCTAGACCGTAGAGTGATCCCATGACATCTACGTCATGGGCCCTTAAACTGTTCAAAACAAAACCATAAAACCTCAGGACTTATTTTATTTTATTATAATGTTGTTTTACATTATTCCTCCCGGGGAGGATTTGCTGAGCACATACTGTGCTTCATAATCATACAGCAGCACACATTCACACTTTCTGGCTTTAGCTAGCTAATGAGACAACTTCCTTTCAAGATGCTGTCAGAAGAAATAAACAAGGAGAAGTTTGTTTCCTATTTTGAAAATGTTGTCTTGTGATCTTCTGGACCAAAGCCCACTTCCTATAAGTGGGGTCTTTGAGGGACATTCCACGGCGTCCCCAGCCAAAGTTGTTAATATATCATCGAATCCAATTGCTTTAAAACAGAGGTGTGTGTGTGTGTATATATATAAATAAAATAATAATAATACAATAATAATAATAATATATATATATAATTGACCAAATTGTCAAATAATAAAATTGTCGTCGTGAGCTCAAGATTCCTCCCCTCAAGTCTGGAGTCGAGGCCCATAGGCAGCATGTAAAGTGTGCGTTAGTAATTGTCTTGACAGACAGACCCATCTAGCCAATCAGTGTAACAAAAAGCTGACGTCACCACACAGTGCGCTAGTCTGCTCCTCATGCATGAAAGACACGATGCCACGTTAAAAACAACAAGGTCTGATTAGTTTCTACTTCATGCGTGAGCTAGATATGTTGGATATATGTCCGTCTATATCTGAAATAACTGCTGTTCTTATTGCTTCTGCGTAAACTAGTAAACTTTGCGTTGATGGTTGTGGTTTTGAAAGTACTGCAGCATGAATGTTACGTCGCCATATACACATGAACCAATCAGAGGCGAGTGGGAACCAACGCTCTAAGCTAATATGCTCACCAAATCTGTTGTCATGATGAGAAGCATCATCTTTCATTAGGTATTATGTTACCACAGCAACGAGATCGTTCTAACCTGTAAGACCTAAGGCTACAAAATGTCTGCTAAATAAAAACAGTTGCTGTATCAGTGGTGCAAGGCAGTCCAAAGTTATTTACATAAAACGTTAATCATTCATACATAAATACAAAATAAACACATTATAAAAGAACAGAATAAAAGTGTAAAATTACAGTGCAGAAGATTGTTTTAAAATTATATCAAAAGGCAGCAGCAAACTAACGTGTGTTTTTTGTTGCTATGATTTCAAAGAACTTAGCAGACTTGCGGTTTTCTGTGTGTTAGTGCCAGATATGTTGTGCATACTACAAACACTTTCTCCACATCTACTTCTGATTCTGGGGGAACAGAAAGATAGCAGACATGACCTGAGAGAGATCTGGATGGTTTATGATATTGTAATCGTACACGATCAGAAATGTGAGAAAATGTATTCCTCACACTGTCAAAGAGGCCTCTGTTTTCCCTCTGAAGATCAATGTCCACAGGGGTTGGTCTTGACCTGTTCAGTTCATATAAAATAGAATATTACAGCCTTCCTGTATTCTTCTATCCCTCCTAATCATGTCTAGTGGCAATGGCTTGGTGATCCTTTCTCAAAGTATCGATTATCCCCTTTTTATGCTTTATGCTTCACACCACATCCCTAAATTGATAGCGTTCAAATAGAAAAGCCACAAACAGGAAGGGAGGTTATATTGGCAAATTCAAACGTGTCAGGTACAGATGAGCATGTCATTGCATACCAAACAGCAAGGACTGCTCTAGGGCCTCATGAGGTCCTGCGGTTTATGAGAATTTACTGTGAAATCAATGTTCTAAAGTTAACGAATGCCTGGTCATGAAATTCTCATAAAACTATAAAAGTCAAAGGCTTGCTACAAACAATATAAAAGCCTGGTTTCAGTATTAGGTGAAAAAATAACAAGCTATACAATTGGCATTAAACTAAAGTCAGCATTTTCCTTGAGATTTATGTGCGTGTGTGTACTCTTTGGCCCATACGGTGTGGAGCAAACAACCATCCACAATAGATCAAAACAGGCCGCCTGGCTACAGCTAACTGGCTAGCATTACACTTAAGGTGGCCTTACACTAGCACCACACACTACAGGATAATCAGGCCCGATTATTTTATCCGATTATTTTATGCAGCACACACTACACGGTTTTAAAACTCGGACGCAGCGCACCCAAGGATTCTCGGCCCCGAGGGAGTGGAGTGGAGAGGAGAGGGGCAGAGCAAATATCAAACATTCTTGATGTTGATCGGGCCGAGCAGATCGGAGGGATTACGATTGGATCTTTTATACACTCACACTAGACGATAATTTATCCCTGAGAATCGCTACCGATTGAGTCGGGCACCCCCGAGCGTCAAAAATGCCTGATTATCGGCTAGTGTACGGCCACCTTTACTGTATACCTGGGATTATACCTCACATTATACCACATCAACCATAACGTCCCTATTCTGGGGCGAACAAGTGCCAAAAATAGCAGATCTATAAGCTTATAATGCCTCGTGTTGCGACGTGTTTTAGATCTGCTGTTTTAAACCTTTTAGAACGATGTATACCACAAATTAAATGAAAATAACAATGTTTTTCTCTATTGTCATATGAACACCAATTATGTTTTCTTCCTGTAAAACAAAATATACCTTGTGCTTAACTGCTTATAGGCTTGAACCAACCAATAACATCCACCCATCAATCTATGAGATATATTTTTGTTAAAATAAGTGTTAAATTATAGTCTGATGATGGTTATCATTGCAGTATAGAGTGTTTGTATTGGAGTACCCCTCCAGATCTTTAGTAAATGGCAAGAGCATTTTCAGGTTGGGATACCTATTTTAACCAATCGGTACAGAAAACTCATACAAGAGAAAAAGTTAAATTGGAAGTTATTAGCAGATAAAATGGAACTGGAACACTGTAAAATTGAAGCTGATTTTCTCTTACTCAAAGAAATATCACTTGCAATGCATTCCCACCGCATTCCTCTCAACGTTATGTCCCGCCTGCTTATCCTCACTCTACTAAAATGTCATGATAAGGAAGTTAGGTGCCGTTTTATGTGGACGTAAAACCCATTTCCACACTACAGACTCTTGTATCATCATTTTAAGGCATCTACTTTCACATTGCATTTGTTTTCAGCTCCAGTTTAGAGCATTTCCTTTCATTATTTTTCATTCCGTAAGTGTGTGCCATTAGTCCAAACTACCAAATGAATACCAAAGCACATGGTGAGGTCTTGTGTGGGAGTGAATGCCTCTAGAGTTGCGCTTATTAAAAATAAAAAGACGTCTAGAAAGTTTTCCACTAAAGAACTGAATAATGCTGTCAGACTGAGCATGTGTTAAAGTTACAGGTCGAGAATGGAGGACGTCCCCGGCAGTACCCTCCTCTTAAATCTGTAATTATTACACACACTCGCACTCCAGAGACGGCCACAACACTTTCAGATCTGGCAGCAGTGTGCTAACACTGAAAGAAATCTGAT
This sequence comes from Protomyctophum bolini, assembly GCF_963924005.1. Classification (NCBI taxonomy): domain Eukaryota; kingdom Metazoa; phylum Chordata; class Actinopteri; order Myctophiformes; family Myctophidae; genus Protomyctophum; species Protomyctophum bolini. The sequence goes on along the minus strand of NC_137877.1, from coordinate 17,044,377 downwards.
GACATTGTGGATGATGGCATATAGGAGCCAAAAGGGCAGCGGTGACTCCTCATTAACGGAGAGCTGGAGGCAGTGGATGCTCTCCCACGATGCGCCAAAGACACAACCATGCCAAGGCGCTAACACTCATTTACCTCCCGCTGATATCCTTGGGGGTCTTCTGGAAAAAATGCATTCGGGTTCTTTCTACTCTCCACACCGCTCACACCCCGCCCTCCTCAGTCCCCCTCCCCCCCCTCCCCCTTGTCTCGTTTTTTTTGCGCCTTGCCAATTAGGAGAGCCTAAGCGACAACCGAGGGCCATTTTAGTTTTTTCTTCTGAGCCATGGCTTGCAGGAGACTAGTAATTGGACAGAGGACACAGACCATCGGTTCTCCTCGGTTTTGCTTCTCCTTGTCATTCCCTCTCAGCTGGAGTATCCCTCCAACACCAAATATCCACTAGAGCCCGACCCATGCCAGACAGAGGGGCCGATCCCAATTTGAGAGTCCTCAACCGCCGTTTTAACTCATTTTGTCAAATTAAACGTTTTCTTATCAATTTGAAAAACGTAATAAAATAATAATCCCCCCCCCCCCCATCTTATTCACATTGATCCACTCTCTGGGGTCTTATGACAAGAGAACAGTGTCTTGTTCAGTGAAGTGGGCTAATTTAATTTAGATGGGTTGGAAGAAAGGATCACGCTTTGACTACTGTTTGACTCAAGGGGTTGACGTGGGATAGTGAGCATAGGTTCAGCCTGCTATTGACTGAGACCCAGATCTTACATCTCTATAGTTTTGAGGCAGGCGTTTCAAAGATTGTTTACACTGGAGCAGGCGACAAACTACGAATTGGACAGCATCAGAGACTAGTCATTGTGTCATGGTTTTTTGTAGCGCTTCCTTAATCGCGCAGAGCAAGCAATGTTCTGCCTTTAATACCCCAGACCCCACTTAAATCCCTAGTTGGAAATAGGTTCACAGACACAGACCTTGTTGGTATATCCCGTGTGGACCCAGTAACACCTACAGTAAACCTGGGTTTATCTGGATTGGTACTTCAGTGCTGCTCCAGAACCGCACTAAATGTACTAGGCTACAGTAAAAATGTTTTCATGGAGAAAAAAACTAAGTTCTATTACTTGGATAGATGATGTGTACACAAACATTTTCCCCTATTTATGTCAAACTGTCGCAGTGTCAAGGCTACAAGGCAGGCTTCCAAAAGCTAATGGCTGTGTAATTAGCACTTAAAGCGTCAAGCCCTGCCTCTTTCATTAGGATTGCCCTCCCAGGAGGGACTCTAGTCCCTCTTTTGTTTTAGTTATTTTTCTCGAGCGGACTTGCTGCCTTTGGGGACATTCTTTTCGTAATAATTTTAAATCCTCCAGCTGTTAAATGGGACAGGAACAGCTTGATTCTCTCCCCCCCCCCCCCTCCTCCATGGCTGTTCCACTTCCTATATCTCATCTTCGCAACTCACACCACTAGGGATTGATTAGGGAAGGGAAGGATGCATGTCTGACTCCGTCCTAATGTGATTTCCCTAAATGATAATTGGTATTTAGTCAAAGACATTTTCCCCCTTAGGCGAAGTGTCGGCTTTTGTGTCTTCTTTAATTGATTGACGCTTTGTGTGCTAACTACGCATATTCTATTTTTTTTTAAACTGCCATACTGACTTGTGTACAGAAATGTGAATGCGTAGTAATGTCCATGACCCAGCAGTTATCGTCCATGTGCAGTTGAGCAAAGGCACTTAACTCCCCATTCTGTCTATACTATAGTACTTCAGCTGCGTTGAGGAGGACAGTGGAATTGTGCACGGTTGCTCCGTCGTGTTAACCACTTAAAACCTATACACTTTTTCTCAAGCTCACAACGCATCGTGACATATAGAGGGTATGCGCATGCTTAAAGTGAATGGAATGAATCGAGTGGCAAATCGAGTGGCAAAGCAACATGCAAAGTGATTTTAACATTGTTTAATGTGGTTTAATGCAATCAGATACGACTTTTCTGTTTGGATGCATGGGTTGTCAAGGCCAAAGTAGTTTTTTGCCACTCAGTAGGCATTGCTGCATAACTTCTGGGTTTGATGATGATGTCACACGCATACCCTCTATAGTGAGCTTGTAGATCAGCCATTTTTTTTGCTAATAAACTACATCATGTGGCAGCCAAGTCTATGGACTTTTTATGTTTATTTAGAGCCTAATTATAAATTCCCCGTTGCAAGCCAGGGGGGGGGGGCATACTTAGTTTATCTAGTCATTGGTTAGACATTAGGTTGGTGAGGGGTCCGTTAAAACAACCGGATTAAGGTTGGTGAGGGGTGCGTTAAAACGACCGGATTAAGGTTGGTGAGGGGTGCGTTAAAACGACCGGATTAAGGTTGGTGAGGGGTGCGTTAAAACGACCGGATTAAGGTTGGTGAGGGGTGCGTTAAAACGACCGGATTAAGGTTTGTGAGGGATGCGTCAAGGGTTGGGAGAGGGTTAAGGTTAGGTTTAGGTGTGCTGCCCCGTGGGAGGTTAGGGTTAGGGTGACGGTTTGAGATAGGTTGTAGGACTAATGACTGGTCTAACCAATGACTAGTCTAAACTAAGTACTATGGACTTTAATGTGTTTGTTTTAAGGTAGTTCTTATGTAATTATTTGCCAGCAAAGTCTATGGACTTTAATGTGTGTGTTTTTGGCAGTAAATGATGACGTAAGATGTCCTCTCGATATAAATACATCGTGAACAATGAAAAAGGACATGAGGATATCACATGCTCCCAAAAAGAGGGGTGGAAGAACATGATATTAGGGGAAAAGAGTCACAAGGGTGTCCCTCGTATGACCCCTAAAGGAAAACGTAGGAAACAGCCGTCAAGCCAAAACATCCAAGTAATTACGGCATAGGCCAAACAAGTCTATGGACTTTTAATATTGGTTGAGAGCTTAATTATAATCTATGCCTATAATTAACACAAGACATCATGTCGCTGATATAAATACATCTTGTAATTAATGTATTTAATTTTTCACAGACATTAGAACATCAACATGGTCCCAAAAATCTGGGCGCCCCAACATGAGTATTTATTTCATAAATACCAGATGTACGGTATTTGTCACAATTTTAAATAGCTGTGAAATAACTCACTGGAATTGTAACGATATCTGAGATTCTTGTATAACTTTTAAACGTTCAAAAAGGACAAACAAAAACTTTTTGTGAAGTAAAGCTTTTCTGATAAAAAAAACTAACACGACTGAAGGAATGTGACTGGTTCTACCACGAATCAATCGATCAAATGTAAAAGGTTTGTTTACAGACCTCTGTTTTGTTGTATGTTAGGAAATGAAGACTCAAGAAAGAGAAGTTGGGCCAAAGGAGTCACAAGGCTGACTTCTGTTTGAACCAACTACCCCCAAGGGGTTGGGGGGTGTGTGTGTGAGAGAGTGTACATTGCATTCATTGTACCTTAATCACAGTACAGGGGTGGAATTTCTGCTGCCATGGTCATCTAGTACTCCCTGAATGCCTCGTTCATGTCAATTGTGTGTAAGATGAGTATTGTCTGTGAGGTGGGAGTTGTCGGCGTGCCGTGCACACACACTCATGCGTGTATACTAGGGCTGGGACTCGATTAAACATTTGAATCTAATTAATTAGAGTCTTTGTAATTAATTAATCTTGATTAATCGCATTTTAATCGCATATCGATAATCAACCTGAGAACAGTGAGAAACCTTTTTTCTTTTTGGTATCCCAGTGAATCAATGAATAGTGACTATACATTATACATTCTCACATTGTACTATACTTGTGGGGACCCTCACTATACTTGTATAGTAATACAAGTATATACACACACACACACACACACACACACACACACACACTGCTGCCTCTCTGTCAACAGGACTGCCATATCTGAATGCCAGCAGTGCAGGGTCTGGTAACGGTTTAGCAGACACACCAGCAGCTCTGGTGTGACATTGAATTTCACACTACATTAAACATTTTGCCCTCTGTAACAAGCACTGGGAGCTTCTATTTTTTCTTCTTCTTTAGCTGGCACCGCTGACAGACACTTTGCATGACACTGTGCTTTTCAGATTTCTTTCTTTTTCCCCCTGCTTTCTGCTTCACGTCTCCCATCGGCAGACTTGAATGAAAAATGAGGTGATGGGGGATTTTGCTGAAATATACAATTTACTGCCTTTGCTTTTGGCCTCCCATTGCCTCCTCCCAAGGACGTGGAGTTGAGTCCCCTCTGTACGTAGTTGTCTTTTACCAGCGCATGGGTTATATGAGGTACTGCAGGCCAGGTACTTAAGGGAACACCACCCCTCTAACGCCCGTTCTATGAGAAAGACTTTGCATACATCACATCTACGTACATCTATTAGTGGTCAGAACTCAAAAGCGTAGTGTCAGGCAACTTGTGCAGTGGCCTCGCCAGTTGAGTCCTTGCCCATCCTAGCTGCCGAAGACGGGAAAAAATGTATCTGGGCAGTGGGCGTCGACCGCGCATGTGTCTTAGACATTTTGATATGAACCGTATTTCTAGTCCTGAATATATATTTCTGAACTACATTTTGAAATAGCTCTGTCTCTCTGCCTCTCTCTCCAGTGTGGGTGTGGGTGTGGGGCTTTGTGTCCATCACCATCATCAGCCTGCTGTCCCTGCTGGGTGTGATTCTGGTGCCCATCCTCAACCAGTCGTGCTTCAAGTACCTCCTCACCTTCCTGGTGGCGTTGGCGGTGGGCACGCTGAGCGGCGACGCCCTTCTTCACCTGCTGCCCCATGTGAGTATCAACACCCGACACAGGACACCTGAATGCTAGGAGAGAGATACACCCAACATAGGACACCTGAATGCTAGGAGAGAGATACACCCAACACAGGACACCTGAATGCTAGGAGAGAGATACACCCAACACAGGACGGGGACTTCCCATTAGTCCGACTACGTGACCGGTTCAGACTCACCCCATGGCTTCCTTGTGCGGTTCTGGTTAGGGTTAGTAATGGGTCGGAACAACGACACATTACCCACAGGACACACAGATGGCTTATTTCATTTCAAGGGCCAGTAGTTCGATGCAATCCAGGCTACGGACTCTGAATAAACGTCTGGTTATATTTTGGAGATGGTTCACATAAACACTTCTGGTCTCATGCACGGAAAACACTTTCGTGTGAATGAGCTCCGTTTGAACCACACGGGCACACCCATGCACGTTCTTAGCTCGTGCATGAGGCTGTTTAGCCCAGACGTGTTTAAAAAGCGTATTATACTGTTTTATAGTATAACTAGCATTCAATCACGGTGATTTCTAGAACACTGGTTTAACGGTTGACATTGCCATAACATTAAATCTAATGACTCTGCCAACCTCATGGGTGAATGGTAATGTTAGCCTTTTTGAGTGGTGCAACCACTCCTACAACCAGCAATGTCCGTGTACCTGTTTGTGTACCTCAATAAGCACGAGTGGTGTGCACATGCGTGAAATTTGCGCGTGTGTGTACAATGCGCGTGCCTGCACAATGCGTGCCTAGCACGTATCAACACAATGCTAATGCAAATATTGAAGTTATTAAAAAAGAAGCCTATCCAAAAAAGAAGCCTATCCATCCAATGACAGCCAATCGGAAACCTTTTTTTTTTGTGTACAGTAACTATAACAATAAATGTGTAGTTGCACCACTCAGTTCACACGGGTGTGATTTTTGAGAATGTTTTCTCTTTGAGCAAAGCAATGATATATTACTAAGCTTGATACTTGTGGGAACAAAAGCAAATTGACTGAACTGTAGCTTTTCACAGTCATGTTGGTGCGTTTGAGCATTGTGAGAGACTTATTCAAGTTGAGAAATATTGATCTAACTGTCCAGGAAAGCCAGACCACTTGGTCCTAACAAGACAACCCTGCGTGTGGAAGGATCTGACGTATCAGTGCGTCTCGTCACAGTTCCTGCCATGCGGAGCAACTGCTGTGACGTGACTAATTGGTCGGTAAAAGCAAAACATGACTTAAACAAGTGGGAGTTATTGTATTTTCTCTGTGCGCTCTGCTCCCATCCCAGCGGGTTGGTGACACAGATGAGTAATATCAAGAAAGTGTCCCACGGATGAACCTCACGTTTTTAGATGTTGAAAATAAATGCGGTCTGAAAAAAACCTCCTCGTTCGGTCTCTGGAGCTCAAAAACACGACACAGACTTGTCTCTTCTTAAAACAGTGTGGTGTAGTGGGTGGATATTTATAAGCACAATCGGCTAGCAGCCTCCTATGAGCAATTCCAACAAAGCCTGCAGTCTAATTGGATGTGACAACGTTGGTGTCACACACTGATTTAGAAGTGGATACTACATACACCTTCGATGCGGATGAAATCACGCACATCCCATTCCAAACACTCATTAGACTCTTATTGTATACTTGGAGAAAAATCCATATATATATATATATATAACGGGATCAAAGTATAATCATTTCCACAATGTTTCACGTTGTTCAAATGTGCCTTTTCCCCCAGAAAAGCTACCGGTATCCGTATTGTATAAAACCCCAAACCCCTTGACTTCAGAATTCTGCTTTGCAATTATATGTGCAGGCTTTCATTTCCAAAAACTAAACTAAAAACCTCTTCAACCTCTTCCATGATTTATATGATTCGGTTAGACACAGATGCAGTAACTTCAATAGCAATCCTAGCGGGTCAGACTTAACGCAGCCGTTGCTCTGATTTCCTTTCAGGGTCCATTTTGTTGATTAGCGGAGTGAATATATTTTCTCTTGTTTCAGTTTCACTTTTCATCTCATTTTTGGAATGAAACTGGCCATTTCAAATGGCCCTCCCCTCAGCTGGTACCCAGGGTTGACCCAGAGGCGTCGTCCTCCCCCTACTATGATCCACACGACCTCTCTCTCTCTCAGCAGTCGCTCATCGGTTGCCACTTCCCAGTAAAACACCTCACTGCTCCCTGCCATATCTGCCCCCTGCGTGCCATCCCACTCACACGGTTACCTCCAATCATCCTCCACTGGTTCCCAAACACTGGGTTGGGACGAATTTGTGTGGGTCACGGTCACGGTCACAGACACATTTCTTTATGGGTCCCTTTATTTTCCTACATTTTGTTTTTAATTGTTATTATTTCAGAAACATTTTCAAAAAGCATAATAATTTATGAATAAATACATAAATTCATGTTTTTTTATTATAATTATTTTTCAGTAATTTCATGAAGAAAAATTAAATCAAAGAAATTCCATAAATTAGAAACTGAATGTTTAAGTATAGTTTGGGCCCCCGGGGAGACATCAAATTTCAGTTTTGGGTCACGGGCTAAGACGTTTGGGAACCACTGGAAAGTCCGTTTGTTGTATCAGTTGTACCTGATTTTTGTACACTTTAAATGCATAAATATTGTACTTTTACCACTCTACTTTAGAGGTAGATATTATACTTTTTCACTTCGCTACAATTATTTTAAAGCTTGAGTAAGTTGGTTACATTGCAGATTTAGATTCTTAAAACAAAACATGAATGAACCAGAACTTGCTGTTGCTAATGCTGACTCTTAATGGCCATTCATCTAGCGTGTGTGTGGGAGACAAACTGCTGCTGTCTTGAATACTAAATCATTGCATCAACCTAGGGATGCTTGTAATGCTTCACAGTACAATATACTGTATATGAAAACAACCCCGGTATACACTATATATAGCGTAGTATAGGATCTACTCCCCATTCAATTAAACAGGCTGTGGCTCATAAAAAAGACAATGTTGCTTTATTGAACAGTGTGCCTATGCGTGTCTGTGTATGAGACTCTCATGCATTGTAACATTTCCATAAAATATTTAGCACAAGGCTTATTTCATACCATGATCATTGTATACACATGTGAAAAGGCTTGAGGTTCAAAACTGTGCTTTCCTGATACTTAAAATTGTTTACCTTTCTAACCGTTGAGACTAATGCAGATCTTGTCGCACAGCGTTGTTGATCGCTAAAAAGAACACATTTTCAAGCCAACAACGCTTGCTTCACATTGTTGGCTTAAAAGTATATCTGGGCGCCTGCTGGCCTAGCGGTCTGGGCACGTACCACATACAGGCGCATGCCTGACAGCGTGTCGCTGGTTTGACGACCCCCCCCCCCCCCCCATAAAAGTCAAAGTATAGTATAAAATGAGGCTTCATCTTTCCCCTTCTATCCCTACCCCGACTCTACACCCCTCTCGCTCTCTCTCAGTCCCAGGGGCAGCACGACCACAGCAACCCGGGAGAGCCTCGGGAGGAGCAGAGCATGCTGGTGGAGTTTGATGGCGTGTGGAAGGGCCTCACGGCGCTATCGGGCATCTACCTCCTCTTCATCATCGAGCACTGCATCGGCATGTTCAAACACTACAAGGATCAAGGGGTAAGCTCCACGGCTGGCAAACTGTACGGAACAAACACATGCACCTCCAACTGGGCTGTTAGGATTTCAAATTTCAGTTAATGATTAATTGTCACAAAAATAATGCGAATTAACAATTGTATTGTGTTTTTTTTGCATTGAACATTGGAATGTTACAATTTTCCGTTTGTCTTGTAGGCTTTTGTATCACAAATTGCACAGGGCAGATAAATAAATCACTGACACATTTAATCATTTTTTAATAATGATTCCCTTCCAAAAAATTGACAAAATAGCGGAAATGGTTGATCTGCTATTTCTGCTACTTTTGAATTTCTTTTTGAAAATGTATGGCCGAAACGATTGCAGATTATGCAGAAGTAATTGTGATTACCGTACCTCAAATAATTGCAAATGATTGGGCAATTATGTTATACCTTAACTGGGTCTGTAGCTCTGAGAGCGTACACATGGAAACAAATGGACTCATTAAGTAAGTACATTTTATTTATAAAGCACCTTTCGAAACAAAGTTACAAGGTGCTGAACAATTAACACAGTATAAACAATAGAAGCAAATTAAAAACAATGAACATATCACACAGTTGTGCCAATATAATACAGTGGTACAGTGAGAAGAACAAAAACAAACGCAGCAGAACAAAAACATAGGGCTATAAAATGAATCAGGTCGAAGGTACATGGGAGAAATATTTAACAAATAAGTGAGTCTTTAGGAGACTCTTAAAACAGTCGACTGACTCAGCATTTTTCAACGCCAGAGGCAAGGCATTCCATAGGGTGGGAGCTACCACAACGAATGCTCCTTTTGTTGGAGGACCTGAGAGGTCTTTCATTCGTCTTAGGAGGCAGTAGGTCAACGATATACGGCGGGGCCAGCTTTAAAAGTCAATTCTGGCCTTAATAGGAAGTCGGTGTAGTGTGGCTAATATTGGGGTTATATGTGCCCTACGGTTTGTGTTGGTGAGGATTCTGGCTGCAGAGTTTTGAACTAGTTGAAGTCGGGATAGTGATGATCGGCTCAGAGTGGTGTAGAGTGATAGTGATGATCGGCTCAGAGTGGTGTAGAGTGATAGTGATAGTGATGATCGGCTCAGAGTGGTGTAGAGTGATAGTGATAGTGATGATCGGCTCAGAGTGGTGTAGAGTGATAGTGATGATCGGCTCAGAGTGGTGTAGAGTGATAGTGATGATCGGCTCAGAGTGGTGTAGAGTGATAGTGATAGTGATGATCGGCTCAGAGTGGTGTAGAGTGATAGTGATGATCGGCTCAGAGTGGTGTAGAGTGATAGTGATGATCGGCTCAGAGTGGTGTAGAGTGATAGTGATGATCGGCTCAGAGTGGTGTAGAGTGATAGTGATAGTGATGATCGGCTCAGAGTGGTGTAGAGTGATAGTGATAGTGATGATCGACTCAGAGTGGTGTAGAGTGATAGTGATGATCGACTCAGAGTGGTGTAGAGTGATAGTGATAGTGATGATCGACTCAGAGTGGTGTAGAGTGATAGTGATGATCGACTCAGAGTGGTGTAGAGTGATAGTGATAGTGATGATCGGCTCAGAGTGGTGTAGAGTGATAGTGATAGTGATGATCGGCTCAGAGTGGTGTAGAGTGATAGTGATAGTGATGATCGGCTCAGAGTGGTGTAGAGTGATAGCGATGATCGGCTCAGAGTGGTGTAGAGTGATAGTGATAGTGACGATCGGCTCAGAGTGGTGTAGAGTGATAGTGATAGCGATGATCGACTCAGAGTGGTGTAGAGTGATAGTGATAGTGATGATCGGCTCAGAGTGGTGTAGAGTGATAGTGATGATCGGCTCAGAGTGGTGTAGAGTGATAGTGACGATCGGCTCAGAGTGGTGTAGAGTGATAGTGATAGCGATGATCGACTCAGAGTGGTGTAGAGTGATAGCGATGATCGGCTCAGAGTGGTGTAGAGTGATAGTGATAGCGATGATCGGCTCAGAGTGGTGTAGAGTGATAGCGACGATCGGCTCAGAGTGGTGTAGAGTGATAGTGATTGCGATGATCGACTCAGAGTGGTGTAGAGTGATAGCGATGATCGGCTCAGAGTGGTGTAGAGTGATAGTGATAGCGATGATCGACTCAGAGTGGTGTAGAGTGATAGCGATGATCGGCTCAGAGTGGTGTAGAGTGATAATGATAGTGATGATCGGCTCAGAGTGGTGTAGAGTGATAGCGATGATCGGCTCAGAGTGGTGTAGAGTGCATTGCAATAGTCCAGACGGGAGGATATGAAAGCGTGCATGATTTTTTCCAGGTCTTGAGGGTTTACTTGGTTACATTTGTACGCTCTCTTGACTTAAAAGTACATTAAGGACTTTACAGTGTATGTTCTAACTTCTGTGTCTGAGTGGGCAGAGAGGCTGTCTGGAAATTGGAAGACCGCTGGCTCGACCCTCGGCTTATGCCAGCCTGTGTGGAAGTGTCCCTGAGCAAGTTACCTAACCCCTAACGGCTCTCGCCTGTGCGCTCTTCATGACTTATCTGAGCTGGTTGTAGTAATTTACCTCCTCCCCAGGGGACCCGACCCTGCCCGTCTTGACTGTCCTCCGAGGTGGATATAGCTATGCTGGATAGTCTGATTCTGATGCGAGGTTACTCTGTGGTGGGAAATTATACAAATAGATGATACAAGAGAACTATAACTTGTAACAATTTCTTTTGTAGAAGAGGCAAACTAATATTGTTTATGCTGTTTGCTTTGATGGAATAATTGATTGAACATGTACACCCTAATTTGATGTGGGTGTGTTGTGTTCTAAAATAAAGTGTTTGTGTTGATTATTGTGTTTACTATAATTGGATTAATACATGATAATCGACGCTTTATTTAGAACACATCCAAATCAAATCATAGTACAACGTACACGTGTGTTCAATCAATTATTCAATCAAAGCAAACGGAATAAACCATATTAGTTACAAGGCTGCAGTCTGTCGCGGGCGTCATGCTGTCATTCTCTTGTTTTATTTATTTCTCAATCTCACCACGGAGTAACCTCGCATCTTGGAGGACAGTCAAGACAGAATTGGGCATTAGGTATGTGCGTGTGTGAAAGAGACGCATGCATGTGCAGATTTCTAAGGCGTATGTGCTGTCTGTTTATGCTGTTTATGCTTCTGAAATCCTTCTGTTGTTTTTATTTATTTACACTGCAGAATACTGCCACCTCCTGGCATGGAGTTATTTCCTCTCACTTGTGCGCACAGCTACTTGGACTCGACGTCTGACCCTACTCCCGCTATTAGTCTGTAGTAATCAGGACAGGTCACCTGACCATGGTGTGTGTAGGCCAGGTGGGGCCTTTCCTTCCTGTGCCCTACCTGTGCCTGCCCACTTATCTAAGTTTGAGGCCAAGAGCACCGCTCTTAAGCCATTGAGACCTGAGACCAGATTCTACAAAATGTCTTCTAGATCATGACGAGTTTTCTGAAAAGACTATGGGCTGTATTTTGCGTGTCTTAAGTACCAGGTCTTATTCCCTAACTTGAGTAAACTAAAGACATGGAGGCGTGATCAATGATCTTTGGCCACTCAGAATAGCCAAATGGCATTGATCACGCCTCCAGGTCTTACAAAATACAGCCCTATATGTCAGTGGTGCTCAAACTATTTCATGTCTAGGAGCCCCACAATTATATTTATCTGGCCGCCGACCTCATCTCAAAATATGATGTTCCAGGGACCCCCAGAAGCAAAGATTTTAGTTTAAAAAAAAGTTCACTGTGAAAGAATATATATTCAAAGATTAAAAAAAAGAAAATATATAAAATAATGATAACTGATTAAAAACGGGGTCATTCCATTTACCCCCGATGAGCGCGTTGGTGGCAAATGTCCCAGCTCCCAATTTCAAATGGCACAGAAGCAGCTGAACTGACCTTCCTGTGTTCCTCACAGGGACGTCTGTGCGGCCGGAAGAGGCGGAGCGACGAGGCCAAGATCGGGAGGAAGCTGTCCGATCACAAACTGAACCGCCGCTCGGACGCCGAGTGGCTCAACCTCAAACCTCTGACCGAAGGTACTACAGACACAGATATTAGCAATTTTTTGTTTTGTTGTTGTTGTTCTTTTACTGCATAAGTAGTTTTACTTTTAAGAACTGGCTAGTTTTGTTTTAGTTTTTTATATTAGTTTTGGGAATTATGAGGAAAGCCTTGATTTACAGAAGCTGAAAAAGGTTGGATGAATGAATGCATGAATGACAGGTGACCTGTCAAAAAGATGATTTTACATGCAATTTGGTTTTTCCCTTTTTTAGTATTTATTTTTTATCAATAGAGCACAGAAGTCTAGAGGTCACTCGTTCATCCCCTGGAAGTTTTTCCTCTATGGAGAATAAAATTGGGTTTCTTAAAGTCGTCTCATATAAGCATTGTTTGTGGTCCAAACATCAGGTGGCACTGTATCGTTTACGATAGTCAGTCACTCATACAGTCTGTTTCTAGCAAAAATGTAACTAGTTCAGCGGCAGTAACATTAGCGTTTTCTCGCCATCAGTTGATGCTTCATAACAAGTCTATGGTAATTCAGAATGGGGAAGAAAATGCAAACCAACTAGGACATGTAAACTCCATCAGACTTCGGTGCTCTATTCTAAAACTTTGTTTTATTAACTAAAATTACCCTGAAGAATTTCTTAACGATGAATCGATTAACTACCGTAATAATAACATCCCTAGCAACCAGCTGCTTCCCCCGACATAACCTTCCTGCTCCTCCCCCTCCAAGGTCACGATGGCACGGTGGTCTCATGCGACAACGGCCACAACGACACGCAGCTGTCGGAGCTCCAGCCGCCCGACTCTCCCACCAACAAGACGCCGCTGGCGCCCGACGGCGACCGCCACACCTCGCCTGTCGAGGAGAACGGACGCAAGGCCAAGAAACACGGCCACAGCCACGGACATGGACACTCGCACGCCGCCAACTGCCACTCGGACCAGGAGATGAAGGCATGGATTCAAGTTCTCCGTCTCACTGACTGATTCCAGTCATTTTTATTCCATAGAAGCCAGCCTGTCGTCTATGAAAGCATGTTGTGCACCGAAAATGGCAGATCTACAAGCTCACAACACGCCGCTGTGTGACGTGTTGTGAGCTTGTAGATCGCCCATGTTTAGTTAGTTCTCTTTATTTGAAGTAGTCAAACTAGCGATATAATTCATGTTCAGAAGCATCTTCCATAAACAGGCATGGTCTCGGAACCATAAAACAAAAGGTTAATGCCTCAAATCCAGTTTAGAATCACGATGGCTAAACATCATTAAACAAGTCATGAGATTTGATTTTGCTTTATTCCATGTGAAGGACGCCGGCATCGCCAGCATCGCCTGGATGGTAATCATGGGCGACGGCATGCACAACTTCAGCGACGGCCTGGCCATAGGTGGGTGGTGTACTTTTAGGCATCCTTGACATTAACACGGAGCCCGCCAGAAACGGCCAACACGGAGGGTTAAATTAGTACCGTGACTACCGTCCATGTTTTAATCCGATCGTATCGTTAGCTACTGTTTGCTAACGCAACAACACAAAGTGGGACAGTGGCCGTGGCCATTTTGAAGATGCGCGCACATCCACTTCCATTCTAAGCCCTGCATTCAAAGCCCTGTATCTCAGAAACGACATTGAGGGGGCCGTTTCTGGTGAAAACAAGTGTTTTCAACAGCCTGTAGCAGGCGCTGTGATACTCGCGGTCGGGTTTTTCCACCACCGACCGAGACAACAACAGTGGTCAAGACACCACACACAGCAGTTTGTCACTGTAACCTGCTCAGATCGGCTATTATTGTACACCACCATTGTACAAAAATGTACAACACATCAGACTGATCAATTCAGTTGAACATCTATTTTCTATTTGATGTATATTCTTTGAGTCAGTACTCCAGTCATTACTTGGGGAAACATTTTTCCCCAATCCAGAAAGTTGAAACACCAGAGATAGATTGTGTGTTGTCATCATCAAGGCCAGGCACACCCACATGGAGGAGTTATACCAGCCATCATTTATATGAATAAGATATTCTGTTCAAAGACTTTGCGCTTTCATTAATTCCTAACTCAACAGGCTCTGCCAAAGGATGCGGATCGTCTGATCTGATCCACAAAGACGTGGCCTCGTAATTATGCATACCTCTAGCTGTACTTACAGTAATAACGTGATTATTTGGCTCAAGTAAACATTCACACCCCATCACCCTACCCCCATTTCGTCACAGCTTCAGTCAGTCAAATAATTATTTTTGATTGCTTGTTCTAAGCATTTAGCATCGGCCACGGTTAGACTTAAGCCTGATTAAAAGCTCTCTTGTCAAAGTGTCACGGAACCAAAAAAAAACTAACTTTACTCATCTCTCTCACTTGGATCAATTCAAACCATTTTTATAATCAGTTAGAATTACTTTAATTGTCCCATAACAATCCTGGGTCAATTTAGCCATTTGTAAACTCAAGAGCAAATTGAACTGTCATCTTCAGGCTGTTCGGCGTGTTGATGTCTCTTTCTTTGTTTCTAACAGGGGCAGCGTTCAGTGCCAACACTACAGGAGGCATCAGTACTTCTGTGGCTGTCTTCTGCCACGAGTTGCCTCATGAGTTGGGTAAGTGGATAGCTGTATGTGAAAAGAGATGAGGGAAAAAATACCCTCAACTGCCTGGTGTTACACAATAGACATTCACTCTTTAGCCAGGAATCTCTTAACTCACTCAGCGGGTCGATCAATGCAGGGTTGTTTTTTTTAGGCCTCGCTTCCACTTTACACCATGGCCACTCGAGAGAAAACTGGTACCTTCACTGGAGGAAAGAATATAGATCTTGTTTTAACCAAAACATTATCAGCTTTTCTAATTGTAATCATTGCTATAGCGCTCTTTAATAGAGCGTCAGTCTATTTAGACTATTTATTTAAAGACCTTTTAAGCGTCGTACAAAGCCAACTCGAGTTGTGACAAATCATGACAACAAACAACATTTTGAACCAAACAAATAATTACAAAGAAGAAAAACAAGAAAAAAAGTGTTTTAACCTGCCTGTTTTCTTCTTCTTTCTAATTATTTGTTCGGAACGAATTATTTTGTTTGTTGTCATGATTTCTCACAACTCGAGTTGGCTTTGTACGAGGCTTAAAAGGTCTTTCTGAAATGTCTATGAGGAAAATTAATGGGAAATCATTTCCTGGGCCCTGGTAGGGGGCGGGACTGCGACGCTCTATATACTGAAAATATAAACTATAGCAATTAGTTCACAGTTTAGCTGCCACGCTGGTGTAGCTGTCACACTGGTGTTTTGTCTTTCATAGATTAAATGTTTAGACTATTAATTTTGTGCTGGGCTTGTGTTGACTCCCATGACCCTGGAAACCCTGGGAATCTATCAACAAACCCGTTGTTTTAATCCTGGAAATAACGTTGACGTTGATAAGGGCATGAGCGATTTCTTTCCTCGTCGTCTTTAAAAATAAAACTCCTTGGGTTTTTTTGTGGGTTATTTGTTACAGTGTTTCTTTATCCTGACGGCAGCAAAAACATGCCTGTCAATATGTCCGTCAGCGTGGATGATAAGCGGTCCCCCGGTGCTCTCTCGCTCACTGCTCAGTAAACAAGGATATGCTGACACGCTATCCCCCCAACACCTCCATGTCACGCACTCTTCTGTGACAAAACAAGGGCCTATTGACGTTTTAAAGTTTAATTCAGCTAGAGAGAACATTCATGTTTGTGCCTTAACACCAGGAGGGCCGTGTTTGTGTGTGCATGTGAGCTCGTGTTTACTTGTTTTGCTATACTTATGAGAAACAGACATTGTAAGGGTTAGGCTTACAAATCGGAAAATATTCGGGTTAGGATTAGGAATTTATGCCTGATTTGTAGTTTGTGGGCCCGGTGCTGTGCATCAAAACTTAGCCCAGGCTCACAACAACAACCTGTCACGCTCTGACACGTTTTGAGCTTGCTGTGAACTTGTAGATTGGCTATTTCCGGTGACACCTAAGGGTTAGGGGTAAAAAGGACGAAAGATAAAAAATGGCATTTATAAAATTACTGTAAATGGTGCATTTATATAAAGCGCTTTACTTAGAGATTGTGTATTACATTCACCCATTCACACACCGATGTCAGAGGAAACCGTGGAAGGCACCAACCTGCACATCAGGAGCAATTAGGGGTTCAGCATCTTGCTCAAGGACACTTTGACACTAACTCTGGGGGAGTCCGGGATCGCCTGGGGAACCTCCCGGTTCCATCCAGCCGCTCTACCGCTGAGAAACTGTCCTAATATGTTTATGTCTTCACTAGTATAGTAATAATGTGCCTGTGCGTTTGTGTGTATGTGTCTAAGATCAGTTGAGAGGAGAATTCCAGACCCCATATCAGCAGTGATGATGGTTGGTTGGTTGTACGTGGTGTATAGCCCGCTATGTGTTAACCCATTTTGGGCGGGAACCCCTTTTGGTGTTAGCATTATGTCACGCTTTAGCTATTGAAAAATAGCAGATCTACAAGATTGTAGGTCTGCTATTTTTGAAAAATCGAAGAACGACTGACATAGAAACATATAGCTTTTTCAGAAAACTGTCAGGATGTAGAAGATATTTTTTTAATCTGATCTCAGGTCAGAATGTGTTATGTGATAAATGGAGCTTTGTCAGCCATGCCATAGCCCAGGTAGTGAGTGATTAAGTGGCCACGTTCCCGGCTGCCTACCTCCCCCTTGTGTTGACTAACGGCATCCTACTATTAGTGCCGTCTGGACAGGTACAAATGTGGTACAAACGGGCCACCACGCCGACGGAAGGGTTTGTGGAGCAGAAACACTAGACTAGTCATTCGTGTTTGGGGCACGCCGCCGACACCGCCGGGAACCGTTATGAAGAAGTGCTTTTTTTTTGTAGCGTCGACTCTCACTGCCATGTGTTGCTATCTAGGCTACAAGTTGTTCTACATAAGCTTTTTCGTACACTCAAACCACACCCCCACCACACATACACATTACACATTGATTGATTGAAAACTTAATTGAAATTTAATTCAAAAGGATAGACAAGGGGACAGGGGACATGGGGAGAAACAAAACAGACAAAAACAAAATACCATTTGTGTTTTGCCCTGACCCTGTTCCTTTTGGGGAAGGGGGGCAGGAGACAAAGACATAACAAGAAACAAAAACACAAAAAAGGTACAAAAAACCCAACCAATAACCAATACAATCTAGACACGCATGTACTGTGTATACACACACATACACACACACACACACACACACACACACACACACACAGCGCCTCCCTTTCTTTTCTTTGTGTTATGTTTTGTACCCTCAGCAAATATACAATTAATTATTAAGGAACACGAGGCCTATCTCCCACCACAGTTTTTCATCGTTTCTGCTCTGGATGTTATTCGCCTGTTGAGTGGCTTGAGTTGATGCGCCGCCACCGTCTAATTTCCCCCCAACCCCTCCCCCGCCCTCCACCACCACCCCCGCCCGCTCCATTCAAGGCGAGCGCAAGACGAAAGCCAGCGGTTTCTCGCTCGCTTCCACCTCCAGACAAAAGATCCCCCCCCCCCCCACAAGCGGCGGCAGCTGCAGCTAGGAGGCAGAGACGATCATTACGAGAGATCTTTAGCCTCCCGGAGTGAAGCTAATTGGCGATGATGTGTGTGTTAATTGCGGTGGACGGGCGGTGGCGAGCAGCGCGTCTCTGGGCACGTGCCGGAGCGGAACCGGAGGAACCGAGAGAGGGAGCCTGAAGAACTTTGAAGCGCGAGGCGGAACACGGGTCCGCCCTTTCCATTCCTCGCCTCTCTTTAACTTTTCGCCGCCTGTGTACCAGATGTGATTGATGGATGAGTGAGGAGTTGGTAATATATTCATGGTGGTAATTAGCAAGGAAAAAGAGGCCGCTCGTTCCACTGTGCAAGGGAATGTAGGCCACCCCCTTTTTGTCTTTCTTTCTTCTTTCTATGCATCTCTTTCTCTACAAATCCAGGCCGTTTCCGCTGAGACTAAGGGCCCTTTTCTACATCTGGGATGGCAGAGATTGAAGAGGCTAGAAAGGCTACATGCATGCATGTGTAATCATGACTGGATGTGAAGGGACATTACTACATGTTTTCCTTTTGTTCCGTGCTTGTTCTTCTCTCATATACGTTTTCCCAGCAGAGAGCAACCAGTGGCAGGTGTGGGGAGTGGGTTTGAAAAGGGTGGCAGGTGTGGGGAGTGGGTTTTGAATGGGGTGGCAAGTGTCTGGAGTGTGTTTGAATGGGGTGCTTTAGTTTGCAAGTTAGGCACCAGAATGTGAAAGTAGATTGTGAAATTGTAGTGTGTGACTTCTGTTCCTGATCAAACTTAATTTGAAGAACCCCCATTTTACTATGCATTAGGCCACAGGCCCCCATTTGATGCAATTTGTATCTATGGGAATGGGACCCCGATCTAAGCCTTTTAACAAAATAAAAACCTGCTTTACAAGAACTGAATCACCTGATCACCATAACCTTGGTGCATCTGAATGAACATGTGAATGTGAGTCCTGTTTACAAGTCTTTGACTTCTCTCCCTCGTGGCGACAGGTGATTTTGCTGTGCTGATCAAGGCGGGGATGTCTGTGAAACAAGCCATCGTCTACAACCTGCTGTCGGCCCTCATGGCCTACGTGGGCATGCTGATCGGCATCACTGTGGGCCAGAACACGCACAACGTCACCAGCTGGATCTTCGCTGTAACCGCTGGCATGTTCCTTTATGTGGCTCTGGTGGATATGGTAAGCTGCCATTGTTTATGCTCCACGACGCCAAACAAGCCGGGTGTCATTGTCCAGCAGACATTAGGTCAAGTTCGGTCTAGACCTGGGGACTGTGCATTAGTCCGGCATCCCGTTAGTCTGACTACATGGACTGTTAAAACCTCCGCGTATGGTTAGGGTTTGGGGATAGGGTTAGTATGGTCCACGTGCGGTTAGGGTTTGGGGATAGGGTTAGTATGGTCCACGTGCGGTTAGGGTTTGGGAATAGGGTTAGTATGGTTGGACTAATGAGCGGTCGGACCAGTGCCACGCAACCCCTAGACCTAGTCATATTTGACTCCTAATTTTGTGTAGAATGTCCCAGGACCCAAACTAGTGAAAATAGCAGAACTAAAAGCTCACAACAAGTCACTTCACAACCATGTTGCAAACTTGTGATCTGCTTTTATTTATTTATTTATTTAGAGCCCGAAACATGGACCCCAACCCACTGTTTGGGAAGCAGTAATTACAATGGGAATATATAGAGCTAATTAACTCAAACAACATCACTGGCATCTGTAAAGGGCTCTCCCAGTGACCCTGCCAGTGAAGCCACAGTGCTACATTTTGAGAAAATATTTTCTTTCGGTCCAAATAGTTTTTTGTTTGTTGTTTGCAGCTTCCGGAGATGCTGCACGGGGACAGCGAGGACCACAAGCGCTGCCATATGGGTCACTTTGTCCTGCAGAACATTGGCATGCTGACCGGCTTCGCAATAATGCTGCTCATCGCCATCTTCGAAGACCAAATCGTCCTCGACTTTGGCTTCTAGTAGGGGGACGGAGGGGGTCGGGGCGGTTGGGGGGGGGGGGGGGGGGGGTCGGCCTTTTCGGGGCCGAGGGAGGGTTTCCAGAAGGACGTGTCGATGTCGTGCTTCTCAGCCTTAAGCATACTTTGTTTGCCATGTTGCCGCCGGTCCAGTCTTTGTTTGCCATGTTGCCGCCGGTCCAGTCTTGCATGTGTATTGAATCTCATTCATTCATTCGTTCATGCGTTCGTTCATTCGTGTCCATTCCAAGTGTCTCATGGACATCACCCGTTTGGCCTGTGTGTGATGCGTCAATGTGTGTCCCCCCTCCTCCTCCTCCCCCCTCATTCTCTGTGAACCACAGAGCTGTGCTGCTGAAGGAATGCTTGAAGAAAACACCAGCTCTGCTCAGAGCTTATCACCATGGCCATAAAAGCTACCATAGAAATTAAAAAGAGGACGGGGAAAAAAGCAATTAAATTCCTGCGGTGTTCTCCTGTGAAAACACGGATCAAACCCAAACCAGGAAGGCATATTTTGAGCGGGTCCCGTTGATAGGATCATATTATTATAATGCCCTTATGTATAGTCATCAGATTCACGTTTGCCTCATAAAGTGCATTAGTATCTGTGGTCGGTGGACAGTGGACGGTCTGCTAATGTGAAGAGTGCCTCAAGACTGTAAATACCTGACGCGTTTTTCACAAAAAAGGGGCAGTTGCGCAACCTAAAATAGCAGATTGTCAAGCTCACAATGCTTCACAGCGTGGTATATTGTGCGCTTGTAGATCGGCTGTCACAGCCCAGCAGCCCACCACTCATCCATCTCAGCCTGGTGTTGGTGTGCCGTTGTTCCCCCCTCCCTGCTCCCTCATCCCCCCCTTGTCAACCTGTGCTGTGTCCCATCAACCATGACTGGTGCACCTGTGGCTTGTTTATGTCGCCCCTGTCATCCATCATCAGCCTGTGACGTCAACTCCCGCTGTGTATCACAACGTCCCGGCGTCACCGGGCCATGGCAGTGCCGAGCCTCGGCCACTGGAGCGGCGCCACTGAGTCCTAGCCCTGCGCACCACACCAGACACAACAACACTACTGCCCCCCCCCCCCCCCCCCCCCCCAGTGTCCTTGAAGAGGCACTGCGGCAGAATTTAACAATAACAATAGTGTTATGAAAACAGCAGCTCGTGACCATTGCTTTATCGTTCTGAAAACGTGTTGGCGGCGACAAATCTTCGGAGTCTAAATAAAATGCCCCCCCCCCCCCCTTCACGTGGGAGAAGCGTCTTAGAGCTCTGTGTCATGCTTAGTTCATACTCAGTCGTTTGACGTTGTCGCATGCCAAAAATAGACTTTATAATTTCAAAAAAGCATTGCTCTGTAGCTATTTCTGGTAAGCGACACCATTGTACGCACCCAGTATAAATTAGGCTTTAGATTGTGGCAAAGTCTCTCTTGTTATATGTATATATATACACTGTATATTTTGGTAACTGTGCTATTTTCTATTATGTGATATGATCATCACAAGTATTGAAGTTATGCGCATAGTGTTAAGAACCGCAGCTGCCAAGGCCTTAACAAAGATCATCGGAGACAAAGTTTTGTTTAATTATCAGAAATGTTGTCTGGCCGCTGGTTTTCAGGGGCTGACAATCCGTCTGTAGCCAAAATGAGACATATCCTTGTTAGGCCTTTTATGTTTTGTTTTGTTTGTTTTATCTAGTTTTACAGTCAGCAGCTTAAAATGTGAATTTAGAACGTTTCTTTTGCATACAAAGTGTTATGTTAGTTTATGGAGGGTAACAAGAAAAGTCCTCGATGTGCTTTATTCGAGTTTGACCACGCTGCTGGCGACGGTTCGTTCGTCGAACTAGGGAGAGTACAAACTGTGACGTCACATCAGTGCACGTCAAAATCAGGATCAATGAATTTGATTCAATTGAAGTTTTTGCGAAATGCGTCTGATCGTTCAAAGTTGTCGGCAATTGTTGTGCAGCTAAAATGTAATCAATCATTCCCACTTTAAAGTCATTTACTTCAAAGTACTGCTTTTGTCAACAAAATCAGTTTACTTGTTGATCCTGACAATCTCACAGACCAAGCAATAGTAATAGCCTTCATATCAGAACTGTACACGTTATGTCTCCTGTACTGTTAGCGTTCTTTGCACTTATAATGGATATTTAATCCCTCCTCGTGGAAGCACACGACAGCCAGACATTCAGCAGTTGTTGTTTCTTTTTTCTTTTATGTTTTTAAATCACTAATTCTATTATTTTTATTTTTAAGTTTCTAGGTGTTGATCTAGGTGCACAAACATTTTGCCAAGTGTGCCAAACGATGGTCCCCTTTGTGGAGAACCAAAGCTGAATTTATACTCCTACAAAAATATCTTAAATATACATATCAGTGGTTCTCAGAGTGACCCACAGGGGTCCTAGGGTCCTGGGTTCCCCCAGCTAGATTAGTTAGTTCGGAAACAAATGAACTCTTATGTATATTTGTAACTCGGCGAGTGAACAAATGGAACCAAATGGACCTGTAAGGGTCCATTTGGTTCCAGTTGTGCACTCTCTTGAGTTATGGGTGTCAGTGGCCTAACCAAACTTGGGATCCTTGAAATAAATTAAAAAGAAAACGTTTGAGAATCAGTTAAATGTAGTATATACTGCATAGATACAAGTCAGGGTGAGTTTGTAACTGTGCAAAAATGCATAGGAGACCACAAAAAGAAGGATGATATGGCTGTTTTGTCAATCATCTGCAACGCGACCAGCTCTTTTCCCGTCAGTAAGGTTGAACTCCCGAACAAAGAAGCATTTTGAAAGAAGGGGTATAAATACGGCTTTATCCGACCCACAGATCTGTGCGCCAATGCTCGATTTATACTGTACGCTATCGTGACGTGTGTCGGCGTCGCCTACCCTGAAATGAGCCGATCTACAACAAGCTTGCATTTCGGCACCGACGCGACACCGGCGGGTCACATTAATCGGGCTTTAAACAGTGGCTGTTGCTCGCCTCTGCCTAGGCCTCCTCCATGACATTCCATTGGCTGTTCATTCATTCCGCTGCTCATGCCGCTACGCAGGCCAGCTAGCCGCTGTGGCTGCCTTCGACCTTTTCGCGGGAAGTCGCATGGACGAGAGCTGTGAGACGTCCTTTTATCCTGTCACCGTGTGACATCCGTCGCCTTTGTCTTAACTGGGTTTGAGTCGTCATCTTGTCACATTAAAATAATGTACTTTTGATCAGACTGAAGTCATGCATGACGCATGAGTTGAACGGTACGGACGTTTATGTTGGGTGTAAATCATTTTCCTCTTGTACAGGAAGATCAAACATTCACAATATTGTGTTACTTTCGTTTTTTTATATATGTATATATACCTGTATTGTACGATTCAATGGTGAAGATCACATTGAGGTCTTTGAGGCTGAGAATAATTCGTAATGGTTGGCTGCCAATCATATTGTATTATCCACTTAAATGGAAATTGAACCGATTTTGAAACTAAATCTCATTGTTTTGATGTGAGGAGATCGTATTGCATGGGGGGGAGGGGGGGATACCCTATGTCTCTCTTGGCCTGTGACGTCAAATGCATTGTTTGGCATCATGGCGGCACATCGCTTTGACCTGTGTTGACAGCACAGTTATAGGAATGCACGGAAGACGGGGGTATCCCACCCCCCATGCCATCTTAAGATTTACATTCAAAATTAGACGTTTCCCATGAACTATGGAATTATAATGTGCGCTTTACTGCCACATTTGCCTTCAGTTGAGAACCCAGTGTTAAAATATGCAACCATTTTATGTTCTCGTGTTTAATCATAATACTATTTGTTTATCTGGATATACAGTACATTGAAGCTTAATTTAATTAAATTACATCCCACTCAAAACAACAATTACATTTCTCTATTCCAAAATTAACTATTATAAGAAATATAAATACTGCCTTAAAATGTATCCCTAAGATAGAGGCTTCAGTCTGTAAAAGTTTTGAATCGTTTTATCATTGAAGGAGAAGGGTTTAAACAACCTACTAAACTACGAGAGTAAAAGTCCATACTTTGTTTTAATTTTGTGTTATCAATCATGACTTGGGGGGGGGGGGGGGGGGGGGATACCGTCAGTGTGGTGTATTCTTTTTTAATGGTGGCCATATTTTATTTAGCAGAAAAAGCTATTGAAATACTGAAGGGCGGTGCAGATGTGCAGCACTGAGTGGTCCCTATAATCTATTCATCACAATTCGTTGGGTGTCAAACCCGATTTATACTTGGATGCACAACAGAAAACACCCAACCTACAAGCTCACAGTGCACCGCATCCGCGGCACATCGTGAGCTTGTAGGTCTGTTCTGTGTGACGGACAATAAATCGGGCGTTTGACGAGGACAGAGCTATAGAGCCACGAAGCCCCAAAGAATTGTCTCTCCTCTCTTTACCGTTCATTGGGCAGCATAACTTCTGTGTCAGAAATGAAGGTCCATGGTTAATTTGTTTAGGTTTTTATTTGGTTGTATATATTATTGTTTAGAAACCTGGATATGAAATGCATTGCGTCATTCTTGCTGATTGTCTGTCTGTGCATTCTCCCCATTAAAAACGGAAAATAAAACTGGGAAAACATCAACACGTTGTTTGATACTGTTGGCGTAATGTAAACATAATCGTCCATGTCAGCTGAAAACATTTTTATGTCCAAAATAATTACATTTTCAAGAACTGCAAAACTAAAGCAAACTAATAATCTGTAGTGTTCCATTTCATACAAGGTGTCAAAAGTTCATAACCTATTGTGAGCTTGTAGATTGTCTATTTTCAGGAGTTTCGGGAGTTTACCGGAGTTTGTTGGAAAGTTTAACGGGAGTTTCCTGTAATTTACACATCCGTATTCCATGCTTTTTGCACAGTGATACACCATCCACCAACCAAATGCCTGTAAACAACTTGACTGTACTCACTAGTCACTAGAGTACAGTATAAAGTCCACAAGTAAAATATTAATGTGTATTATAAGATGCCCTTTGAAAGATGTTTCCTCATAGAAACGGTGTACATTTCCAGGTAGAACACTGCTACTGCCAGACAGTGCCGGTTCTAGGCCTTTTGAGGCCCTAGGCAACATATTATACAGAGCCCCCCCCCCCCCCCTCCTGCTTTGCCACGCCGGATAAAAATTGTAAATTTGCCATGAAAATGCTTCAATCTGGTGCACTTTGAGATCAAAATTAAGAAGCTAGGTGGGGGCTGCATGTGGCCAGTAGTAGTGGTCCTACCCCCCCATAAGACTTACAAATCCCAAATGTTTATAAACAAATCCCAAATGTTTGTAAACAAATCCCAAATGTTTATAAACAAATCCCAAAATGTTTATAAACAAATCACAAATGTTTATAAACAAATCACAAATGTTTATAAACAAATCACAAATGTTTATAAACAAATACCAAAATGTTTATAAACAAATCCCAAATCCCTTGGTCCTACCCCCCCGACCATGAGACTTACTACAGGCCAACTGGTAGTGGTCCTACCCCCCCCCATGAGACTTACAAATCCCAAATGTTTATAAACAAATCCCAAATGTTTGTAAACAAATCCCAAATGTTTGTAAACAAATCCCAAAATGTTTATAAACAAATCACAAATGTTTATAAACAAATCACAAATGTTTATAAACAAATACCAAAATGTTTATAAACAAATCCCAAATCCCTTGGTCCTACCCCCCCGACCATGAGACTTACTACAGGTCAACTGGTAGTGGTCCTACGGTAGTGCCGGTTCTAGGCCTTTTGAGGCCCTAGGCAACATATTATACAGAGCCCCCCCCCCCTCCTGCTTTGCCACGCCGGCATTGTAAAAAAAAATTGTAAATTGTAAATTTGCCATGAAAATGCTTCAATCTGGTGCACTTTGAGATCAAAATTAAGAAGCTAGGTGGGGGCCACATGTGGCCAGTAGCCCATGTAAGGGATACATGAAAAAAAAAAAATCTTCTCCCTGTGACGAGGCCCCCTCAGTGGTTGAGGCCCTAGGCGACCGCCTAGTTCGCCTATGCCTAGAACCGGCCCCCAGTACTGTACATGTTATGGAATATTCATAATGTATTGTAAAGTTCAGGTCCCTCGGATATTCCAAATGTCTCTTTTGGGTATGTTTCCCATGCAGTGGCTTGCGGGACCCGTTTGTGGTTCATGGGCCATTATTTT
Organism: Protomyctophum bolini; assembly: GCF_963924005.1. Classification (NCBI taxonomy): domain Eukaryota; kingdom Metazoa; phylum Chordata; class Actinopteri; order Myctophiformes; family Myctophidae; genus Protomyctophum; species Protomyctophum bolini. The sequence goes on along the minus strand of NC_137877.1, from coordinate 17,018,160 downwards.
CTGGGTCACAACTCTAGTAAAAATCCCATTTTCTTGTCCTACACACACACATATATATATATATATATATATATATATATATATATATATATATATATATATATATATATATATATATAGTATACGTTTAGTTTTTTCTCTACCAAACTTTAAAAATAAATTATTGTATACAGTACATTTTAAAACAAACGAATCTAAGAAATTACTTGAATAATAATGCAGAATTGTACTGTCACTGTTTGGGGAGGTGTTATTTATTCATTAGTTCCTTGTATTAAAAATACATTACGTAGATTATTTATTACGCTGCACGAGGCAAAGAGCTATATATATCACAAATACATCATGGTTTCATGAGTAGAAAAGGGAAGTGGAAGAGTTACAACTGAAAGTCGACCAGTAGTGGTAAAAGTACTCAATTACTTAAAAGTATCAATACTGCCATGCAGAAATACTCTGTTACAAATAAATGTCCAGAATTCACAATGAGCAGCTACTTTTGCTTTACTGAAGCATATTTTGATGCAGATACTGTACTTTTACTGAAGTACATTTTGAGTATTTCTGCATGGCAGTATTGATTTACTTAAGTAAAATAATTGAGTACTTTTTCCACCACTGGTCGCCTCACAGGACATTAAACACTTTAAACGTCTAACAGTAGCGTTCTTTTTCTGGGGGACATCACCAGTCTACAAGCTCACAACTCGTTGCAAGGCAACACGTGGACTTGTTGGCTGATGACTTTCACCAAGGGCTTTTGTGAGGGCAAAAAATAAGCAGACCTAGTATAGTGCCTTGGGGGACCCTGTTAAACTAAGTACTATAGGGTTTAAGGAGCCTTGGTTGATTCTACAAAGGAAATGAACTGCATCATGGTAAAAAAAAACTGAAAAAAACAACTCCTCTTGAGACATTCTCCTTAAAATTAAAGTTTGAACTGCAGCCAGATAAATATTCATCCATAATGGGCACTGAGTTTCAGAACAATTTGCATTTCAAAGGCATCCACAGCGGAGTCTGCCCCGCTCCTCCCTCCCCTCCACAAAATAATAAACACAAATGCTTAATTAAGTTCTACTCTTAGAATAAGTTGCCCCCGAAATCTCTGCATATAAAAAAAAACCTCCTGTGCATTATTCATAATGGTGTGAGGGCAAGGGAGAGTTTCGGGGGAAAAAAAGAAAACGTCCAACAAAATATAGGAAAAGAAAGTAGTTGTCAAAAAGCCATGCACCAATAAGTCTGTCCATTGGTTTTGTGCCAAGTTGGCTGCTGGCATTTATTTCCATCTTGTACTTAATCTACTAATCATACAAAATAAAGTGTGTGTGTGTGTGTGTGTGTGTGTGTGTGTGTGTGTGTGTGGCTGTGGCTGTGGCTGGCTATTATTAATATTATTCTACAACCAGTTCTTCGTTCTCTCCTAAGGGGCTCTACATTGTTCCGTGATGAAAGGAAAAGGAAAGTGAGAGAGAGAGATGCCTCGCAGGAGTTTACCAGCTGGAGAGAGCTGGAAACCGGCTCTGTTCAAAATAATCTGTTACATAGAGAACACAAACTAAAAACTGTCGTAATTAACTATAAGTACATGTACTCATTACTCAAGTAAAGGTTTTAGATCGATTGACTTTACTTGAGTATGTCATTTTTTCAATACTTCTACACCTCTAGGTTGTCCTTATTAGCCTGGGATGCATACCATTTTCAGATTTATGATCCGGTCGGGAGCGCATGGTAATTTGCCTCATGTTGTTGTCACTGGTTTGTAGTCAACAGGCAGGAAACCACAAACTTTGCCCATGTTCAAGGGTATCATCATTTTAGGGCCTATACCCAATAAAAGCCTTGATGCGGCATATGAATCCGACACGTTTCTTTAAAATACTTCTTGGAATAGTTCGTTTGGTATATATCCTTATTTTCTTCCAACTCGTAGTAGCGACTGGTGAGACTAAAAACAAATGCCGGTGGGGAAACTACAAAAACAAATCTACATTGTGGTACTGCTACTTTATATTAATAAAAAGAACAGTCCTTATTCGACCGCTGTAAAAAAGTACTGATCTTCTTTTTCTCTTTCCTTAACCGTGTAGACTCCCAGAGAAATTCATAGGAAGACATTCAGTGAATCTTCATCCCCTCGAACTGACACGGATTGTAAGAATGATTGTCTTTTCTTGTAACTGAACAGAGTTGACAGGCCAGCTGCTACGGCACCTCCAGTCATGTTCGCCTCAAAGCACCATGGGAGGTTAACGCCAAAGGCTTAATATGTCACTTCCTACAGCGCACGTGCGCACCTGCTGCAGAGCGGAAGCACACCTGCGACGCCGCCACATCGGCGAATGAACTGAACATCGGATTCACTGAAAGATTTGCAGAAGCCAAGCGACTCATTGTGAGCTTGTAGATTTGCTATTTTAGGCAAGCGACAGCGTCGTACGGGCGGCGAAGTATTGTCGATTTGAATCGTCTCCTTGGTTGAGTTCAGAAATAGGTGCTACGCTACGGACTGCACGGTTTATGCTGCATGCTGGCAGAACTGACTCCATCCTCCAGAGCAGTGTTTTTCAACCAGTGGTCCTTGAGGGGGTTCCAGGTGCTCCCAAGATATATGGGGGCGTTGGTAACCAAATGGACCCTTATTAGATCTGTAACTCTTGAGAGTGTGAAATGAAACCAAATGGACCCATAAGGGTCCGTTTCGTTTCATTTTACGCTCTCAAGAGTTAAATTGATGTTAAACATCTGTATTACTTAATTTGCAATTAGTCTACACAAGTAGAGAATGTAGCCAAATTATTACTTACTTACTTACTTACTTACTTACTTACTTAGGCCTTTAAATTCCCTGAGGAACATAGGCCATTGATGAGTCTCCTCCATCCCCTTCGGTCTTGTGCCCTCCGTTCCAGTTGTTGCCATGACAGCCCTTGTGCCTTCATCTCCTGCTCTGTAGTTCTTCTCCAGCTGGCTCTAGGCCTTCCTCTCTTCCTCTTGCCTTGCGGGTTCCATGTTGATGCAGGTTTCGTGATTGATCTATTGTGTCTTCGCAGTGTGTGTCCTATCCATGTCCATTTCCTCCTCCTGATCTGTGCTTCTATCGTGTCTTGTGTAGTGAGGTCCCACAGGTTGGCATTGGATATGGTGTTGGGCCAGTAGACTCCTAGGAGGCGTCGGAGGTAGCGATTGAAGAATGTCTGTATTTTGTTGAGTATGTTGGTAGTTATCTTCCAGGTTTCAGAACTGTATAGTAGGGTGGATTTGACGTTTGAGTTGAAGATCTGCAGTTTGGTCTTGCGTGATATGTTTTTTGCTTTCCAGATTTTGAATGTGATCCTTGCTTTTCCGATTCTAGCAGTGACATCCTCCTCCGTTCCTCCGTCCACAGCAATTATGCTTCCTAGATGTAAAACTGGCTACCTACTCTAGCTGGTTTTGGTCCATGGTTATTGGGGAGTTGTTTTTATTGTTTATTGTCTCATTACCTTGGTTTTTGATTTTGAGGCCAAGCGAAGCAGCTGCTTTCACAAGCTTGGATGATTTTTCTTGCATCTGTTGGTGTGTGTGTGATAGAAATGCTAGTTCGTTAGCAAAAAAAAAATATTGGCAAAACACTACGATTTGGATGATAATATTTATAATGTTAATAGAACAAAAACGTGTTCTTTGTGAAGCTGCATTTAAGTAATATTATGTTAGTTCCATTGATCCAAGCCAGAACACAATCAATTGATCACTAAAATAAACCACATTTAAATTACTTCCTTGGCCTGTAGCGGTTAGTGTGCAGAAAATATGTAGTGCTAAACGGTCCGAGACAGACGGAGACAGATCTCTTCTGGACAGTCGGCTAGATCCGTAAAAAACTTCGGAGTCTTTACTATTTCCCACACAAACACGTCACGTGCACATTCTGATCTATTTGTGCACTGTGGCATGAAGGAAGACAGACAGGAATACATTTGAATAGCTGACTGCTCACATTCTGCACCATGCCGTGTCACGAACAAGGGATCATGCACACACACACACACACACACACACACACACACACACGTGCATGTAGTTCAGAGTCACATATCGTGTGTGTGTGTGTGTGAGTGTGTGAGTGTGAGTGTGTGTGTGAGAGAGAGTGATGAAGGCCCAGTAGGAGACATTAGAAAATGAGGTCTTTAACGTGAAGCTTTGATTGAGAGTCCCACAGCAAGGGGCTCTCTCTGTCTGCTTCTCTTGTTCTCTCTCTCTCTCTCTCTCTCTCTCTCATATGCACACACACACACACTATGAGCTTTTCAATCAGTTTTCCCTCTCTGTAAAAGTTTGCGCTCTCTCTCTCTCTCTCTTTCTCTTTCTCTCACCTCTCATGTTGCATTCACATGGGCAGATTACATTATGCAGTCTACCATTCATTGTCAATGGAAGCCAGTGTCTGGGTTGTGCTCACCCCAGCCCCGGCGCCTTGCTGCTGCTGGGGTCCACTAAGCCGCATTGGAGGGTGTCGTGGGGGGGAGGGGTGCGGGGTGCATTGCTCAAGGGCACCTTGACAGGAGTTACTGCTGGAGAAGGAAGCACTAATTGTATACTCTCCCTAGCCCCACATGTCGACTGTCTGACGCCTCATAATACATTTTCAAATACCAACATTGTCTTCACCCTTCACGATGCACAACAAGGTGTCCCAATATAAAAAATAGAGCCGAGATATTTTCCAATATTGACACGTCAGAGTGCATTATCTCTACTGTGTGTGTGTGTGTGTGTGTGTGTGTGTGTGTGTGTGTGTGTGTGTGTAGCAGATCTATAAGCCCACAACGTCTAGCTTCGCGCCACGTTTTGAGCTTGTATATAGGCTATTTTCACTACTTCAAACATTAGTTTTCTAATTTATGGAAATTCTTATGGAAAAAAATATCATTGAATTTGTTTTGAAATCACAGGGGAAAGAAATGCTTTTGGTCATGTGTTGAAATTATAATAAAAAAATTAAAATTAAATAAAGGTACGCATAAAGACCCACAAAAGGGTCCCGACCCACTGTTTGGGAGCCAGTGATTTGAGAGGCCCAAATGTGTTGTAATGTGTTGCCGAATGATCTATTGGTCTTTCCTGTTAGGATCACAGTCTCGCGTGGTAGGACTGTTGCCTTTCCTGTTAGGATCACAGTAGTCTCGTGTCTTTCCTGTTAGGATCACAGTAGTCTTGTGTCTTTCCTGTTAGGATCACAGTAGTCTCGTGTCTTTCCTGTTAGGATCACAGTAGTCTTGTGTCTTTCCTGTTAGGATCACAGTAGTCTCATGTCTTTCCTGTTAGGAGTCTCGTGTGGCCAGACTGTTGCCTTTCGCTATTTCCAAATGCTTCCATCATACTGTATCATTATTATCTAATCATATACAGTCTGGAGCATGGAAGCTCTGATCATGAACAAGCGATAAAGCAGAAGTGAAGCCTCCTCCCCACTTCCGTTTTTTCTTTACAGTGGTGCAAATTTATCCCAATATGAATCTAAATCTTCATACCTTGTTGTTTTATAGCAGAAATGGAAATGAAAGAATAACATGTCAAGATATATTTAAATATATTTTCGTGAACGGAAATGGCAGCTTCCTTTGCTCGGATTTCGGGAAGTGTAGTTCCAGACTCTATATAGCGTTCAGAGATTGTGGAAGAGTTGTCTGGCTACGTGAGCCTATAGGATCACAGAGGCCTTTCCTTCAGCCGTGCTTCGGCTTTACCTCCAGTTCAGCAGGCCATCCTGTGGATTATCGGGCACGGCGCCAGTGTGTCCACAGTGCAGCAGCCTGTGTGTGCGTGTGCGCGTGTGCAGTGTTTATTCCACCGTTAAGGAATGCGCCTGTCGGACCAGACAAGTCAGATGACTGCTCCTGCTGTGGCGAGCGCCCGGTCATGAGTTAAGCACAGCTTGTAACACCGGTGGGTTTCCCACTGTGTGTGTGTGTGTGTGTGTGTGTGTGTGTGTGTGTGTGTGTGCACGTGTGTACGTGTGTGTGTGCATGCGTGTGTGTGTGCTTCTGTCTACAAGGATTTGATTCATTTCAGATGAAATTTGTCACGGGGTTCAAGATAATGCAGATTCCTACTGTGGTTTAAGGATATACATCACAGAGCATGCTACTGTATACATATTCACACACACGCACTGACCCTCTCTAACTTTCTCTGTGTGTGTGTGTGTGTGTCTCTCTCTCGCTCTCTCTCTCTCTCTCTCTCTCTCTCTCTCTCTCTCTCTCTCTCTCCGCTTCATTAAGTAGCTTTGTGTGTGCCTGGCTGGTTCGGTGCCTGGGTATGAGCACGAAAATAGCATTTAGTTGGTTTTCAAAACCAAGCGTCACTGTTTTGCAGCCTAACACACACACACACACACACACACACACACACACACACACACACACACACACACACACACACACACACACACATACATACTTCATTTAACTGTATACAGTATATGATGATTTTAGGTGTATCAGTACAGTACAGTAGCCTACAGTAGAGGGACCACCTGGGGACCCCCACATGGTAACTCTGTCATTTCTCGACCGTTTTGGACGTGGGGCGGCTCACCAGAACCAGGCCGGCACCCTGGAAGTCCTTCCTGCGGGTCTGGAAGTTCCGGGAAGCCCCCACACGGAGCTGCACTACTTACTTTATAATACGGGTGTGATTTTTATGCTCCTCTTTAAACAAGAAAGGACTAATAGATGAGTACAAATTAAATATATAACCCACAAAGAAAAAAAAGACAACAGACAGTCAGACACCTCTACACTTCCAGTATCATGCTCTTAATGTATTTTTTTTTGTCTTAAAAGCTAGCTAGCTATAGCACCTCTCTCTCTCTCTCTTGAGTTGTTGATGTGCAGTTACTGACCGGGAGGTTGGAGGCCACTTGCCAGAGGTATCATATGGCACGAACGCTTAATTGCATACAGTATGTGAGTACAATTGTGAGGCTAATATTGGTTGCATAGCATTTGTGTCTAATTTACACCCCCAGCATTCACACACACGCAGACACACACACACACACACACACACACACACACACACACACACACACACACACACAGTGACGAGCTATAAAGATGAAAGATTGTCAGTGGTAAAGTTACTTAAGTACTGTACTTTGAGGTATTTGTACTTTACTATTCATTTCTACTCCACTACATCTCAGATCCAAATATTGTACTTTTGGTACTTTAAGTAGATTTTGACGCCAATAATGTACTTTTACTCAAGTACATTTTTTATTATACAGACTTTCACTTGTAACGGAGTACTTCTACATTGCAGTAATGATACTTTTGCTTCAGTAAATGTGAGTACTTTTTCCACCCCTGGAAGATCGTCACATAAAAGTCAAAGGACTGCTCCCTCCAGAGGTGAGAGACAGCCACATGACATAATGGGCGACTCTTATCTCGTTTTGGAGAGGTCCGTTTGGTGCCAGGCAGAAGACAGGAAGCTACGCTGGCTAGGCGTCTAGGCCCCTGTCCCCGACTCCGCACACAGCACTTCATCCTCTCTCGCACTTCATTCCCGCGGGAGTGAGAAGCATCTCTCGGTACACTCACTCAACCCTACCAAAACAAGAGGGGATCGAAAAATGTACTTGTGGAGCACTTTGCGGAGAGTGGAGCATATGGTGTGTACGTCAGACACAGACTTGTTTTGATGGAGTGTGTTTGGACTGAACTGAAGTGAGCTGTATTTATGGTGGGAAAAAGGAAAAGAACCCAGTCTCTCACATTTTTCTTTTTTTTAAGTGTATAACAGTGGTTTTCATACTTTATCATGTCAAGGTCCCTCAAAATTAATATACATTTGGCTGTGCATGAGTGGACGCCCATCTGAAAATATTTGATGCCACGCTCTCCTAGACCATTTTCAAATAGCCGATGCACCTATAGGGTTAAAGACAAGTGGTTGAACTGCGCCTTTGATGCTATATTAACTAATTGTGCTGGTGACTCCGCAAGGACTCATTTAGAGAACCTCTGCTGTAGTTTATATACATATAACCTGTTATGGCTCTTTCGAGGACTACTGGTTCTTTGCATTATATTAGGTAGCCTCAAAATGATCTATACTCGTAGGAGGTCGAACAAGGAAGCTCTGTGTTCAGAAACGGTGGCACAGTTGGTAGTGCTGTCGCCTCACAGCTAGAAGGTCCTGGGTTCGATGCCCGCTCGGGACGCTGTGGGTGCTGGCAGCGTCATCAGTGCCCATACCCAAGGTGGGGTTGGCGAAAGGGCCTTTCTGTGTGAAGTTTGCATGTTCTCCCTGTGTCCCCTAAAAACATGCAGTAATCCTGGTCTCTAAACTGCCTCCCCCTGGCCAGCCAGGGCGCCTGATGGAGGGGAAAGGAACTGGTTGGAATAACGTGTTCCTTCCACGCGCTACGTCCATCCAGGGAAACTCCCCCCTGTCAGTTGGGTAGGACCACTACCAGTTGACCTGTAGTAAGTCTCATGGTCGGGGGGGTAGGACCAAGTCTCATGGGATTTGGGATTTGTTTATAAACATTTTGGTATTTGTTTATAAACATTTGTGATTTGTTTATAAACATTTGGGATTTGTTTACAAACATTTGGGATTTGTTTATAAACATTTGGGATTTGTAAGTCTCATGGGGGGTGGTAGGACCACTACCAGTTGACCTGTAGTAAGTCTCATGGGGGGGGGGGGGGTAGGACCACTACCAGTTGACCTGTAGTAAGTCTCATGGTCGGGGGGGTAGGACCAAGTCTCATGGGATTTGGGATTTGTTTATAAACATTTTGGTATTTGTTTATAAACATTTGTGATTTGTTTATAAACATTTGTGATTTGTTTATAAACATTTGTGATTTGTTTATAAACATTTTGGGATTTGTTTATAAACATTTGGGATTTGTTTACAAACATTTGGGATTTGTAAGTCTCATGGGGGGGGTAGGACCACTATCAGTTGACCTGTAGTAAGTCTCATGGTCGGGGGGGTAGGACCAAGTCTCATGGGATTTGGGATTTGTTTATAAACATTTTGGTATTTGTTTATAAACATTTGGGGTTTGTTTATAAACATTTGTGATTTGTTTATAAACAGTTATGATTTGTTTATAAACATTTGTGATTTGTTTATAAACATTTTGGGATTTGTTTATAAACATTTGGGATTTGTTTACAAACATTTGGGATTTGTTTATAAACATTTGGGATTTGTAAGTCTCATGGGGGGGGTAGGACCACTACCAACTTGTAAAGGAGCAACTTGGACACTCAGGCATGAAGGAAGCATGAGTTCAAGTTCCGTTGCTCTCCCCATGTCCCCCATATATGGGGACTAGGTTGGGTGTGTAGAGCCCGTGGGATAAAAAAAGAAAGAAAAAAAGAAAAGAAACGCAGGACTAGATCAGGGCTCAAAGTGAGTGCCGTACGTGGCACCCTAAACATTAAATCTTTGTTTTATGTCCTCCCCTGACATGGATGCAATTGTTACTCTCTCTTGAGTTAACTTTAATATTTAACTATGACTCTTTATTTATATGATATCATCAAAACAATGTCAAGGACCATCTTAAGAGATGTTGTGGTTCCAATTGGTTTTATTTTGACGTGGCTAACTCAATTGTTTTGATTTGGGTCAGCATAGACCAAATCAAAACAGACAAATTGTTGTTGTTTTTTATCCAAAAGTGGGCATAATTGTATTATTTCCTAATGACAAATTCATAAGAAATCACAGCTTTATAATCAGTCCTGGATCAATGACGTCATGCAGTTAAAGATGGAAACATTGAACTTCCTACAATCCTTTATAGTAAATGACCCTGTGAGCAAGATCTTCCAATAATATAAACAATAACATATCTTGGAAATAATAAAGTGTGCTTGTGTTTTGAACGATAAACCTATATAGATTTATATGGACACCCCAAACAAATTGATGGTTGTTGTTGCCACAGCACACCCCTGGAAAATCAATGTTTTATTTTAGATACCGGCCCTCATGTCTAGACTGCCACGGTTTGACTGGCTGGTCATTATTATGTAATACTCATTTAGCTGTCAGGATAAATGGTTTGTGGGTCTTCCTGTTTCTCTGCATGCTATACTCTCAACTGGTAATCTGTAGCTCTTGGCCATCGCAATCTATCCCTGCTACCACCTGCTTTTTTCTCAGGTCTAGTGATGCTGATCCTGGTTGTCCCCAGAACCAATAAGTGCCGAACCTGAGGAGATGGTAGCCTGGTCTGGTTCCAGAGTACAGACAAATCTGCCATTGCCCGAGGCAGATTAGTGATATTGTCTGGCTACGCGAGGCTATAGGGAGATAAGGGCTTTAACACTCAAAGCCCACTCTTTCAGACTTTCCTTCCCTGCCTAATCGTGTTTCTGCTAAAAAAATATGTTTTTTGTTTTCCTTTAATTAAACAATTGTTATTGTAATCTTTACAACAACACTTTACAATGTGAAGCATCTTTGAGTACATAGAAAAACACTAAAAGTCTGATATTATTATTATTAATAATAATTATTATCATTATAAATATCTCCTTGGCTCTTTACAATCAGTGTTCTGCTCTATTGTTTCACAGTGTTTAAAAAAAAGATACAAAGTTACACAGCTATTTGTAGCTTTGCATCTTTGTAGCTGAAGTTGAAACCAGCTATTTTGAAACCATCTATTTTGCAGCTGTTGTATAGCTTTTGCAGCAGCTGCTTAATGTGGGATGTATCTTTGATTCTTCAGGTCGCGACGCTGGCTTCCATTGACAATAAAATGGTAGACTGTATCTTTGCATCTGCCTGTGTGACCGCAGCATTAGGCCCAGCCCTATAGTAACGCCATATGCATGCACAATGGCCAGTTGGGTGGATGGATTTGACCGTGACATTAATCAAACTATTTCACGTGATTTTAGTAATATTATAACTTGTTTTAACACAGCTTTCTATCATTGCATATTTTTCTGTGTATTGCAATGCTGTTGATCTAGGAGAACTACCAATACGTATGCCCAATGTCTGTACCCACCACCGCTGGTCACCTGGTTGTTTTCTTTCCTCTTTTCTGTGGGTTGTCATTCTTTCATAGCACCATATTACTGGCTAATGGTTTTCGCTTGCAGTTTAATAAGCACAATGTTGTAGTTGTGCTACTATTGGTTTAAGGGCTACAGAGTCAAATTTAAGAATGTCATGTTGTCTTTGATACCTTACAGAGAACAGTGAACTATAAAGCAGCAGGGGGTAAATGTTTTGTAATCTAAATGTCTACAAGAAATGTGCGAAGAGAGTGAGACGCAGAAAACCCCATTTCAGTGGTTCTAAAACTTTACTTCCCTTTTTTAATTTTCCATGTGTTGGTTGTGAGTGTGAAGAGTTTCTTTCATTTCATAGTTGATTGATTTTCACCTCGACATATACAGTACCATGATGAGATTTCTAAAGACAACCAGTGTGATCCTGGACATTATGATCCTGCTATCTGGTGGTGAGAACACTTTGAAATGCTTTCATATATTTTCACAGTGTGTCAGAGAAGTCAAATACTGTGTTGAACAGCTGGTTACTGTAATGTTGTGGTTTATAGACATGTAAAATGATTGTGATAAATAAATAAATCATCCTAAAATTTGCCATTTTTGTTGACAGCTTTGTTAATTTATTTTGTCTTTTACAGCTGTTCGTAGTGGTGATACTGGTGAGTGTTTAAGTTTTTCACTGATTTTGAAGCCCAATGATTACCCCCCCCCCCCCCCCCCCCCCCATGGTATCTATTTTATTTTATTTTTTGTGTGTGAAAAGTCATGATGAAATATGAAAGACGAGTACCTCAAGTTGCCATGTATTGATGTATTTCAATCTATTTTGAGTATTTTTTATGTAGCCTAATATTTTACATTGAGTTTAGTGATGGTGTGACAAAATGGATGTTTAGTGTTCTAGGGTTAAATACGTACAAATATACACTTTTATGAATAAAAAGGAAATCATCATATGTACAGTTAAAGAAAGTAAGAAAAGGGGAAAAACATGTACAGAATGGAAAGAAATAGGGGGGGGGGGGGGCTTTTTTCAAATTGCAGACTCCCCGTAAGTGCTTTTTAGAGCTGTTTTGAAGGAGTCTAGGGATTCACATTTCTTAATGGCCGTTGGTAGGGCATTCCACATTTTAGTGGCATAGGAGCATGTTTGAGCTGGGTTGCACGTGGTTTGTTGAGCTCCCTCTGATGTTGTGATTGTGGTCCTTGACACTAAGGAAGTATTTTGACAGGAACATGGGTATCTTAGTGGTGTAGCGAATCTTGTAGACCAGGCCCATTTCAAGTTGCTGTACTCTGTCGTCAACCGTAAGCCATTCCAGCCTATCAAAATGGGCAGGGGTGAGGTGGGTTCTGGGAGTAAATCTTGTCACAGGAAGGATTTTCCTCCAAGATGGAACCTATAGGTGTAATATATAGCATTGTCTAAAATGTAGTTTGTACTTGTAGATTCCATCTCATACTTGGAGAGTCCTATTCATACTCCAGTTGTGATAAAGGTGACCACCACAGTGGTTGGGAAAACTACAACATGACGTCTTGCGGCAGCTGTGATAAGTGACTCACCTTATCACCTAAAACTGAGTATGAATAGGCCTTGAGAAACAGAGATGATAAAAACACCTATTATAATCTTCCTCCAATAGATGGTCCCAAGAATGTCATTTTGAATGTGACTCCATCAGAACATGTTTTCGAAGGAAGCTCAGTCACTTTCACCTGCAGCAGCAATGATTCAAATCCATCAATCCAGAGCTACACCCTTTTCAAAGACACAACTATAGTGGCACAGAAGAAGATAAAGACCAGTGTTGGTAAGTGATGAGAGTAAAGGAGTAATAACTAATTATTACTATAACGATTTCAATAAGAATAATACAGTAATACACATTTTTCGGCCCAAATTGATCCCAGTCTAAGATATTATTAATTTAATTTAACAGGGTACACAGTTAACCAATGTAACGGACGGATAATGAGTTATTTATGCCAGGGAGTTACCCACTGAGAATGTTTCAGGCTAAAATACATCTAAATGGCCATCTAAAAATGGGTTATAACAGGTCTAAAAATGAACATTTCAAAAACAGCTAATCAACGTCTCTAAGCTAAGCCTAGACCGCTAAGAAACTTTCATTTTTGCACCAGGTATAACCCACTTTTAGATGGACGATAATAGCCGACTCAATGCTCAATGGGAATGAGTAAAGTAATAATATTACTTTTGGAACAGAATAATGAGTAACAAGTTATTACTTTTTTAGCAAGCACATTGAAGACCATATCTAACATCAAATCCAGCGACAGTGGAAGATACCAATGTCAGGCAAAGAACAACATCGCTACGGTCAATTCACCTGAAGTCACCGTTGATGTTCACTGTGAGTGTTCACTGTTGAATTGAATTAACAACAAATTATATTGATGGACTCCAGTCTTATTCATTTCACCAAGGCTGGTGTAATGTTGGAAAAATAACATTACAGCGTACACTTTGTAAATGATTTCCAATGTTTATTTCATGTTCATAGACCCTCCACAAAATACATCAGTATCAATGGATCCACCATATGTTGTTGAGGGCAACAAAGTGACTCTGACCTGCAGCAGTGATGCCAACCCACCAGTAGACATCTACACCTGGTACAGAGACAGTGGAAGGAGCTCCATCTCCACTGGTCCTCAGCTGGTGAAGGAGAATGTGTCTCTGCAAGACTCTGGACAGTACACCTGCCACGTGACAAACAAACATAGATCCCAAATGTCATCACCACACTCTCTACATGTGCATTGTAAGTGAACTAACGTGATTTTTTTTTAAATAGTACAATAGTGTATAGTTCACTGTGTGTTAAGGTCCGATGTCTGAATGGGTTATCAGTTCAATGCAATGTCTAAACGTTTAGAGTTTGCTGAACCTGTCCATACCCGATTATTGATGACGCATCGCGGCTACAGTTGTAGCTTTGCTGAACCCAGCTCAGCCAGCCTCAATTTGTAGCTTTGTAGTTTTTGCAGCAGCTACAAACCTCGTATCATATGCATCATTGTATCTTCATGTTGCTGGCTTCCATTAACAATGACTGGTAGACTGTATCTTTGCATCTGTGAACGCAGCATAACATCATAAATCACATTTCCTCCAACAGATGGTCCCAAGAAGGTTACTCTGCTAATCAGTCCATCGTACGTTCTTGAAGGAGATTCGGTCACTTTCACCTGCACTAGTGACGCCAACCCCAAAGTAGAACCAGGACAGTACTTTCTGTACAGGAATGATGATGTTGTGAAAGAAGAAGCTCAGAGTCACAACATTTCTGACGTCCAGAAACACCACAGCGGGCAGTACAGATGTGTGGCTGTCAACCACGTCAACAGAGCCACTTCTGCTTCAGTACAGTTTGAAGTTCACCGTGAGTAGTATAATGCTCAGGTTTGCACTGTCCCTTCTTCTGAGGATGTGGTGGTTGGTAGGGTGGGTGGGAGAGGGTGAGCAAGCTGTCTGTGTTGTGTATATGTATACATCTGTATATTATATGTATATGTATCTGTATCTGTGTATTGTATGTTTTTTCAGTATGTATTTTATGTAATAGATTTTGAATAAACTAATGGCTTTCTCTGTGCCTTGCTTCACCTAACAGTGAGGCCGTCAATATCAGTGAATCCACCAGGAAAAGTAGCTGAGGGCAGCAAAGTGACTCTGACCTGCATCAGTGATACCAACCCACCAGTAGACATCTACACCTGGTACAGAGACAGTGGAAAGAGCTCCATCTCCACTGGTCCTCAGCTGGTGAAGGAGAACGTGTCTCTGCAAGACTCTGGACAGTACACCTGCCAGGTGACAAACAATCATGGATCCTATAGATCATCACCACACTCTCTAGATCTTCAATGTAAGTCTATTTTTTTAATATATAAAATAAAATAAATTACAGATCAAAAAACAGCGTGTACAACGATAACAACGATATTGAATACTACAAAGGATTTTTTTTTGTATTATCCTTTTAGCCTTAATGTCTTTCTGTACCATGTGCTGTTTGGATTTCAGACTAATAAAGTATTCAATCAATCAATCAATCAATCAATATTTGCTGAAGTGTGTGTTTTTACTGTGTTTTTGTCATCAGATATTTGAATAATGTTAAGAGGGTTAACAAACATTATTGTAAAAATGACATTGATCTTTATCCAACAGATGGTCCCAAGAATGTCACTTTGTCAGTGAGTCCATCAGGAGATGTTGTCATGGGAAGCTCACTCACGTTCACTTGCAGCAGTGGTTCAAATCCACCGTTATACGTCCTTTTCAAAGACCGGTTTGAAGTGACACGGAAGGACATACATACCATCTCTAACGTCCAATCCGGTGACAGTGGTAGATACCACTGTCAGGCAAGGAACAAGATTGCCACTGTCAATTCACCCGAAGTCTCTGTTGATGTTCACTGTGAGCTTTTAATCTACCGTAATTAATATCACAATGGTATTGATGGGGGGGGTGTGTGTGTGTGTGTGTGTGTGTGTGTGTGTGTGTGTGTGTGTGTGCTGTAAGACACCACACTACTCAAAGTGTGCATTATTGTTATTGTTCACCCCTATACTGTTGCCTATTCCTTATAGGCATTCAGCAAATAATCTTAATTGAGCAAATCAATCTTTAATCCGCAGACCCGCCACAGAATACATCAGTATCAATGGATCAGCCAGACATTGTAGAGGGCTCTGAAGTGACTCTGACCTGCAGCAGTGACGCCAACCCACCAGTAGACATCTACACATGGTACAGAGACAGTGGAAAGAGCTCCATCTCCACTGGTCCTCAGCTGGTGAAGGACAATGTTTCTACTGCAGACTCTGGACAGTACACCTGCCAGGCGACAAACAATCATGGATCTCAAAAGTCCCCACCTAGTTTCATCGATGTTCTTTGTAAGTAAAAGACACCATGGTTACAATTACAGATTGGAATTTAATGTAATTAGTTTTCACCTCATTGGCACAACAAAATATAACATCTGGTACAATGTTATTTATTTGTGGGCTTTTCTTAATGTCAAGATGCACCAGTTAGCGTGTTGGTGGAGCTCAGTCCACCAGGCAGACCTCTAGAGGGCAGCAGTGTGACCTTGACCTGCAGCAGTGATGCTAACCCGCCTGCATGCCACCACACCTGGTACAAGAAGACTGGACCTCCTGGTTCCAGCTCCCTGGTCCAGGTAGGGTCAGTGGGAAAAGGGGAATATCCGCACTCTCTTAATAAAGTTTGAGTTTCTTTATTTCATAAAATCACATGCAGCATGAGCAGTCCATCTAGAGAAACGAACGTGTTTCGGCACGCAGGCCTTCCTCAGCGTTTCAAACTAGGGTATGTCTCATAGAGAAGACATATATATATATATAGGCTAGCTAAGCGACAGATCACAGCTGGGTCTCATTTGTGAAATCAATTAAATCAGTTTCATATACATAATACATTTCATATTCAGTATTAAGTTTTTCATATTTTACAATATTTACATATTCTTTCATCATAGATCATTAGTATCATAGATTCCAAACAATTACAGAAAGCAATTCAATAAAAGCTCTTCATTCATTCCTTTAGGAAACTCTGTATTTAAGAAGTGGATCCACCTATAACGCTTTTGTTGTTCCAGGTAGGGTCAGGCCAGGTTCTGGTTCTGACCTCTCTGCAAACCAACCAGACTGGACTGTACTTCTGCCAGACCAGCAACTCACTGGGAGAAAACAACTCTACTGATGTGCTGCTGCAGATGAACACAATAGACAGTGAGAATGCTACAATATGATGTACCTTAACAGTCTGCAACCAGCTATAGTAGCTTATTAATACATGGTCGAACTAATGGGAGGTAGAACCACAGGGAAGCCCCCCACAGTACTCCATGCAGGGTCTGGAAGAAAGCTGAATAATCTAAACTGATCCGAGGGGCCCATTGTCCATGGAGTGTTATTTTGCCTACTAAAGTAAATAACAGAGACAGATATTCATCTAAAATATAAAGCACCAGAAGAACTATATATACTGAAAACATTGTTCTTTCTATATTGATAATTAATTGTATGTATCCTGTCATTTTCTAGCAGTCGAACGTCTCATCCTTTGTGTTGTTACTGGAGTCAAGGTGTTGCCAGTGCTGCTATTTCCTTTGGTTATGTTGTGGATCTGGTGAGTTCTGTTTCCTTTGGTTATTTTGTGGGCCTGGCGAGTTCTGTCATCTTTTGTGTGCCAAAAGTAGTAGAAAATAGTAGATCTACAAACTGGAATGTGTCACATCGACGACACATTGTGAGCTTGTAGGTCTATTTTCAGCACATGACCCACTCGACAAAGTATAAATGTCAGTGTCAGTATGTCAGACTCAGCAAACATTGCAAAAATCTTTAAAAGCATAGTTGTTCCTCTTTAAAGTATTTTTTTGTATATTTTAAAGGAAACAACACTCCTGCAAGTACAAAACGGTGAGGAGATCTCATAGTTTTTCATTCTTTGCACTCATTTGTACTGTACATTTCCAGATATCGTGATACAAAGGACCATATCTATCTAAGTGTGTTGTCATTTTTCAGGAGGACAGTCTCCGGATGGTCCAGGATGTCAACGCCAGTGGAGGTGTTGGTCATAGAAGAGACTCTGTTTCCTCTGCTGGTCATGTCAACAGGGTTGTAGAAGACGAATGCAACGTGTAGTAGACATATAAAGCATGAAGACATTTAGAATAGAAAAGTGTTCAGTGTCTGCAACCAAACCAGTGGGCTGCCACCCTTAGATCTCCATAAGGAGCTGACCTGTTCTGACATTCCATAATGTTGTACTATGTCATCAAATGTCATCAAACCCTGTACACAAAAGACACACTCCATATATGACCAGTATACAGAATTTGTTCCATATGTTGATCTGACCCCCCCCCCCCCCCCCCCCCCATGCCAAAGCACCAGCGCTTGTCCAGCAGTCTGCCGTCACCCAGGTGGATGTGTGCATACTTCTCGCCCTCAGGGCGTCTTGTATTGTACTGGTATTATACTATCATTAAAATGTACAGCATGTCATCAAATACACAATGTGTGCACACTACCATGCTTTATCAAAACCTAAATGAGGAAGGAGCTCAAACAAACGTACAGTACCATGCACGTTTTAGTCAATGCACATCTTAACTGCACAATAGCATCCCTATAGTGTTAATTTAACTCCAAAGATAGTACAAATGTAACCAAATGGCCGTGAAAAGCTCCATTTGTTTTAACTGAAGATTACTCTTCTGAGTTAAATTGTACTGTGGGATGTCTGGCCAGTGATCCAGTAAATCCACCCAGCAGTAGCTGCACCTCACTAATGGAGCGTTGCCTAGTATACTGCTGCAAAATGTCAAATCAATGAATATTCATCATTGGATGTTACACTTTCCCCCAAACAAACAATTTCATGGCAATTATTGTATGGATCATGCATCATGCTGTAAAGCATCCAAACAAATAAAAGCCATTTTTAAATAACGCCGGCCATAAGCCAAGCCATCATCATACCACTTTAGGAATAGCACTGGGGTCCAATCCAGGAACTAAAGTACTACTATCAACTACTGGTACATTGAACGGTGTCGGGCAGCACTGTTAAATCAGCGCCGGGATTTCTTTCAAAATAATAATCGATAATCCCTCGTGTTCATATTTTAAACAAGAGGCATGTTGTCAGTAATGAAGAGCTTAATATATCCATCTGGTCAAAACCACGGAGAGCTCCCTAGATTAGGAGATACGAGCCTTTCTTTTTGAGTGGTAAACAGGGAAGTGAACGGCAGCACGCATGCGCAAACAGCAAGGAGTATGGTGCGTAAGGAGAGGCCAACCCCCCAAAAAAGGAAAAAAAGGAAAAAGTATGGGAAAATGGAAATACTCAAGTAAAGAAAAAGTACCTCAATATTGTACTTACTGTGAGTAAATGCATTTAGTTACTTCCCGCCACTGGTGGTCACACTCACAAGCCACATGGTAATAGATAATCGTTGGCTAATGGTGCCGGGGTTACACATGCAGCCGATGACAAATAACCTTTTGATTCCATTGGTAGTGTCTTCCCGTGTATCGGTCATTGAGACTGATGGGACGGTGTTAACTGCTAATAAAGTTCACACATGACTGAAGCGATTATTAATCTTGGTGAACGGGCTGTGTATGAATCAACGCCAGGCTCCACTGCGCTCTAATTGTAACTTGTGGAGCCTAAGTGGCGAAGCTTCCCCGGGAGGTATATGTGTTTATATTAATTCTGTATAGCAGTTTGGAGGTGTTTTATCCGTGCCTGAAATTGTGCACATACTCTTGTAGTTTAGGGGTGAAGTGTGTGTGTGTGTGTGTGTGTGTGTGTGTGTGTGTGTGTGTGGGTGTGTGGGTGGGTGGGTGGGCGGGCGGGCGGGCGGGCGGGCGTCTGTCTCTCGCGAGTTTGAGTCGTGTGTGTGTGTGGTCTGCATGGTTTGAGTTTTTGTGGTGTTGCTGCATGTTTGTGGGATTGATCAAAACATAGAAGTACAACGATAAAGAATAAATATACATTGGAAAATGGTTGAAAATAATGTAAAGTCTATATTTGTTTTGAACATGCAGATTTGTACATCATTATCAGACCTACCATGTCTTTGCCAAAAAATATCTGATTTACAAGCAAACAGTGTGTCACGACCAAACGAAAGCAACGCATCTTAGGTGGTCCTCAGACGAGCCCTCCATCGTTGCTTCCAGTCATCCCGATTCTCCATACATCTGGCCAGCTTGTTGGTACTTTGCACTCCTGCGTCTTTCATGAGTACATCCACTATGTTAATGTGGGACGTCATCGTGGCCGGTGCCTGTGTGTTGGTTTCCGATAGCACTTCTTTGCTGGCTGGCAGCTCTTAGTGTCTTTGGCAGTGTCTCCTGGCTGCTATTTTCTGGCTCACCCTTGGCATTCCATCATACAGGTTCTTGTTGGTAACCTGTGTACTCTGTGTAGCACCCATCTAGAGACTTCTGCTGGGTTGGCTTCAGGGTCCAGCATTCACTGCCGAACAGCTTGTAGATGTTCGGATGTTCCCCCCAGAATATAGATACACCTGGGGTGTAACCTGGTTAACAAAGGTGGTATTTTAATCCATTCCCCACAGGTTCATAATCCCACATCACAGATTGTGCTCCAAAATTGACCAGCGACATCTAACTGTTTGTCTGTGCTGTGTCACATCTTTGGGATAAGAACAGAACATAAAATATTAATTGGGTTCCTTTTTTGTTCCTCTAATATTAATGTTGCATGCATGGTTACATTTTAATGACAACCGGAGAGGTGTGTGTGTGTGTGTGTGTGTGTGTGTGTGTGTGTGTGTGTGTGTGTGTGTGTGTGTGTGTGTGTGTGTGCGTGTGTGCGTGCGTGCGTGCGTGCGCGTGTGCGTGCATGCGTAGACATTTGCATATCGTCGCTGTCCGATTGAAACCTTGCATGTCCAAAACTGTTCCAACGGATCCACTATAGTTATTTAGTCTCAAGCTGTACTTCAATACTTTATAAAAAAATACTTTTTTATAAAGTCTAAAAAACCCACAAACACTCTTTTCAGAAATAGCAAACAAATAGCAAGGTCACACTTTATGACAAGTTCTACACTTAATGTCGCAAGCTTGGAGATCTGCTATTCGGCTATACTTTTGTGTGAAGTAGGGCATTCATTTATGGGTGGGTGTTGAAAGATGGAGATACGAGGTTTCTGCCAGACAGGACAGCATGCGTGCCATATGGCAGTCTACCAGAGAGGTATTAATGACTTGTCCCGTCGAGCATCTGGGATGCTGGCCAACAGGGGGTGCTGTGGAACGAGTGGCTTCCTGGGGCTCTGGCTGGCACACATGGACAGACAGACAGTGCATGGTGCTCTAAAATAACTCTTGTCTCATTCTCACTGTGCCCTCCCTGGCCAAGCGGCAGCCATGACACTACACACACTTACTTTTTGAAGTTTCTTTTTGTCGGTATTTGTCGCTTGCAGCGAGGTCACTATAGCCCAACCCTTCAGGTATAAAACTGATGGGTTGGTTCCACCACTTTACTCCTATCAACCTACTTCTCTGCCTCTTGAGAAAGCAGAAGGGAAGTCTGAATGACTATCTTCTTCGAGTTACTTATACAACTGAGGTTACTGAAGTAACCCGAAGTTGCAATCCCCTCAAAGAGAGGGGATCATAACACTCCCGTATGATCACCCCGGCTGATAGGACCAATCCAAGGTCTTCCAAGAGACACATGTACGCGTCCAATGAGCATAGCGTGTGTGTACTCCCGTAAAGAGACAGCAAAAGAGCTGCCCAGGCCCCCGGCCTGGCAGTGATCAGACCCCTTCCAGGGAGCTGATAGGCCCAAGTGCTATAAGCTATAGCGATAGAAAGCTGGAGGGGAAAACGAGAGGGCGTGATGTCTACTCAAGTTACCCGGAGGCGCCAAATGCAGCTAACGGCTAGAGGCCAAGCTAGGATTAGCAAGAGAAGCTAGCTAACAACAACAAGAAGCGAGTAACTAAGTTGGTAGGCTATAGTAAGGACAAACAACAAGTCCCCTGACTGCCCGCCTGGGTTTTAATGTCCGTGTAAACTTACAGTTACTTTCTGCGAGACGCTCGTGATCAGAAAACATTGCCTTGGGGCTGCGAATTTCCAGGTACAAGTCGGTTTTAAACTTCGGCAAAAGATGTGGAACCAGCGGTGGAACCAACCCATCGGTTTAAGGGGTTGTGCTAGTGACCTCGCCGCGAGTGACAGCTACACAATCCAATAAAGTTTGCTCGTGAGTGTATGCAAAGCTCTGTGCGTCTGCCCCATCTAGTGGCTGGACCCCAACTGACTTTCTTCGAGAGGAACTTATGCAACTTAAATATCTAGCATCTCTGTCAAAAGCACTCTGTCAAAGGCACACACACACACACACACACACACACACACACACACCCACACACACACACACACACACACACACACACACACACACACACACACACACACACACGTACTGTATACACACACATACTGTATACACACATGCAAGGCTCCAAGTAAGGGGTTCAGTGTCTTGCTCAAGGACCCTTCGACACTAAGCCCCGATGGGGCCGCAGGGATCAAACCATGAACCTTAATTCCCATTCAGCCGCTCTACTGGGCCAATGCCGCCACCTCAAGAGAGTACGGAGACAAAACCAGAGGGGGTGTTCTAATGTAACACCGGGAAACATCCAGAATAATAAGGCTCATTGAAAAACAAGTTGACTCCTTAGATTGCTGACATTTATAATAATGACTATGTAAATGCTAGTTCATGAATAAAAGATAGCGTTTGGGGGGTGGTGGTGTGTGCGGGGGGGGGGGGGGGGTCTTTGCCACAGCATTGGAGGAGAAAATGTCAAATAAAATGGAGTGCAGCGCGGATTAGACTTTGTGTTCACAAATATAGCAAACGGTGGCGACGGCGCGGGTGGCCCCGCTGTGCCTTATTACACACATTTTGTCTCCTAATGACTTTTTAAAGGTGGCTCAAACTAAAGTGCCAAGGAGCTGTGAAAGTCATTTAGCATGCTTCAGGGTGTAAACAAAGAGACATGTAATTGATTTTCTACAGTTATCATTCAGTTTTGAGGCAGTGATGGTAACTCTAGTCTAGAGTGTATGCAGTCTCAGTCAGAGTTAAATTAACACTCAGGACTTTGGACGGTAGACTACACTACACTACACTACTTATATTCAGGCCAATGGGGTATAATCAATCAATCAATCAATCAATCAATCCATCAATCAATGGGTTACAGTGGATGTTGTTGCCTCATTGCCAAGGCATACATCACAGGAATATCTTATAGATATTTGACCACGGTGTACTGAACAAAACTTATGTTGCCAAACAGCCATGCTGTGCCTTCAGCGTGCCGTCCGACTTTAACTTTGAGGAGGAGTCACCACATGATAATCGAGAGAGACGTAGAGAGAGTTGATGAACCGCTTGGTCTCTCACAGAACATTGTCTCCATTAATAACTCGTTATAAGTATAATGTCAAATTCGAGACAGAGTGAGTCACAATTAATGTGTTTTCTGCATCAATGGCTGTGAACTGAAAAGTGCAGGCGTTCATGTTTGATCGTCTATTAACGCACGGGTCACTCAGCTCCTCCGACTTGTCTTATTAATTAACATCCATTTGAACAGAAGTCGCAAGATAAATATAAATGCAGAATCCCATTTAGCTTTTTCTTTTAAAGGTCAACAGTCAATCAATTACGCTGTCCCAGTAAAGAAGGAATGATTTGATTGGGGTGTCCCCAGATGACAGTGAAGTGACAATGTTACTTTTAGACCTTTTTAATACAAGAAAGAAAGAAAGAAAGAAGACCATTGCTGCATCATAATCAACAAACTATAATATAAATCCTGGTCAAACATTGGCCAAAATGATATAAGCAGATGATAAAGTATAACACATCTACAAGCGCACAACGGCTTGCGTTGTGAGGCATTGTTGTGATCGGCTATTTTCACAATTTCACAATATTTATCTGTGGAACTGAGTCAAACAAAATGTAATGCCTCATATATATTCCTCAGCCTAGTAGGACAGTCTGTGAAAGATTTCACGTAAATTGCTGCTTTCATGATTTGAGGCTTTTTGTTCAAAACGGGCCAATCCTGCCAACTTTGAAAGCCAATGTTAGCCAATTAGGATGGAATATGAAATATCGATCAGATCCGGCTTGAACACATGACTATAGAGATAGTGTTTAACGATTTGCGTGATTTTTGGACAGAATCTGGAGGAGTAATATGTAATAAAAGTAATAAAATGTTTTTCAAAAGTTGGCCTCCTGGTGGTGCTATAACAGGCCGTTCTGGAACATTTGGGGCAGAGGTTCCCCATGCCTTCAGCCTGGTGGAGACAATTAGGCATTTCCTGGGAGGGCAGGAAGTCACAGACTCATCGCACAATGACATTCAAAGAACCGTATCGACTCTATTGAGGACTCTCACGCCTCTGACGTGTTCAAGAGGATGAGCTGAACTTTGCCTAATGCCGGCCGTTCTTTGAGCTGTGTGTGTGTGTGTGTGTGTGTGTGTGTGTGTGTGTGTGTGTGTGTGTGTGTGTGTGTGTGTGTGTGTGTGTGTGTGTGTGTGTGTACTAAAAGATATGCTTTCTCAACTGGTAACTGTGCTCACCGGAATTCACTCGAGGAGTAAACGATAAAGGTGGATGAACCTGACGCATAAAGGCCGGAAAATGTGGATGAACCGGCGGGGCGAGTGGATGCGGGCGGTACAGCGCCGTGGCATTTTGTGAGCGGGATTTTACTTGCAAATGTGACGAGAGACACACAGTAGAGGAGGGAAATGTCAACGTATCCAAAAAAGAAAAAAAGATCCTCTCAATGGGTTTCTCCGTGGCTTTGTTTTGGAGCAACGGCGGAGCGTATAGGGACTGCGGGTGTGGTCGAGGCGATTTCTGCGGCTGCTGGCAAAATGTCAAGAGGCTTTTTTGAATATGGATGATGAAAGAGGACACTTGAATGAAGAGGAAACCTTGTGAATGTCAGAATGCATGTGTCTGTTAGCTCGGACGGTCAATACTATGCATAGAAATTCATAGTAGTGTATGTCAATCTGTGCATGTGTGAGTGCGTGTATGCCAGAGAGAGAGAGAGAGAGAGAGAGCCTAGATATTTATTATTACATTTGGGAGAATTCCTCGGCCACATATTTGTGCCCATGTAGCGCACAACTTTGTGTGCCAGTTCAGGTCACTTTGTTGGTTCGAAATGTACGCTTTGTGTGTGTGTGTGTGTGTGTGTGTGTGTGTGTGTGTGTGTGTCTCTCTCTCTCGTTAGACCTGAGCGCGCCATAGGTGACAAGAGAAAAGATAAAAGTGTGTTACTTAATACACATGAACAATGTGTGTGCATCATTGCATGCACACGTCATTGATCACTGGTGGCAGCATCCATGAGGGATGCACCTTCATCATATTCCTGCCAATACCATTTTGGAATACTAGGTGCCCGGCTGTATAGAGCACTGAGTCGGTAACGATGGAAGTTGCAGAGCCACCCACCCGGCTATGCAATACCCGTTGTACCCGTGTCAGAGTACCCGTTCCACATCTGTCGTGTCCCTTTTATGCCCATATTGTATATTTCTGTATATGTCTCTCTCTGTGTCTCTTTATTCCTATAGTTCTGTGTCAGGCATGCCCAAATATGAAGTGTTGTGATGTCAGAACAGGCCAGCTTCATATATGGAGATATAGGGGTGATCAGGTCCAGAGCCCAGGCATAGGCTTTTGTGCTGGTTCTGGACAACGGTGTATCCGACTGACTCGACACCGGGCACAGCACTCCCTGTGGTGGTGTGGAACGCGTGTCGAATTTGAAGTCGGTGGAGCAAACGGTTCTCGAGTTACGTGGATTACAGACGTACACATGTACATACAGAGACTTGGTGCATGTATCAGATATATCAATCTTTACCTTCAGTATCAGCTTGAACAAGCTAATGACCTGACCCCGTTATTTGTTTTTACTGAATCATACGAGCTTAGGCCATTCAATCTTAGATAATAACTTGAACAAACACGATAGCGGAAAAACCTCACTTTTCTCCATTAGAGGCACAATATCTAAGACAAACAAACAAAAAAATCAATGCACTTTGCTCAGATTTCTGACATGTTACAAATGGCTCTCTGTACCGAGCATATTACAGAGTACAGCACGTACACACAAATATTGGTTCTTCAGCACTTCTTTGGGTGGTTGAGGTGCTATAGTACAGAATTTCCCAAACAGGACACAGAAATTGGGTCCTGTGTGTGCGCGCGCGCGCGTGCACAGACACACACACACACACACACACACACACACACACACACACACACACACACACACACACACACACACACACACACACACACACACATGCACACACCCTGTTATGAAAGTAGGGGTGGCACAGGCAGGCACAGTGTAAAGCAAAACAGCAACTGATATTTCTTTGGATATTTCTTTGTTTCTACTATGGCCTTAATTTAAACAAGCTTTCAAATGCACAGTGAGGGGTGTGTGTGTTTGTGTGTATTGGGGGGGGGGGGGATGTAAAGGAGAGGAGACCTCCCTTTGGTGTAGGTATGATGAGTATGCCAAATAAACACACACACCCATAATCTGTCAGTAAAGTGTTTAAAGTAAACATGCACGCCTGCATTTACTTGGAACCTAAATCCCTTGGGTGTGCAGTTGTGCACCCAAAGAGAGACACACACACACACACACACACACACACACACACACACACACACACACACACACACACACACACACACACACTCACTCACTCACTCACTCACTCACTCTCTCTGTAGCATATTGTTACTGTCTAGCCAAAATTTGACATTATGTTAAAAAATACTTTTCAGGAAATTAGGAAAATAACGTGCGTTACAATTTATCCAATGTAGTCATTTAGTCACAACAAAGCTCTTGTTAATACTCGATGGTTAAATATTTATACATCCCATGGACACACAAAAACAGCACAATATAAGCCCATGAATACAATCAAAGTAATGAGAGAAGACAAATGAGACACTGGTCTCTCTGGACTCCCTGTCCTGACTAAGCTTTAATACTGGTTGTGTGTACCGCTTTTAGGGTATGGCCCATCTTGAACATCTTCATTGTATGAGATGTACTATTGTACGGTTGTGGGATATCGCATCATTTGGAGATGGTCAAGTGAGGGGCGCTCTTAATCATCACATACATCACCATACATCGTACATTCCCATGCTCAGCCAATCAGATCATTGCCATGGTACAAACTCACAAACACACAAAGCTGGGCATAGGAGGGGCTAATGCCCCGCAAAAATAACGTAGTATATGACGTGATGATGATGATGATGACATCGATGTTTCTTACCTCTCTGTCCGTCTGTCTGTGTACCTTTTATGCCCATATATGGAGATCTCTATGATGTGTGAGTTCGAAGTCGGTGGATCCTGTCGGTGCCTATGGACAACCCTACAATGCCTGGCTTTTGAAATGACATCATGGACAGCCAAGTCTGTGGATTGGTTGGAGCACTTTGGTTGGAGCACTTTTTTTAACTTTTGTTTTTATCCCACGATTTTGTGACCCATTTTTCACCCCGTGTCAATTATCTAATGTGATCCAGGGCTCTACACACCCTCCGCCAACCTAGTCCCCATATATGGGGGACATGGGGAGAGCAACAGACTTGAACTCATGCTTCCTGAATTCATGCATGAGTGTCCAAGTTGCTCCTTGGACGTAGGGCATGGAAGGAACACGTTATTCCAACCAGTTCCTTTCCCCTCCATCAGGCGCCCCGGCTGGCCAGGAAGTTTAGAGACCAGGATTACTGCATGTTTTTTGTGAAGGTATACCTACCCGAGGGGACACGGGGAGAACATACAAACTCCACTCAGAAAGGCCCTTTCGCCAACCCCACCTCGGGTATGAGCACTGATGACGCGGAGGAGAGAACACGCCGCCAGCACCCACAGCATCCCCAGCGGAAATCGAACCCAGGACCTTCTAGCTGTGAGGCGACAGCACTACCGACTGTGCCACCATGCCTTCTAATTGGAGCACTTTTAACAACAGTCTATGTCTATGCCAACACAGCATAGACTTTGTTTGTTTGTTTAGGTTCACAGCGCAACTTTGAAACCACCCCTCTTGTGCTCGTTCCTCCAGCTAGACCCACGCTGGTCCCCGAACCAGACATTGAGAAGCTTTGGCTTAAATGGCTACGGTCGCTTCACGCGCGAACAACCATACACCCCCCAACCCCAGAGCAGGAGGTGATGGGCCGCCACAGGGATTAGAAAACACTCCCTAGCTCTCAGAGCTGTTTGTAAACCAGGGGAATTCACTGTCATTTCCATTCATCAGGTGGGGTAGGGGGATGGGGGTGCGACCCACGCCTCGTCATAATCATGTTATCCACCAAAGTAATGAAAACGATTTGGCATCACCAACCCCCATGCACTCTTTAAAAAAATATATTCAGTTTTTTTTTCTCCAAAGGGAAGGGTAGGAGCAGCTTCTCATTGACCCAGAGAAAGATTAAGCAATGTAATTAAGAGATAAGAGAGGCAATCTGTGATGGGCGAGCAAGGGAAGGTGGAGATAGATGGAGGGAGGGGAGAGAGAGTTGGTGTGTGTGTGTGTGTGTGTGTGTGTGTGTGTGTGTGTGTGTGTGTGTGTGTGTGTGTGTGTGTGTGTGTGTGTGTGTGTGTGTGTGTGTGTGTGTGTGCATGTGTGTGTGTGTGTGTGTGTGTGTGTGTGTGTGTGTGTGTGTGTGTGTGTGTGTGTGTGTGTGTGTGTGTGTGTGTGTGTGTGCGTGTGTGTGTGTGTGCGTGTGTGCGTACGTGTGCATGTGCGTTGGTGTGGGGGTGCTTGATGGTGGTTGAAACGTTTCTAAATTATTTCCTCTCTAGGCTGTTTGTGCAGAGACTCTTGTCTATGCTGTTGGCAGGTATTTGGCGACTGACACCTATTTACAATGTCTAGGGGATTGTGTGTGTGTGTGTGTGTGCGTGCGTGCGTGCGTGCGTTTGATTGAACAGCTGTTCCTGCATGGAGATTGAAGAGTTGCGAGTTGCACAAGTGGAACAAACCAGATTTAATTAGATAAAGTGTTATGTCTGATTCTGTTGATTATAATTCAAAGATGGGTTGTGGGTGTGCGTTCCTATGTTTGCCTCAGGATGTATCCTACACGAAAGCTTGTGCGTGCATGCTTGTGTGCTGAACAGCTGTTCTTGCATCAAGATTGAATAGGCCTGAACACCACAACTGGAACAAACTGAACTTAATGAGATAAAAGTGAATCATTCTGTATGTGTGTGTGTGTGTGTGTGTGTGTGTGTGTGTGTGTGTGTGTGTGCGTGTGTGTGCGTGTGGGTTACATATACTTGCCAGTGAAGTTGTCAATATTGTCCAGACTATCTCTCAGTTGCTATTTGTCATGCACACAATTGGTCCGTATTTTGTCATCCATTTTCTGACCTTACTTTCTATACCGGTAGAAATGTCATCAATCTACAGCAGAGCAGGGGTGCCAATACTTTTTCGGCTCAAGGAAATAGTTTTGTATACCTTTGTAATGCTACTGTCGTTTGCATGCAACACTTAAAATCTAATCATTGCATTGGGGGTATGCCTACGATAGAAGCCATGAAGGGAGCCCACAGGCTCTTCGATGTCAATCAATCAAGTCACCTTATAATTCAAGTGGTAGTGTTAAAAGAGGATATTTGTTTTCCCCCTTTTTTTTTATTGTTCCCCCATTTGAATGGTTATTTTTAGGGGCATGTTATGTGGTCTACCTTCACAGCCTTTGTGATCTACTGGTAGATCACGATCTTGGGCACCCTTGATCTACACTACAGCATCATTTATAATGTACACTGTGGATCAGTCACCTGGACCAGCAGATCTAGAGCCCTGTGTGGGACAGTTCCGGCCCTACACCGCCCACAGTTCAGGTTTCACCACCTGTAGCAAGGTTTATGTACCATCTGCTGCCACAAAAAATCCATTGGGACCCAAATGCAAACGGAATCGGAATGAGCGAGTGAGATGGCCATTACAGCACCATGGACAGCCACATACAGTATAGCAGGCTAGGCATGCAGCGGCTTACTGCTTGTCAGTAGGTTATTACCGTAATAAAATGCATATGCCTGTCGTTAACAATGATGTATAACATGTTTACAAATATTTAGAAAATAGCAGATGTACAAGCTTGTAGATCGGCTATTTCAAGTTTATATATAGGGCTAGAGTAGAATCGGATCAACTACTACGGTACGACGGTACGCATTTAGACCTGCGCACTAAGTGAAAAAAGGTTCAGTTTAGACTGATTCATTCTGGAAAGATAACAGTATTTACACAACAGAGGCTATCCTTAATGAACCTATGCAGAATTTCAGCACTTTTCACATGTGCATGACAGATTGTGCGTGCGTGCGTGCGTGCGTGCATGCATGGAAAATGTTCCTCTTCATTATGATTGCAACTAAACTAAGATTAAAGTCAATTATTATGTTTTCAGTCAATTCTACATTAATGAAGTTTCTAAATAACATTAATGAAGTTTCTAAATAGCATCCCTCCTGAGTGTTGAGTGCTTTCCTAATCAAATCTACCGTCCAAGTGAACACAAATCAAATTGATACTGATGTGAGTGAGTATATTATTCCACAGGCTAAAATAGAATATGAATCATAAAATCCTCCACAATATCTTCCCTGAATCAAAAATAAACTGACTAGTAAAATAAAGCAAACCCATTCTGGCTTTTTGCATATTCCGACAATATTGATCGGTTACAGTAATTTGCCTGCTTTACACTACTACTGGTCCTCCTACGGTATACTAATAATGTTTTATATGATTATCAGAGTCGCCCACAACACAGGGCCACGGTCAGAACACATGCATACAGACAGACACATGCACACTCAGTATGGGCAGTAGCTTACTGTAGGGCAGTAGCTTACTGTATATAGGTAGCTAAGCTACTAGCTTAACTACATTTCCCATTACTATGCGTATCCCAGTAGGGTATAGCTTTACTACTTTTAGAATTTAAGTAGCTTTCAAGCCAGTCGTGAGGTGTTTTTTATTCTCACCGTGTAGCTGGGTAGAGCTCCACCACAACGTTTTCAGTGGCTGGCATGTCAACATTTAAAGTAACACAACAGATTAGTTCAACAAAGAGAACTTCGTAATTCCGACGGCGCATTTGTCCGACAACGTGGCTTTGCGTGTGGTTAATACTGGTTAGGATGGGGACAGGGTTACTAATGGATGGGGCAATTTGGACCAATGTGCCGTCGGAATAATGACTCTGACTGACAATTCCCCATCAGCATCTATTTGCAGCTTGTGTTTTATTCAATCACGTGTCAGCCACATTACCAACAGAATCCAGGTATAAATACTAGCTTCAATGTAGCGAGATGCTCGTAGCCAGCTCCTGTACAATACCTCTTTTGACAATGAGCTTTTAGTGGGGTTCAGTTTAGTATTATATGAAGAGTAGCGACGAACTACATTACAACTTGTAACTTGCACAGTATGCACTGCATGCAATACACACATGGTCCCATACCTTCTGCATATCTCTCAGATATTATGTTTTGCACATCACTGCAGCGGTAACAACCGATGCGCCAATTTGCTACAGTGCTGCACTTCACACCACTTTGCCATGCAATCAATGTCCATAACAGCTCTGACCTTGTTGCAGCTACAGGTAGTGTGTAGGATACATTCACTCCTTTATACTCCCTGTGAAAAGTGCTGCAAGATGGGTGTGAGGGAGAGTGTCTTTACCCACAAGGCTTAGCACTTTCCCAGAGGTTAAAAGCCAATATAATGGTATCTACTCCCCACCCTAATAAACGAGTGCACTTCTCAGCGGCCTAATTCCATTTCTATTGATGCAGCGGGCTCGCTCGGTTGGTGGTAAAGACTCGGAGGCCCTATAAATCTCCCGGCTTGCCGTTTTCCCACGTGCACACACACACACACACACACACACACACACACACACACACACACACACACACACACACACACACACACACACACACACACACACACACACATGCACGCATGCACATTGCAGGCTGTCCCTCTCACATTGTGTAAGTGTTGCATTTCAAATGGGGCTCCATGGAACTAATGAAAGCCTATCATGTGAGTGTACCGTAGGCAAAAAGAAAAAGCAAAACTGTCAGGAGAAAAAAAAGC
The DNA here is from genome assembly GCF_963924005.1 of Protomyctophum bolini. NCBI lineage: Eukaryota > Metazoa > Chordata > Actinopteri > Myctophiformes > Myctophidae > Protomyctophum > Protomyctophum bolini. The sequence continues at coordinate 16,986,226 of NC_137877.1, read as the reverse complement.
TAGTTGTGAAAAATGAGGTGAATCTATATAATGACGGTCCATAAAAAGCAGGGCCCCCGAATAGATGCTCGAAATGCGATCCTGGGTAATGCCTTTTTCCTACCCCAACCCCCTCCTTCTGCTCTCCGTAATGCAATTTGGTTTAATGCGTCCTTTCTTGGAATGGATTTCGGGGGATTTTATATTCTGGGACAGAGAGAGAGAGAGCTCCACGGAGAGGGTTTTTCGGACCACCGTGTTTAAGTGGAACGCTACTGACTGAGTGATGTGCTGTCATGTGAGAGGTTTGACCCTCTGAGCGGAGAGGGAGAGAGCCACCCAGAAGAAAAACGGGCCTCATCCCTGGAAATATTACACAACACAGTACAGAGGTTAGGTGTCAAATATACCCAATGCATACAGGGTTAAAGACGTCCACTACCCATGTTGTGTTGCGGGCCGTGCCAGCTTTCTGGTGTGTAACGTGTATAGTTTGTTTGACTTACGTTGGACGAGAGCTACAAGCTAAATGTGTGGGGTCAACCATGGCGCTTATTTCCGATTGGTTGATGCCAGGTTAAAGTTCAGCAATGTTGAACTCCATGGTTCAGACGCATTAAACGCCACACACGTCAATGCCATCAACACACTCCAACGGGAATATCCTCCTTTTGCTCCCATAAATGAACGGTATATGCATGTGAACGTACCCCTTACGCTATATGATGGTTTTCATTTCCACCAAGTGTGTTCCATTACAATAACGACCTATCTTGCTCCTAAATATGGCACTATAATAACCATCATCTGCATTGTTCAAAGAGCCGCACCCCGAAATTTGCACTCCTCCGCAATCGCATTCCGAGGTCTCGCATCTCCATCACTCCGAGTCCTGACCTATAATAACAGCCATTACCAAACGGCGCACCAAACTAGGTTAACTGCCGCTGCTATTAAGGTCTAGTGGAAATAATATTTTGGATTGAGGGAAGTGCGTAGGCTATAGCGAAGGGCGGGATCCCCGGGGAGCGCTGCGTCCTATCAGTCTCAGCAGCGGTGTCGCTGAGTGGTGGCGGCTCCATCTGTGTGCCAGGGGAGGGCGGAGGGAGGCTCATTAGAACATATCTGGCACCTGCTGCAGACAGCCTCAGTGTGCGGCTACTGACGGCAAAACGCTTCCACTGAAACTGTCACGCTCAGCCAAGAACAGTGAGGGAGAGAGAGAGAGAAGGAAAGCGAGAAAGAGGGAGAGAGAGACCGATCTCGAGGGAGTGAGAGAGACAGAGACAAAGAGGAGGGGGGGGGGGAGAAGAATGCTGCAACCTGTCATAAAAGCTGTTCTCTCTGTGTGTTATTGTCTTTGTGCATCATCTATCCACTTCATAAAAAACTGCGACATCGGCCGAGATGCCTTCAGTAGGCTACAGAGAATGCGACAGGAGCAGAACCGGAAAGGTCACTGGGACCCAGATGGGACTGGACTGGACACCAGGACGCTACAGTATCGCCGTGGAAAGGACGAAAAAATTATGTCGGACCCATCCGGTTCTGTCCAGCTCTTCAATGTTCCCCAAGAGCACTGCTCCAAGACAAAGTTGTTTGAGGACACTTGTTTACCACCAATTACATCTCCAATTGAAACTAAGCCAACATGAAACAAGAACATTAATGTCAAAATATCCGTCCGTCCGTCTGTCCGTCCGTCCGTCCGTATGTCTGTCTGTCTCTTTCTCTCTCTCTCTTTCTTTCTGTCTTTTTGAACTAACAAACACATTAAATCCATTGTTGCACAGTAACATAATGGCATTGTAACATAATTTAAATCGTACAATCGTCGGTGCACTTATAATATATATACTGTATATGCTGTATATACACGATCCTGCATGTACGTACCGTACTGTACAGTGAAGTGAATGTCATCATGTGCCAGGCAGTGGAATGCCGATATGAGCAAGAGGGATTAGAGCTGACCTCTCCCTCTCTTTCAACTCGCCGTGATTGGAGCTTCAACAATGAGCTCCCACAAGAGACAGACACTCCAGAAACCTTCACATACAGTATGAGTACAGCGCACGTGGAGGAAGGTGATTACTGCTAATCACTGAAGCTAGTCAGGCAGTACACTTAAGCCTGAGTAGTACTCTGTTGCGTGCCGGCGTCGCACGCCGATAACGTGCAGATCTGTAAGGTCACAATGTGTCGCACTGCGACATGTTGTGTCCTTATGCATCTGCAGTACTCCATACATACATTTTGAACATTCGTGGGACACCATCATTGCGATGGAGATTCCTCTACCACAAGCCGCAATTGATTATTTAATAATCAATTAAATTGATTATTTAATAATCAATTGCAATAGTGCACTAATTGTTACCAAACTAGTAAAGAAAAAAGTTTAGTATACTTAAGTGAAAAAAGTAAGCACTTCTTCCTACCACAAACTCTTCTGTATGTTGTAGTCTGCAGGGACAGGCTACTGTCTGAATGTTTGTTTTGCAATCTGCCAAACAGACCCGAGTTAGAGGTATATTGTTTTTGATGGAACCGTATCTCTCCATCTCTCCCCTTCCCTCTCTTCCCTCACTCCTTCAGAAGTCCTGAGCCAAGTTGAAAGTAGCTTTCTCCTCCCTCCCCAAAGCCACTTGTTTGTGTCGGAACTCCTGTGAAGAGTGAGAGGGTTTTTCCTACAAAGGAGCCGCTGTAATGCAGAGGTCAAAAGGTCAAGTCGACCCAGCGTTGGCGGGGGAATGGACACGTCCTCAAGGCAAAAATACTAAAAGGTCTAGAGGGACGTCGTTTTATAACAGCAGACGGACAAATGAACAAGCTCCAAAGCGATAGCATCGTTCTGCCCACACACAGATATCATGAGCCTGTATGACTGATAATGGGCAAGTGGGGATAAAGGCGTGTGTTTCTCCTGGGCTTTTGTGCGATTTTCTGAATTCTATTTGTTATTTAGAAGGTGCAGGAGAATTGATAAGAAAGGATTGCGGCAAAATCTTGACCCCATAATATTCTGTTTACTTGAAGAAAATGAAAGACAGATCATAATTCATCCCCTGCAGAACAGAGAACAAAGGAGTGATAATGTGAACAAGCAGTTCCTGGTGAAGAGAGACCCCTACAGGCACCAGCGAGAACTGCAACAAGTTGAGTTGTGCTGGGGATCTGCGTGCCTTCCCCACCCACCCACCCACACACACACACACGTATGTATGTATTTTTAGTAGTTTATATTATTTTCGCCCAAGTTCCTGTGCCATCTCCCGGTGACTGTTAGACATATAAAGGTAGACGCCTCTTCCGGTTCTGGGGCGTCATATCTCAACGGAAGGCATACTGCTATACATACCAGCTATACAGCAATCTCATCTACAGTAATTCTACTTAGGGTAGAAAAAGTTTACAACCCACTTAATTGACCAGATCACTTAATTATATTCCTTTTCTTAATCTCTTCTTTTCTCTAATCATATAACCAAGTATTCTAATCATGTTTTTTGTTTTGTTTCTTGTTTTGTTTTTTATACAGCCTATACTGCAATCATGTATTCTGGATATTCTATATTTCTTGTACAATGTTTCATTGTGTTTAACATAGGTAGAGGCCTCGTGTATATATAAGCCCCTTGGGCTTTTTGCCTCAGCCTAGCACTTTACCCTTCTTATATTTGTATGTTCACTGTATTGTTTTTATACTGTGCTGAATAAATAAATACACATACAATTACAACATGGAGTCAACGGGAGGCGATTGCATTGGCAAGCTCTCCCGAGATTCCTTTGCGAAGCATATAGCGGAAGAAAAATGGAAGAATGGAAGGGGACGTTCGGTAGTCCAATCAGAGGCGTGCCTTCAAGATTCCGCTTGACACCGAACTGCAGTGGCCATTGAGGCATCTATATTTTTGAGTGGTGCAACCACTCCTACAACCAGCAATGTCTGTGTACACCTATAGTATGTGACAAGTATGTGATGTTCACGTATCTATGAGGATCATATAATGAGAGAGAGAGAGAGAGAGAGAGAGAGAGAGAGAGAGAGGGGAGGAGGGGGAGTTGCACCACTCGGTTCACACAGGTGTGATTTTTTTTGTATCTATGGGTATGCGATCTAGCCTAACTTGGACTCAGGGGGTGGACGCCTCTGCCTTGCATATAGTCCCTAGTCAATAGGCATGCTACTCACGGGTACCTTCATTTTGGTTTGTAAATAGCCTATCTGGATGTATTGTAGACTTTGATTAAACAATGGACGCCACTTGTGGCCAAATAAACTGATCACAAATCTCATAATGTTGAAACAGTTTTAGAAGCCACTTTTAGCTGGCCAGTGCAATAGAGCATACGTTTTGCCTTTTTTAATTCTCTTCCATTAACCCAACACTCTCTCTCTCTCTCTCTCTCTCTCTCTCTCTAGGGTGCATGCGTACAAAGTCGGCATCACTCAGCTTGACGATGTGCAGACCTTCTCCGCGTTCTTCACCCACTTGTTGGCCTTGGATCAATCATCAATTCTGTGCACACTGCACACACGTACACGCACGCACGCCAAAGGACAACAAGGACAAAGCGAAATAAGTGTCTGTCTTTTAGGTGACTTTCCAGAAGTAGCCTACTGTACACACCTCTTTCCCATGCACTTCCCAGTGACCACCGGTGTGTTTAGCCGCAATTTGCAACTCTAGATTTTTTTACAATTGGCTGAATCCAGAGTTGCAATAACCTCCATCAACTTCCTATGCATGTTTTTTGGTCTTAAATGACGTTAAACTCACCAACTTTGCAGCTGCAGTCCAAGCTTGAATTATCCTCTTTCAATCTGGTGTCGCCGTAGAGATGTTATGAGCTACTTTCTGTCCAAAATATTCCAAGAGTGACAATATTGAGCCGCCATTTTGATTTTTGCAACGTGCCGTAAAACAAGATGTGAGGGGGAGCGCTTGTTTAATAGAATCTTACCTGCGCAGGTAAGACACCCAAAGAAGAGGCCGACGCCCTAGGGAGGGAGGGATGCTATTAAACAAGCACTCGAACAGCTCCACCCAGGAGGAAGATGATCATTTAACCACATGAACCGTACAGCGTCCCTATTTGTTTCCTGCAAAAGCCTAGTCTAGTTTACTAGGCGTGTATATGTACGAAATTTCCGTGTATATTTACGCAATTCTGTGAGATCGGGTTGGTCCGACACACATTAGTCCGACACCCCTAACCCTAACCACGAAGCCACGGGTGAGTTTTAACCATAGACTGTAAAAGGTTTTAACTAGCAATGCATGTCGGGAGCCATGAGTGAGTCTTAAAGGGGAATTCCACTAATTTTCAACATTTGACTATGTCATTATTATAGCCTACCTTAGAGCTGTTGTGTGGAACGCTGTTTGCGTTGGATTGGGGGTCGTTACCAGACTAACGGACAACGTAATGCACGGACTGAAACGAGAAATTTCTCTCGCCCTTCGTTGATTACGTTCGACTCTGTAAAGCACTTTAATCGGCCACGCATGTGTCTTAACCGGCCACGCATGTCGGGAGCCACGGGTGATTCTCAAACGGCCACGCATGTTGTCGAACTGTTGCATGTCGGACTGTTAGTACATGCAGACTCACAGATAAGACTCACAGATAAGCTCAGACTCACAGATAAACTGCAATCGACTATTTTAAGCAATCCCAATCTGTATGTTAATACAATATAACTAGTAAATCTTTGTTAGATTATAACTTGTTCATCTGTATGGTATAGATACGATCTGGATTGCAGTTTATAGACTGTGAGTCTGAGGCTACACAAATGGACTTCCATTTGGGCAGTCTCAGAAGAGTTATATTAACCCTGAGGATTTTTACAGTGCTCCTGTCCCATGATCCCTGTCATGCCTGCCTCATAAATAGCAGATATACAAGCCCACAGCGTGTCACAGTGTGACACATTGTGGGCTTGTAGATCTGCTATTTTCTGTACAAATCAGGCTTTTAGATGGTGGTGGGCGCTGCATTTTGAGGGAGGAGGAGGAGGAGGAGGAGGAGGAGGAGAGGGGGGGAGGCGTTGAGCTCGCCTTGAGGCTGAACATTCAGCTCGGAGTCAGACAGCTCACAACGGGGAGCCGCGCCTGCGGGCTGCCATCTGGTGATTAAAGAGCTCCATGCACACAGAGGTGGGAAGTAATTTGATACATGTACTCATGTACATAAGAAGTGTCATTTTGAGGTACTTGGGGGAGTATTTTCATATATATAATTTTTCAACAAAGGAGACAAGAAAGACATTTAATAGGACATTATAGGACTTTATTGTGTTTTTTTATCCTTGATGATACGCTATTGTGTGTGTTGTTGTCATGGAAGTGCCGATGTGCTCTTTCCTGTTATCGCCAAATAAATGTATTCATTGATTCAGTCAAATGTTTGACAGGTTTGGTTATCTCACTTAGCAGTTTATATGAATCCTAATCCTAATAATTCATTATAATTATGAATTCAAAACATGAATTAAAAACATACATTAACACCTTTTTTCAGCTGCAACATTGAAGTGACAAACACATTGTGACACTGCCACATAAATGTGTGACGAAATGTATTTCCTGTCCTGAAGAAAATGAAATTGGGTGATATATTGGGAATATATTGGTTAACATGTGGTTGAATATTTAATCTCCTAAATGTAGTGTACGGAACAAAATGTTTTGTTAGTGAGTTAGATATTGTCATTTTCTGTTGACAAGGTTTGCTCATAGGGGGAGCCGTGGGGAAAAAGCATGTTAGCAATATTGTTCCAAGGAAGCTTTGAGATGGAAAGGACATGGTCACGTGACAGGGCTGCGCCATGACACGTTCATGGGAGCCAAACTACCTGTCCATGAAAGTGTCATGGCGCAGCCCAGTCACGTGACCATTCCTTTCCTTCTCAAAGCTTCCTTGTATAGTTCCAGGAAGTGAGGTACCAGGAACATTTATAAAAGTACAGGAAATGATTGGTGGTGGTTTGTCAAAGTCTCTTTTAAGGCCAATACTAAACCAGAATGAGAAATTGATGAATCACAGAGTAGTGAGACCGGAAAACTTTGAGATCTGAAGAAGGAAAGTTTGGTCAAGGAACATTTCTGAGAATCCGTTCAGAGCTTTTGGATAAAAGGGAACCTGATGCTGAGGCCTCCTGACTTGAAGGTTGGGTGAGGAATAAACCCTTTTCCCTTTTTGAGCAATGCATTGAACATTCTGCATGAGTAAGTACACTCACACACACACACACACACACACACACACACACACACACACACACACACACACAGTTTTGCTCTGGTTGGCAGGGCTCATCTGTTGTTGGTGGTGCAGTGAGCCAGTCAGGGTTCAGAGGACGCGTTCTATTCTTAAAACCAGTTTTTCTTTTTTTTGCTGGTTAAAAAAAGCATGATAGTCCTATTTGATAATAACCGATAACCAATTTTAATAAAATCACTGATGTTTTGATTAAATAAAAAAAACAGCAAAAGTAGCAGATCTGCAAGGTCGAAATGCGGCCAGAACAAGCTTGCAGATGTGCTACTCTTTATATTTTTGTGTGATGCTTTATGTTAAAGTAGGGGAAAAAACCCCAAAACATGGACATACTGTGTAGGAGATCTCAGCCCGACAGCCACGTCATAGGCCTAATTGTATTGTAGTCCACTGTTTTGACTGTTTGTTTTTCCGTTTTGTGTTTCCTGTGAGGACTGCGGATAAAAATTAGCAACTGTGCAAAGTAAAGGAACTAATACAAAGCACTGATAATGTATGGTTGTTTGTGACAACTTCCAAGGGACACCTGGACTTCTGGACACTTCACGTTGCCAGACGGTGTGGCCTTGTCCGATGCTATTCATCGCACCACAAAGTATATAGACTTAAGTGCATCAGGAGCATTTTTGTACCCTATCGTTGCTGTCAGGCAGAAACCTCTTATCACCTTATTTTAACTTTGTTATGCATGTTGTGTTATGTTTTTCATCATACTACTAGCGTCACACAACAATATCAAAAGTCGTAGATCTCAAACTCAAGGCCCGGGGGCCAAATCAGGCCCGTGAATGAATTATCTTTGGCCCGCGGGATGATATTAAATTAGTATTAGAACTGGCCCTCTTATATTGCACTGACCACCATAACACCAATATGTGCCAAGTCCTGCATTGGCACATATCGAGGGCCCGCAAGCGCAAGCATGCGTCTACTCTTAACTATTGATCATCAGTGAAAGTATATCGCTTCTAGTCAACTTTCAGCTACCCCTCTCCCCAAAAAGGGCTAAATGAAGGTGGACTCTGAAAACGAGGGTTTTGAAGTCGGCAAACTTCTGTGTGTCTTCTGTGTGGAGACAGTGTGGCTGTAATGAAAGAATATTACCTAAGACTATGATAAGAAATGAATGCAACTGATTTGATTTACGTTCTCATTTTACTATGAAAGCAGTGCTTGGTGAGGATCATAGAACAGGACGTCCTCATGACCGCGGTGCCCGTGTGTTGAAACACAGTCCGGCCCTCGACTTGCACCAATTTCTTTATTTTGGCCCACTGTGTATTTGAGTTTGACATCCCTGATCTACAAGCTTGAGGCGTCTGAGCTTGTCGATCTGGTGTTTTTTTATTATTATTTTAGAGTTGAATCCTGAAAAGTAACAGTTTTGGACATAATTATGTCCAAAACACAAACACACACACACACACACACACACACACACACACACACACACACACACACACACACACACACACACACACAGCGATTCAAACCCTGAGCACAGCCATCTGCTTTATGAATTCCCTGTTGTTCTTAGAAATACTCAGGTGCACCTGGAGGTTTGACATGCACCACCAAAGGTCTTCAGAGGAACATCCTTTAATGTGCATTCCTTTGAGTGTGACGGAGAGTCGCATGCAGTCACACAACTAGTTAAATATTTAACACGGCTCGTCTTTGTCACATCAAAGCTCCTAGGTTTTGTGAAGACTGTGGTTCACTGACTTTGACAGCATAGCCAAACAAACAGACTTATTTACAGTAGTGGTGGAGCCAATTTTAAGTAAAAGGGAAAAAAAAGTATTGGCATCAAAATATACTCTGTGAGTAAAAGCAATACAAATCTTTCCAAAATTGTCGGACATAGTAGAGACAAACTCAAGCTTGTAAATCTGCTATTTTTGAATAGCCATGTATAAAATGGGGCTTATAAGTCTGTTTGTCACAGGGCAGTCTGTGCATGCCCTATAGAGCCCCTTTCATGACGACGTGAGACCCAGAAGTGAATTCCCTGTTAATTTTCCCCATATAGGCTTTTCAAAAAGTATTTATTTAAAGACGTTTACGCCGCGGACAAAGCCAACTCGAGTTGTGACAAATCATGACGACAACATTTTGGAAAAGAAAAACAACAAAAAAGTGTAACCTGCTGTTTTCTTCTTCTTTCTAATTATTTGTTTGGCCCGAAATATTGTGCTGTTGTCATGATTTGTCACAACTCGAGTTGGCTTTGTATGAGGCTTAAAAGGTCTTTAAATAAACACTTTTTTGAAATGTCTATGAGGAAAATGAACAGGGAATCATTTCCTGGACCCTGGTAGGGGGCTCTATACACGTACATACTGATTGAGGACAGTGTATACACTTCTACTACACAGTAGCTCTGATTTGACTAACATTGTGTGAAAGTGTCGGTTCATGGACTGTGTTTATCCTGGTATTTCCCAATGCATTTTAATGTTTGACGTTTTCCGTGTCTTGATCGGTCACCTCACCTCACATGTGCTCAGCGCGGTGCACGCCTCTCTACTAGATTAGAGGGTGCCAAGTATTATAGAGGAGGAGGGTTGTGTTGTGTTGTCTGTATTTAATAGCAATACACCTACAGTCAGTACCTGTATCTTTTGAATATGTAGTTTATGTTATGTTGTACATCATTTGAAGGTTAGGTCAGACAAGGCTATGGGGACGTATAGCTGGGTTTATTGATTGTTAATTAATGTCATGCCATATGGTAGTATCCGCTCCCTATAAGAGGGAGGCTGCAGGGGCAGTGAATCAGTTGGGCTTGGAGCAACAAGCTGTAAGCACCTATAGGGGAGAGGAGAGAGCTGCCAGCTATAGGGCCCTTGTGTAAGGGACCTGGTGTCGCCTGTTAAACAGTGTCTTCCTTCCTAGGTGGTTTTCTTTAGTTTCGTTTGCTGTCAAGTAGCAGTTTTCATTTTCAATGTTTTTGTAAAGTCACATTTTGATTTGTTATTTAAGGCCATCACTATTTATACTGCCCTAAAACTGTTGGTGGAAGCTGTTAAGCCCAACAATAAAAACCCCAAAACATTGCATCTCTAGCCTTGGCCGTTCTGGCAACTTTACATGGTTAATGTATGTTTTGTCTTAATAATCTAAAAAGTACAGTCAAAGTCAAGTCAACGCTTTATAATTATAAAGTCAATGCAAGCTTCCACATCCGTGTTTTCATCATCACTTGAGGATGTACAGTATAGTAGACACCATTGTTCTCCCGTGGCGTGAAACAACTCCCACCACGAAACACCTCCTGCTATGGACTTTGATATGGATAATGTGTCGCTAGATGCTATATAGGCAGACGTGTCCAAATTTGCCAGCCGAATATTTTGCATTTTGGGGGTTTTATTTGCGTCACATTGCTAAGACACCGATGTGCAAAGAGCTTAACTAGTAACTGTTGTCATATTTTAATGGCAGCTGAGTAGAAAGTTAACTATTTGCTTCTGAGATGTAGTGGCGTAAAATGTGCATAATCAAGTAAAGTAAGTGTCACAACCTTGCATTAAGTACAGTAGTTGAGTAGATGTGCTTCGTTACTTTACACAACTGATTATTTTCCTGACATAGAAACATATCAAGCTCGCAGACACAGAAACCATATAGACAGGGTACAATACATCTTTGTACAGTGTAACCTACTGTAACTCTTGTTCCCCAGCTGCTAGTTGGTCAGGTAATTTTATTTTAAACTCAGGGCCTCAAAGGAAGTACGGTAACAGAGAGGAATTGGTACATTGAACTTGGGATTGCTCCCTCTCTCTCTCTCTATCTCTATCTCTATCTCTCTCTCTCTCTCTCTCTCTCTCTCTCTCTCTCTCTCTCTCTCTCTCTCTCTCTCTCTCTCTCTCTCTCTCTCACACTATTTTGTATTTCATGAATTTGACTTTCATTTGTAGGCCGATCGATCAAAGCCTTGGGGGGAAACGGGAAGCTTTTTCTGCTGTTTTTGAAAACAATTGTAAGTGAAAGTGGTTAGGAGTAAGTACTTTTGGGTTTTATAAATATTGAATCAATGAAATGTATTAAGCGTTGGATCCTGAAAAGTAACAGTTTGGACATACAGTACAGTACGTTTTGTACAAGGTTTATCCAAAACGTATCATGATAGTGGCATGGTGCCACACAGTTATTAAGGCAGCCCTGTAGGAGAAGAGCCCTCATGGGTGGTTTTAGATAAACCCACTGGGTCACGTTGGCACTTAATGGTCCATGACAATAGCATGCTCGTTAGCAGTCTCACTGTGGCGCTAATTGACTCACTTTAATGCCAACTAGGCACCCATTAAAATTTAAAATCCTAAACCTTGAAGAAAAGAGGAAATTATTGAGGAAAAGTTTTTGAAGTTTGTTGTGCTGTGAAACAAGGCATTTTGTTTCATAATAGCTTTTGTTGCGTGACAGAACTTTGTGTAGTGTTTGGTGTAACATTTACAAGGGCTGTAATGACATTAGCAGAACCATGAGCATGACGCTGCTAAGCACATGTTTTTCATGTTCACCCATAGTGAATGTGAGACTGAGGTAGGCTACTGTATGTCACCCACAGCCACATGCCACATCCAGCCTTCAACAGTGGTTACATGGGTTCGGGTACTATAGGGTGGCTGTGGCTCAGGAGGTAGAGCAGGTCGTCCAATGATCCCTGGGTCGGCGGTTCGAATCCCGGCTCCTCCTGTCCACATGTCGAAGTAAGACACTAACCCCACATTGCCTCCAATGAGCTGGTCGGTGTGAGCTTGCCACCATTGGTGTGTGAATGTGGGAAGTGAGGACGCTCCCAATGTATGAATGAATGAATGAACCATTGTAAAGCACTTGGAAAAGCACTATACAAATGCAATTCAATTAATTATTATTAGTCAAGTCTATCAGCAGTGGATATAATGATTAGGCTAAATGTGCAAAATAGGCACTTGCAAACATTTATACTAAAAACATGTATGCAATGTTTCGGTCATGCATTGAAACAGTGAGTGCACATAGTTGTACGTTACAGCAGTGAGCAGCTTCATTCTTTAGCATATTATTTCACTTTCTCCCAAATTCCAAATTTAGCCACTTGTCACTTCATCCCTGTCACTGTCACCCACGGCTGTCGTCCTGCTGGGAAGTCCCGTCTTTACACAATGAAAATGTCCCTCCCTGAAGGATCGCTTTAACTTCAACTACAGGCTACAGCCTGCTTGTTAAGGGGAGAAGCAGATCGATCTACATTCTACAGGCTCACAACGATGCGTGGTGAGCAATTGTATATTGGCTATTTTCCGTGTAGAGGGGGAAAAAAGTAGTTGTAACTAAAGTCTGTTTTACTGAGTATAGATTATTTATTTTTAGTACATTTTGGGCATGGCAGTCTTATTTTTATTTTTTTTACAAAAATACATTTCAAAACGGTAACAAAAGAATGACACCCGTGTGATCATCGTACATTATCGTACATCATCAAGAATGGTGGTCCCTTATTGGCCAAGAGCTCCCATGTGATTGGTTAGCCGATTTGCTCGTCTACATATGATGTAAAATGTCCCTTCATTGTCAATGGCGTTTAATGTTTTGACGTTTAATTTACGTTATATTTGGTGGAAATTTCTCCTTTAAAACCAAAATGTTGAATTGTGGGTTTTGACTACCTGTCAGTGGGGAGTGTTGGCTGATGAATGAATATCTACATCCTAATACAAAAATTATGACAGGCAATTATTCCTCCTGTCAAAATATGACCCCCCAGTCAAAAAACAAAATAGACACTTATGCTTTCCAAGGTGTGATTTGGGGTCCTATAAGGATGAATACAAAATGAATGTCAAGACAAGATTTAGCGGACTATGACCTGAATTCCCCTTTCATTGTCAATGGCAGATATTGAGACGTGTGAGAGGACACAATTAAAAGATCACTGATGAGGCCAGGTCTTATTACCAATTAACCCTCTAAGACCCAGCGTTGCTTTTTAGAAACAATTTTATTTTAATGAATTACTAAATTATTATTATTTTTTTCTGTTCTTTTTTCACCTAAACGTCATCAGTGATGTTCATTACAATGCAATTTCAATGCCATTGGTCATGATATTTGCATATAAATACCCCCCACAGAGGCTGAAATTCACACAAATAAAAAATGTCTGGACTCTGTGCAATTTAGATTGTTTTTTACCTAAGACTTTTGACCTTTACCCTAATAAAAGTAGGTAAAATAATTCTAATATATGTTTTTTTGTGATCATTAGAATGTCTAGAACATGTTTTATTCATTATTGTGAAAGATATCCCCCAAATGTAAATGATTAATTTATTATATTATTATATTAAGACCTGTGGAAGCTGTGCCTGACCTTTTCTTGAAAGGCAGGTTAATAATATATTTATTAAACATAAAACATGTATCTTGTCCCATACTGTAATGTCAACCAAGAGATAACTACTATGCTGCAGACCTTTAAAGCAAGACAGAAGCAAGGAAGAGAGATCACATTCTGCTTTTAGCAACTCCATACTGACCATCCAGTTTAATGTAAAGGTCTAGTAAAATGAAAATTATTTGCTTTTCACACTTTTAGAGCACATCTGTGGTCATCATATCGGCATATCTAACTACCTATGCCGAAAAAAATATATACTTTTTTTTGGGGGGGGGCGAAATGTGATGATTTGATCAAATGTCAATTAATTCCTGTGAACGGAATGTGCTGCGTGATGCCATTCTGTTTGATTCCCATAGCTGCACGTTCTTCAAACACCACTGATTTTAATTACAGAACTCTGCTTCGAATGCTCTAGCCCCATGATTCTCGACGTCGGAGATGGGCTAAAGCAGGGCTGCCCAAAAGGTAGATCGCGATCTACCAGTAGATCACTAAGGTTGTACAGGTCACATGACATGGCCTAAAAAATATGTAATTTAATTATAAAAAAATAACTACTTTTCTTTTCAAGAGTGTTGTGCACAAACGTGAGTACCATTACAATCCAAAAGAAACCTACCAATTCCATTTTTCCTCCTATTTTTTGTGTATAATGTCTTATACTGTATGTAACACCAGTGCCGCTTTTCCAAAGCTCCCTCAGGTACATTTTTAAATTTTAAACTATTTTCAGCAATGGTATAATATTTTTGGGTGCATGGGTAGATCTTGTTGAGCCGTTCATTTTGAAGGTAGCTCTCAAGTCAAAAAGGCGTGTGTGGCGCTGTATCCACAGGCTGATATTTGGTTCATATTAATAGGTAATGCTGCTGCATAATGTGTCATTTACCATTTACCACTTACTACTACGGACGAGTAGATGCTTGCACATTACAGTGATTTTATAATCTGACACAAAAAATGCAAGCAACGCAATTAAGGACTATGTATGTCTAAAATAACCTTGCGTTTTTTGTGTCCATTTGACTCCCCCACGCAAGGAACAAAACGGACTATGTAGAGGCCTTAAGGTTAAAGAGTGGAGTAAGGATTAGATTTGCTCCCCAAATCTAGCCTAACGGGAAGGTGTGAAATGTAACACCGCCTCTCTCAAGAAAAGAGAATGGCAGAGTGAACCTAGCTATTAACTTGACTATGGAAACTACAATAATGATTGTGTGTGTACCAACGATTCCTCAAGTTATCCATTATTCATGAATGTCTAGTTATTGTAAAGCAGCAAGCCCAATGCATAGTCTAATGTCACCTAATGTTACCTAATCTAGAATCAGTTAAGGGACTGTGAAGCAAGCAACCTCTTCTACAGGAAAGAGGGGGGTAACTACCATAAATGGCGAGATAGGGGAACATCTTGCTCACCATGCTGCCATGCGGTCAGCACATGCTCATTGAATTATTAATAAAACTATCAAAAGACACTGTGTAGTACGTAAAGGTATAGTCTGCTTTAATATTAACTATTACGCTTTTCTGGGAACTTATGCACTTCCTTTATGCAGTAAGTATGCATATTGGATAAATCACACCACTACTGAAGAATGGACAGTGTGGGTACTGGGCTAAAGCATGTCAAACTGTGGGTTATTTAAATGAATAAGATTGAGAAACACTGATCTGGCTCCCTAATATTCTTCTGACTACACATAGCATACATCATGTCCTGTATGAGCGAATGGGGTAAGGGGATAAATATCACGTGATTCGTTTCGGATGTGCATCTCAAAGAGTTTATTGCCAGAATTGCAGAAAGTTTACAATATTTGGTAGTCCAGTTTTCACTTTACACAGAACCGCGTTCCGACCCGCTACCCGCAATTATATCAAAATTGGTGTTTAGTTCAGATACCGCCCCTCCCAGTACCCGTGAACTTCCACCCATTTTACCTGTCAAACTCTGGGTATCCGCAAATACCTGACCTGTTGCAGAACTCTGCATCAGTGGTTGTTGCAATTAGGCTACCTGCACTAAAAAAGTAACAATGTGAACTTCCAATGGTAAGCTCTGATGTTTTCACCACATGAAGAACTAAGATGCTACAGTAGACATATTGAATATTCACAAACAAGAAAACTGCTAGTAGGGTTGCTCCGATCTGTTTTTTTTTCTCATGATCAGCCGATACCGATCTTATAATATATTTCCAAAATTATATATGTCAAAACCCACGTGAATGTTCCTGTGTGTGTGGGGAGGAAGGAGAATGTTTAGGCCTTAAGATGCTAAATTATATTATACCATATACTATATACTATCTGTTGACTTTTATACCACTTAAATGGTATAAGACGGTTTCTCCAGATAAGGTACATTGCCGATCACTGTTCGAGTCATTTGGAGTGTCCGATCACTGATCGGTGGTCGATTGATCGGAGCATGTCTGCTAGTGCTGCGCTCACATACTGTAATGCTCCTCCAATTATAGAAAATCCTGCCCCTTTGACAGATAATGGAGTACTGTAGCGCCTGTTTACTACTTTACTACCAAATTGTTCAACAATTTTCACGACATGCAAATGAAAGTCTAGTTTATAAGCGACCACCAACTCTGGTAGATTGATGAATGCATGATATAGGATGTGATTGGAAACACAAAGATTTGACGAGTTAGTTAGTGCGACACTTTCTACTGCGCTCATAGTTTCTCCCTCTCTCCCCCCCAAATAACTCAGCAATGCTCCTGAATTAGCATACCACACACATGTCTCCACTCGAGGGCCTCTAATCCTCAAAGTACAGCGCAGATAAAATGATTATTTCTGCAGCTCTTGTTGACAGATGGTTGTGATAAGCTTTGACTTCCTAATCAAAAGTGGTTTTGTTTTATTATTTATTTTGTGAGAGCCAAAAGTGGGATCTGAGGCGGTCTCTGAAAGTGACTGAAATGTCCACGCCGGCAAGAGAGGAACTTGCTATAGAGGGTATGCGCATGCATAAAGTCAGTGGCAAAGTGAGTTTAACGTTGTTTAATGCAATGAGATCTGTTTGGAAGTATGGGCTGTCAAGGCCAGAAAATATTTTGTTTTGCGACTCAGTAGGCGTTCCCGCATAACTTACGGCTATATGATGATAGGGAATGCCTGTAAGATCAGAGAGTATTGCATTCAGATCAGAGCAACATGGAACCAATTTCAAGTGGCTATACATTTTGCATGAATAATAGTTTTGGCCACGTGATCTTTTCTCAGGTGATCTGGGTCAACAAAGTCCTACAATAATCTCTGCATCCATAAATGACAAAGCCGGAAGAAGCTACCACCAACCAACAACACATATTTAGTTGGGGCTCCACCTTTCTTTCTTTCAGCATTCACACACGTGACCTACTGTACACATATCCCTGGAAGGGTTGTCACAGAAATGTGCACAAACTTTCACATAAAAGAAAATCACATCCTGGGCTGTGGCTCAGCAGTCCAGGCACTCCCTAACAAAAGAATAAAATAGAAGACTGTAGTGTAGACTGTGTGCACGTCATGAGTGATCAAATGAGTTCACACACATTTAGTTTCTCTATGTGCGTGAGGGAGCGCGTGAGTAATGAGCACGGTAATTGATGGCACGGCCGTTAGCGTGATGGATCCAAACACGCAGCCGGGGGCCCGCCTCTGTGTCCCCCTCTGAGCTACAAATAGGAGTCGCAGCTTGTGTCTGTCGCGCTCCGTTCTGAACCCATGCAGTCCCGGCTAGGCGAAGGGGACCCTCGCGGCAGCGCCGTTTGACGCCGTTCATGCCAGCTGTATTTGCTCGATCGGGAGGCGTCCGCCGTCAACCGAGACCTGGGGCTCGTTTATCACCCCTGTGAGGCCTCGGATGCCACTGCACGGTGCTGGTCTACGGTGCCCTGACAGCCAGCAGTGATGGAAAAAGTACTCAAGTTTGTGACTTAAGTGAAAGTATGTAGAAATACTCTGTTACAAGTAAAAGTCCAAATTCGGAATTCAAAATGTATCAGTATTGGTATCAAAATGTACTTAAAGTACCAAAAGTATAAATGCTCTTTATGCAGAATGTTGCATTTCAATGTTTTCAATTAATAAATAAAAGTATTTTGTCCAAATAGCAGATCTACAAGCATATGAGCTTATAGATTGGTTATTTTCAAATGACCGAAATGTCTAGGGTTGAAGTGGTTATAATGTAGGCAAAGTAACTAGTAACTAAATTTTTCAAATAAATGTGGCGTAAAAGTACAATATTTGGATCCGAGATGTAGTGGAGTAGAAGCAAAAGTAATGGAAATTGGAAATACTCAAGTACTTAAGTGAATGTACTCAGGCAGGCAGGCAGGCAGACAGACAGACAGACAGACAGACAGACAGACAGACAGACAGACAGACATGGTCTGCCGGTCGTGGTGCATCACTGGGCTACGCTGCCCTGCCACACAGACATGTAGACAGCTGTGCCTGTGGAGAGAGAGGCACATGCAGTCCCTAAGTGGGCAGATCTCTGCATAGCCTGTATACATGTATATACCCCAGAGTGTGGAGTCTGAGCCCACTAATGGATGAGCTAATGGAGAGGGCCCTCAACCTTTGAGACACACACGTGCTTGTGCACATATGCCAACATATGAATGGCTCTAGGTTGCCAGGCGACCGATGAAATTAACCGGAAGTGAAAAGTCTGCCTCCCATCCACTTTTTTTAAAACAAACTTTATTAACGGCCCATAACTAAAGGACCGATGATCGCAATTACAAAATGTATATTTCCAGCAAAATAAATTATGATCGCATGGCACTTTACACAGCCGTTGTTTACTTCTGGTTCACGGCGGGGACCATTTGGCCTTAATTCAAAATAAGGGCCTGTAATAATAAAAATCCCATGTGGAGCAGAAGTCCACATGTGAACAAGGTAGATACTGTCATTAACAGCGCCCTCCGGATAGTAACTGGTTGTCTGAAACCCACCCCTGTGTCCTACCGGCCAGACCTATAGCTGGACAGTCTCCGACGGGATGCGGCTATAAAAGGTGTTGTTGTGGCACAAAGCCACAACAACACCTGCACCACCAGGCAGGCTCAAGTCTCGCCATCCTTACAACAAGGCAGCACAAGTGATGCTACAGTCTATTCCTGATGACTTGTACAGACTACAGAGATGCCTGGCTGGCAGCATCCTGGAAACAGTCATGGGAGACGGCGGGCCACCCCCGCATCCAACGATACATCCGGGACCCAGCAGGTGGTGTAAAAGGAGAAGACATGCCACGCCATCTATGGACTTCGCTGAACCGTCTGTCAGACTGTGCGGCATGCAAGTGTGGCGAGCCTGAACAGACTGCCGAGAACATAATCACAGGCTGCCCCCATACAGCCCACCCTCAGAAGCTGGCCTTTTTGACTTATGACCGGAGACGAGGGCATGGCTGCATGACACTGAGTTGGCCATCTGATGATACACGAAAGAAGGGCCTGCACTGAAAAGACTTGGCAAAGACGTGGCAGTGGCGGAATAATTTAATAATACCTAGCAGGGGATGTAAGTACATCCTGAACTGAGCATTCAGGAGAATTGCCTTTTTTCCCCAACTCTCCTCAACTTGAACGCATAGCATTTTGAAAACAATTTACAATTTACAATTTAGGCATTTAGCAGACGCTCTTAATCCAGAGCGATTTACATTAAGCAAGAACAAAAAGCATAGGGAATACATCACATAAAAACATTTATCATGAAACATGCGTAAGCTAAGAAAGTAACAGTGGAATATCTATAATGAAACTATACATATAAGCTATACATCTATACTACTATGATATACATTATGTACTATGACGTGCTATGACTACATACAGTGCACTTATGCTGTTTACATAACATGCTATAAGTCTGTATCAAATGCTATCTAACTCTACAGAATTGCTATCTAGAGTCTGAAAAGGTGGGTTTTCAAACTACGGCGGAAGATTGGGAGTGATGCTGCAGTTCTGACTGCAATGGGAAGTGCATTCCACAGTTTTGGAGCCAGAAGGGAGAAGAGTTTGGGACGTGTGGAGCGTTGTCCCGGCGTTTTTAGTGAGGGTACTTCCAGCTTCCCTGCGTTGGCTGATCTGAGTGAGCGGGAGGGTTTGTAGGGTTCGATCATACTTGCAAGATATGGGGGAGCCATACCTTTGGTTGCTTTGAATGCCAGCATCAGAGTTTTGTATTCTGTGCGGGCAGCGACCGGGAGCCAGTGGAGTGAGCGGAGCAGGGGGGAGACATGTGAGAATTTTGGCTGGTTGAAGACCAAGCGAGCTGCGGCATTTTGGATCAGCTGGAGAGGCTTAAGTGCAAAGAATTGAAAGAATTTGTCCTCTTTGTAGAAATCCATGTTGTATGTCGTATCTTCAGTAGCTAAAGAGTGCGGGGTTGTACCCCGAAGATAGCTGATCTACACGCTCTCAACGTGTCACACCGCAATGCGTTGAGAGCTTGTAGATACGCATTTTTTTGTTGTCTCTGTAACATCCTCTGAACATCTCTGTGACAGACTTTAACCACTTTAAATATGGATCACGTTTAAATATGGAGATCTACGGGTTTCTGCCCGACAGCAACGTAATGCTCATTCATCAACAATGGCCAACGATTGATTGATTGATTGATGTGCCACATAGCATGGACGGGTTGACTCTTTCTGGACTTCAAAATAATCCATTCCGAAGATGAAAGTATGAAAGAAATTAAATAAATGTTAAAAAAATAAATCCACTTTGGTTTAGTGGGGCTATTCCATCTCCACTGTCCTCGGGGCGAAAAAGGATGGGCTGAAATGGAGGGACAAATCAGAGCTGATAAACAACTCGGAGAGAAGAAAATAAGGCCACAGGGCCTAGGCTAGAAATACACTGACTTGATGGGTTCCAGTTTAAGTCTATGATCCATTATTGATCTTGTCTATTAAACCCCCTTCGGTAGCAGATATAGATGAAGGGGAGCGGACAGCTGAGAGAGAGGGTTTAAAGGCTTTGAGTTAAAGCCATGCTGTATATGAGTTTTAATTAAAATAAAAGTTATTTTAGATTATAATCTTTTCGCTGGCATATTATCCCACAACAATTCTACTAAAATGTGGACACTTTTACACAGTATGGTTTTAACTAACATTTATGGATGTATATATATATATATATGGATATTTTTATTTTTATTTTCCTAAACTGAACTTTGTTCTAGGTGAGTCAAGGTCAAGTCAAGTCAGGTTTATCTCCCCAGTATTGGATTTGGGCATGCTAAATAACCTAGTAAAAGTCTACGATAATAAAAACATTGCATGGATGCACCTGGGATATATCCTCAGTGATGTATCCCAAGGTCATCAGGGTTTCGGGTCTCTCGAACATCATAGCCCTCACTCAGACCCAGCCGACTTACGTCCCAGTAGCTACCCTCAATCAGTCCCACTAGGGCAAAACCAGGGCCACACAATCCGTTTTGAACTACTCCAGAACAACTTTGCCAGGGCTGGGAGGTACGCTTCTAGCGTGTGGAAGGACTAGGCTCTGTGGGTTGACTCCTGTCCGGGCCCCTCCTAAGTCTCACCAGGTCCACTCCTGCATCTCTCACCAGGCCCAGAGTCCCAGCACCAGACACTTCATTCAGGAGTGGTGGGCAATGGTTCCGCAGACTCCACCTGAGCGAGAAGGTGGTGCTGTGGGCTCCGCTTGCTGCTTGAATGGCCCTCCTAAAGGCCTCACCGAGGGTTATTTAGCTTAAAATGGCTATATCTCGAAAATTATGCAAAGGATTTTTCAACATTCTGGTACCTCTGGAAAGAACTTACTACAATTTAGGAACATATACCTCCCGGAAAGGTGTAATGGAATTCAAAATTGACATGATATTTCACTTCATTCGGGTGCCAAATGCATATGAACATGCAAACAAATCTAGGAAAATAAAATGTGTAAATTAAAAAAATAAAATAAGGACGGAAAACTTGAATTTGACCCTCGCCTTGTATTCAAAATATCTCCCGTGGCAATGGAGAAAGAGCATAATTTATGTATGAGTTATGAAAGAAAGACTTGGAAAAACACAGTGTGGGTATACCACACGGCACACGTGTGGTGCAAAGAAATCTATGCAAAATCCTTTCCTAGACTCAAGTTGTAGCCATATGGGAGACTCTCCTATCTGTATATTTAGAAAATTGCTTCATGGAAAAAGTACTCATAATCTCCACGTTTGTCCGTTAGCAGTGGCTTCTAGCATAATTATTGTCGCTGTTGGGTTGAAACTCAACTCAAAGTGAGGGGCCAGAGGGTGCAAGGGGACCAACTGCATGTGGGACAAACCCCGGCTGCCAGTGAGGAGCCCCCACCGGGAGGAAGTAAAGCCTTTGTCCTACTCCTCCTGCTCAGAGACGTCCGCATAATTATATGCTTTTATATGACGTTCATATAAAAAGCAACATTA
Source organism: Protomyctophum bolini (assembly GCF_963924005.1). Taxonomy (NCBI): domain Eukaryota; kingdom Metazoa; phylum Chordata; class Actinopteri; order Myctophiformes; family Myctophidae; genus Protomyctophum; species Protomyctophum bolini. Next base: position 16,964,091 of record NC_137877.1, on the reverse strand, counting down.
AGCACATAAGCATCCTGAATCATAGCCACGTTGATAACGTTTGTTAGAAACCAACCCGTTTGTAAATAGGATGAAGACGGCCCAACCTTTCTCCTAAGCCACTCACAAAAAAAGGCAGTTCAGTATAGTCTAATGAGTTGTAAGTATCAACAAGAGCTTTTGTAATAATAGCTACATCCATTGGAACACAGGTTCTTTTATCCATTTGTTGAAAAAGTATTAGTAAGGAATAAGGATTTACAAAACTGTGCTCATATGGTCTTGAAAAATCCCATGAGTGCAACTTTCAGCCACCATATGAAAATCTTTCTTTTGTGGCGCAAAAAAAACAAAAAACAACCCCTACTTTGTCCCAGATCCCGACAGGCCTTTCCACGAGAAACGGCACAAATAAGACTTGGAAATGAGGCTCGTCAGACTAGACATCGCCCCCACTGCTACAAGGCTGATTAATTCAACACTCCGATAATGACTAGATGAGAAACATGGGCGAGGGGGTGAGAGGCATTCCATCACCCCACCGTGGCACAGGGGGATAATGGCACGGCTTACTAAAGATATGATTCCCAGGGAAAGAAATCAATGGGAAGTCATGCAGGGGGGACAGGCAGCAGTTTATTGCCACAATGTTGTACTTAAGTAAAAGTAGCAGTACCACAACATAATAAGAGACACCAAGCAGACACCAAGTTTCTCTCTTTTGTGGACTTTGAAACAAGTTCTTAGCTCATTTATGGACTTTTAGGAGACAAGCTTTTGACAGACAGACGGACGCACTGTCGGGACAGCAATGCACCGTGACTTTGGTGCTCTATAAACAGCTTCAAGTCAATTAACAATAAACGTGTTGCATAACAGTGACATATCACTGTCAAGTTCTTCTTGGTATCTTTACCGTAGCCTTATGTTGCGTTCACACGGGGAGATTAAACGATGCAGTCTACCTTTCATTGTCAATGGAAGCCAGCAACATAACATTGCAAAGACGGAACGATGCATGTAGCTGCTCCAAATCAACTCACAATGCGTCTTTGCATCGTTGCATCTGCCTGTGCGAAGGCCGAAGGCACCATTAGTTCCAACGATGTGTGTTCATGATCAGCAGCATAACAAAGCTGAGCTGTAGCCTATTTTGTCATGTTCGCACTAGTCAGGATTATTATTTCATGTCAACATTCAAGTACAGTTATCCGTCACTCTGCAGGTTTTCCATCTGTCTAGTTATTTCTGATACCCTGCAGGCTACAGCCCTGCACTCCTACAGACACAACCTTTTTATTTTAATCATTCTATCCTTGTTGATGTAACGCAATTATAACGTCAATGATATATCATTATGTTGTAATATAATAGCAATGCTGCCGTTTGCCTGCTTGCCTGACCGACTAAAATGCTGGGCATCACACTCCCTCGGGTCCTCGGTGAAGCAGTGTTGATTGTGTTGACTAAAACTCTGACGGAGAATGTTTGTCGAAATGCCTTTTGGGGAAGACTTTTCTTTAAAGGTGTGTGATAAGAATCACCATGTAACAGGGCATTTCTTTCAGTGGGTTTTCTGTATAAGCTGGTACTGAGGGATCTTGATCATAGGTAATGAATATATCCAGGAAATTCATTTTAGGTGCATCAAAGGCCATAGTGAATTTTAAATAAGCATTTTGTGTATTCATGAAGTGATGGAATTCTGGTAGTTTGACCTGACACTACAGACCTATTCTGGCCACGTTTGTTATAGGCAAAATTGTTCTGAAAAGAAAAGAATAAATGCATGTAGAACATTTTTTAATGAAATATTAATATTAAAGTGATTAAATAAGCATTAGGGTTGTACTTTACCCTCCTCTCACCTATACCACCAGGAGCAGATCTCTCTCTCATTCGCCTCATGGTTCATATGGACGGATTAGTCATTTTAAGAATACAAATTGAGTGTTCCCCTTTTACATGAACACATAGCACATTCAGTTCTCCTTTTCATCTCTCACCATTATGCTTATAATGTGTGAGTCCCTCGCACACAAAAAGTAATTCACACAGTGATCTCTTCCAAGGGCTCCTTTTATTGTAAGTACATATAAGTACTGTACATATACTCACGTACTGTACTGTACTACAATTTCAAGGTACTTGAATATTTATACTGCTACTTTTTACTCAACTACATTTATTTGACGGTGTATTTACTGGTTAGTTACTTTGCAGATTTAGATAATACATACTGACATGCAAGAAGACAAGTACCGAAGCAACAGCACAGACGTGTGTACAGTCTGCACACACTATACAAACGCTGACACATGAAATGCACAAATATTACCCTGCAGCATAACGCATTATACTGTATGTTTTGTGGTGTTTGTAAACACTACATTTTATGAGACTATCATGAGGGGTTAAAATTATATTATCCTAGAGTGCTTAAAACAAACTAAGCCTATCTCTGCCAACAACATGTAACGTGAAAATGTTACTGCTTGCTTATATCTGCAAGATTTTGTGGAGCAGAGGGTGTGCATGCGCTCGTCTAATGAGGATCCCATAACTCCAAGCCCCATCAAAGAAGCTTCACAGCAGAGAGGAGGTGAAGATTAGACAGAGAGGAGAGCACAGATGAGATGAGATGAGGGGAGGAGATTGGAGCTGCAGCGAAGTGACAGCCAGATAACGGGGGAGAGAGAGGAATGAAAGCCAGGGGGAGAAATGCTGAGATAACACACAACGGAAGAGAGACAGCCCACACCAAATGGGGGAGAGAGAGAGGGGGGGGGGGTCAGAAAGAGAAAGGGGGAGACAGAAAACATGTGAGGAATAATAAAGGGAGGTCGCAAAACTTAAAAAAGTTGGAGAAGTTTGATATGGAGCGAGTGAGAGATCAATTATCATGAAAAAACTTCTGATGCCTCCGCCTCCCAGAATATAACACACGCACACGCTCACGAAGAGAAACAAAACTGGAAGGCTGCTTGATAAGGCATTGGTAGCAAGATGTGAGGTCCCATTGTGAATTGCAAAGTAAATCTTTCATCTTTGCTTCAGAACAACTGAGGAGCGGGACATGGAGGGCGGATTAAGAATTAAACTGCTCTCCTGTCTCAGCCCAAGGAACATTGGCAAAACGTTGGCATATGAAAGGCAGCTTTCATGCAGGCTTGGCACAGAAGGAACTGTGGAAAACTTAGCGGGGTAAAGACATACAGACACGCACCGGTCTTAACACCGTCCACCTCTTTGGTATATGTTTCTGGCTCGGACCCTCTGTTGGGAGTTCCTTCCTTGACTCGAGCGCTTATTTGAAACCGCTTCAGAACTTTGCATGGGCAGCACAGTGGTGGCGCTATCTGGTCGACGAGAGTCTTTTCTTTTCTTTCCATCTCTGCTCTGTAACGTCTTTAGTAGGATTCTTTGGAGAGATGAAGGGACAGGATGAGGTTGTCCACTATGGTGTATAGAGCCCACCGCCTGGACAGGAACAGCTTTATGTTGGCTTGTGGGTGGTGTTGTAATTAGGGGATGTAACGATATAGTAACTATCGAAATATTGATTTTAATTAAAATAATTAAGTACCGATATACCGGTGTATATATATATGTAAACAGGAAATACCGTATCGTATGGTTTGACTTTGTATCGTATCATTTTGAAATGGAAATAATCAGTATCGAATGGTTTTGCAATGAAAATAATCTATAATCTGTACTTGTGCATTGTATTTTGCAATTTTAAGAAGACATTTTTTTAAAGATGGGTTTCATTATGTTTCCATTCCATATAGCTACACTTGGTCTATCGATAATTCGATGTATTCTCTGTGTTCATGTCAAGGCGTGAGACCGTGGGTTTGTCCATAATGTGCAAATACGTACAGTGTCTGTCTATTTGCCAGAGAAGCACTGTTTACTTATTTATATCCATAATAATAAATCTTTCCCTTCAAAAAACCTGCACTATCCACAAGTTTCACACATAATTACAGTATTTGCTAAATAGTTACTGAATCGATTTCAAATCATTGAATGGTATTGTATCGCCATAATGAACCAATATCACTCATCCTAATGACAGGAACGACATGACGCGTAGAATTGGGATCCTTTACGATTCCAGTTCCGTAGGCCTCGACATAGTCCGGTAACGGTTCCATTCCTTAACGATTCCCTTTTTGTTAAATTTAATTTTTGGCTTTCACTGATAAACACAAATTAAATCGTACATAGCCTATACAATATTGCATACGTATTATGGTGATGCACTGTAAGCTTGTAGATAAGCTATTTAAAACAAGAAAAAAAATATATGTACACATACATTTTGAACTTGGGACATTCTTCATAATGAGTACTTTCTACTTTTGGTACTTTAAGTACATTCATTTTTATGCCACACTTTAGTCCTTTTACTCAAGTCAATTTAGATTTCCAGTCTTTTACTTGTAGTATTGATACAACGCAGTATTGATACTATTACTCAAGTAACAAATGCGAGTACTTTTTCAATCAATGTGAAAAAGTTCTATAGTACCACACTGCTGTGCTGTATATTATGTCTTATCGTTAGCAGCAGCCGTCGAGGCCACCTCCAGGTCCATGATGAGGCTCATTTGCAGGGACATCTGTATCATGAACTCATTGCTCATCAGAGGTTGCCTGTTGTTGTCATCCAGCATCATGTTGTTCATGTTATGGATCCACAGCGCCTTCAGTGGGCCGCCAAAGATAAGCTATTTACTTTTTTTAACATTATATTTATTTAATTTTTTTTTAATTTTTTTGACAAACAGACCATACAACAAAACAATACATAATACAGACAATACAATTACTTAAAATGAAAAACAAACAAAAAACAAAACAATAACATACAGTACGTACATATACTACATAATAATAATAATAATGGCACTTGAATGGTAACAACAGAGTCAAACAACAAACAAGACCAAAACCAAACAGCTGCAGAGAATACAATTAGACAATTTCCCCCATTAAATAAGATAAGTCATTATATTAATATATTGAATAAACTTTCCCCATATCTTATCAAACATCTTCTGTTTATTCTTCAAAGTATACGTGATTCTTTCCAGAGGAAGACACAATGATAACTCCCTAAACCACTGAGCAATACTGGGTTTGCCTATCTTTTTCCACGATAAGGCTATAGCCCTTTTGGCTTGTAGTAAACATAAATCCAGAAATCTTTGTTCGCTACTCTGAATCTTATGGCCAGGTGGGCAAAGACCTAATAGAAACAGTTTTGGGTCAAGCTCAATATCTATCGACAATATCTTCTGAATCTCCCTCCTCACTTCTTCCCAGAATTCTTTCACTCTTGGACATGCCCACAGACAATGGAAAAGTGTACCTTTGTCTTTACCACATCTGATACAAGTATCTGGAATATCTGCACTAAATTTATTTAGTTTCTCTGGAGTGATATAGACCCTCATCAGCCAATTATATTGCAACAGTTTTAACCGAGTGTTACCCGTCTGGGATTGAGCATCCATACAGGCTGAGCTCCACTCTGCCAATGTCAATTCCTCTTGTAGATCAGCATTCCATGCATTATATTTGGATTCAGAGGATTCAGGAGAGAATTCTACTAACATAGAGTATAAATCAGAAATGATGCCCCTATTAAAGGGGTTTCTGATAAGCTCTTTTTATATTATTGACAGGGGAGGGAGTGTCAGAGAATTCACCTGTTTACCCCTATAAAGCTTCTGAGTTGTAAGTAAATTGTATTTAGCAGCTAGTTCATCAAAAGAGAATAGATTCCCCCTTTTGTCAAAAACATCCTTCCATTGTTTAATTCCTTGCTTGGCCCATATCTTGAAGCCCCCATCCGCCCTTCCTGGGGTGAAGTATTCATTTCCCCAAATTGGGCTGAATCGAAAACTGGGTTGGATATCCAAAAGATAAAGTCTGACATCCTGCCAAACTTTAATCATATTTTTAACAATAGGATTAGCTGTGTATTTTATCAGTTTTTTACTCGAATTAGAGTAAAGATATTCGGGCAGTGGGAGCTTCAAAGAGTATGATTCAATGTTCCTCCATGTGGGGGATCCCTTCTCTGTATAATAGAACATTATAGTTCTCAACTGAGCTGCCCAATAGTATTATACTGTCTATTTAATACTTTGTTGCACTACAGATATTCCACCATTACGTTCTTAGCGTATTATGATTCATGATATTACTATTGTTTATGTATGATGTATTGCCATGTTTTTGTTCTTGCTTAATGTAAGTATGGATTAAGAGTGTCTGCTAAATGCCTAGCTTGCTGTACGTAACAGAGTTGTAGAATTATGCTTTAGAGCAGTGGTTTTCAACCTTATTCATATCAAGGTCCATTATTTATTCAGCATTTGAGCCACGGACCACCATTTGATGAAATTTAGCCTCTCAGACCCAACACTACAGAATATTTTGTTGACAATTCCATGCTGTATTGATGTTGGTACCATATAGTAGTTTTTGTTAAAATGTTGTTTTTATGTGGGCACGCCCACCAGTTGAACTGAAGCCGCACGCACAGCTGTAGTTGTATGATAAAGGGGGAGGGGTCAGGGGAGGGGCTGGTTGTGTGATGTCCCTATTACTGTTTATTTCATTGGCCCGTTTGACTGTCAAGGGTTCAGCCAAAGTTAATATACCATTGCACATAAAAACGACTCTAATGAAGTACTGTCACCTGTCACACAAAAATTGTGGCACTCCCTCTTTAAAATATTCCCTTGTTATGTAATGAAGATTAAAGACAGTGCCTGTAAGAATTTAAAAAATATATAGCTACCACAAAGCATCCCCCTGGCACATTCTCAAGGTCACAAAAGGACTCTCCTGTATGCCATCGTTGGAGAGAGTGTCGGTTGAAGGGAATTTAATTAACACCTACACAGCCCATAATGGAGCCTGACACCCAGCGTCAATTCTCCAGTTAGATGGGCTGGCAAGAGTTACGCTTTAAATTGATTTGTTGTAATATAAACAAATGGAGACGCCTGGGCCGGGGCCATCTGGCGCTCGAGAGGGAGGCGAGGATGCTACAGTGTAATGTAATGATGTGACAGCACCCAAAAAAAAAAACATCTAGTCACTGGGAGAAAAAAGAAAACAGAATAATTACATTGCGTATGCAGGGGAGTTTTAGACACTGTGTTGTTGGCTGCTGCTGACTTCATATTAACAGCCAAACTGAAGTTCTGCAGGGAAATTTTGCTGCAGGGAACGAACAGTCCAGAGATGAAAAAAGAGTTTCTGAACAGACATTTGTTCTGCAGTTTATTTTCACTGCGTCAGAGTTTCAGGCCTATGAGTACAGTATGTGTTATACTGTACTTCACATGCTGAAAATAGCCCATCTAGAAGCTCACAATGCATGTGGATCGATCGGCTGCATAATGATACGACAGCACAAAATAGGCCCTATATCCACACACATCATATTGGAAAGAAATCAGGCCACTTCTTTACTTCCTTCACAGGTCTTATGACCAGTGCAGCTCTGTTGACAGCTCTGTCAAGCAGGGTCAGTGTGCTGCATGATATTGTGCCCGTTGGCTCACCGTAAACTCTGCTAGTGGTTCAATGTTTCAAATCAACCCTATTGGTTCCATGAGGGGGTTCCAATTTTTTCCTCAGGACATTAACGTCTATCCTATCCTTCTGACACTAATTTTTTAACTAAGACGAGTTTGGAGCATGGCAGCTTATACCGAGGGTACATTTTGACAGAAAAACCATGTTTGTGCCAGATCGTGTGAGGGTGTTTTGAAGAGGCCATCAACCGAGATCTAAATTTAATAAGACAGAATCATGTTCCTTTTGTTTATTCTGTCATCGCTCTTCTCCCCACGGCTCTGCACTCTCTCGGCGTGCGTCCATATTGCGGGTGTCACTGCGTGGAAAAGTTTTGATCTCCGCGCGCCAACATCTCAATCTCATCTCAAGTACTGTACTTGAGTACAATTTCAAGGTACTTTTACTTTACTGGGGCAAATATTGCACTTTTAACTTTTTGGTTTTTGGTTATTATTACAAAACATACATTACCGACTTTAGCCCTATATTTCAGCCATTTCAAAATAGACAATCTATACAAGCTCAACAATGTGTCCCGATGTGACGCATTGTAAGCTTGTAGATCGGCTATTTCCAAAAGATTTTTGTGTCCATTTGAACACGTTAAACATGAAATTCTGCACAATGAGTACTTTTACTTTTGGTACTTTTAAGTACATTTCGATGCCAATACTTAAGGTACTTTTACTCAAGTACCTTTTGAATTCCGTACTTTTACTTGTAACTGAGAATTTCTGTATTATTCTGTATATTGCAGTATTGATACTTTTACTTAAGTAAAAAGATGGAGTCCTTTACTGGTAGAACAAAGCACGTGGGGGGCCCCGCGGCAGCGGAATCACTCCAGACCTCAGCTGTTATTGTCGCAGACAAGAGAGCTGCTGTGGCGACAGCTTGAGCTTGAACTCGCCATGGCGTCTATTCTGAGCAAGGTGCGCTCTTGACAGCTCCGCAGCAGCTATGACATGTTGCTTTATTTATTTAGTTATTTATTAGTGTGATTTAGTCTTCACTTTCAACGGTGACACAAATCGGGTTCATCTTTCTGTTTCCACAGAGATAGCTATAAGTTTGTTTGTAGCCTGGCCGAGCCACCGTGATTTCTGGTCTAGAGGGACGGGTGGCAGCTGCATGGATCAGGCGGTGGATCCTATTGGTTCCCCCGATCTCATTGGTCGGGGGGGTAGGACCAAGGGATTTGGGATTTGTTTATAAACATTTTGGTATTTGTTTATAAACATTTGTGATTTGTTTATAAACATTTGTGATTTGTTTATAAACATTTGGGATTTGTAAGTCTCATGGGGGGGGGGGTAGGACCACTACCAGTTGACCTGTAGTAAGTCTCATGGTCGGGGGGGGTAGGACCAAGGGATTTGGGATTTGTTTATAAACATTTTGGTATTTGTTTATAAACAGTTGTGATTTGTTTATAAACATTTTGGGATTTGTTTATAAACATTTGGGATTTGTTTATAAACATTTGGGATTTGTTTACAAACATTTGGGATTTGTTTATAAACATTTGGGATTTGTAAGTCTCATGGGGGGGGTAGGACCACTACCAGTTTACCTGTAGTAAGTCTCATGGTCGGGGGGGTAGGACCAAGGGATTTGGGATTTGTTTATAAACATTTTGGTATTTGTTTATAAACATTTGTGATTTGTTTATAAACATTTTGGGCTCTGTATAATATGTTGCCTAGGGCCTCAAAAGGCCTAGAACCGGCACTGCTGAGTGCCAACGCCTGCGGTCTCAAAAAGACCGGAAATATACCATTCATTCATTCACCTAACGCCCCCCCCATCTTTCATCTCACATTCTGCACCCTTTCCGCCCAACTCCTTATTTCTTCTTCTGTCTTTCCTTTCCATAGTGTCCTATATGGGGCTGTTTGGGAGCTATGGCGGACACATTTCTAAGCTTCCCCAACTCTGCAAGTTAATCATTGAAGATTTAGCATTGAAGACTCAGTATCGACGAAGTCTCTTGCACTTCCATTCATTACGTTAATTTTGTTTTGTTTGTTTGAATTACACTGCTACTTAATACACAAATTAGTAAATTGACCCAAAAGTGACAACAACACGAAGTATCTCTTTGCTTACGGTAATGAAAGTATTCCAAGTTGGCCCTGTAGAGGCAACAAGTCACCTCGGAAACAAGGAAGTGAGTGTTGATCAAATGGAATACATTTTCGGATAGAGCATTGTCTATAATATTTCTCGCTTCCAATGTTTTCAAAAACATTATTGAAAGCATGTTTCAATAATGTCAGTAAGCAGGAACTAAGGATGGCAATGAAGGACTGGAAAGTCTGGCGTGGCATTGTGAAATCCATGATCTCGACCGCGGTCACAAAATTATGATGATTTCAGATCCTTCAGTGTCGAGAGACAACAGAAAACCAGAGAGAGAGAGGAGAGACGAGACAAATAAAGTATCTATCTATCATACACAACACACAACTGTATCCATGGCACATTTTTATTGTATTTTTTACAAAACACTACAATTATATTATTCTCATATTGATCTAAGACCCATTACTGAATATCAGTCTCCATGTTTTCTTTTCTATGACACTATGTCACCTTAGGAGTCCACAAATAGAGTGGTTCTTAATATTATTTTATTTATTTTCAAGGACCCCCATAACTGTAACATAAGTGTGTTCAAATTAATGTTGAACACACTGTAATGGTCCATTTGGACCACCTTCAAGCAACCCTGCAGAAGGTCCCTCAACGGCTCAACCCACTTTGAGGACCACAGCACTAGTAGGCTAGTATAGATTTAGGGCGTTTATCGTTTTATTTGTATGTCCATGGCAAAAATAGAATTTTGACCAAAAAAGTTCCACCACAAGCCTATTTAGGCTATTTAGAAGACCATTGTATACCGGTAATGTGTGGCCATCCATTACTTTTTATTTGAAAGTGAAATATCCTTTAAGTAGACCTATAGATCCATCACTTTTTTTTTAAACCGAACCAAACAATGCCATACCATGTGTGATTTTATACGGCACGCATGCAGCATCCAGGAATCAGATTGAAAAAGCTGACAGAAAGCTTCAGACATTCGCGTCAACAAACCACTTATTTATTTATTTGCAGCTGTAGACAGACTGGAGGCGGCAAGTGGGTGGTTCTATTTGTGTTTGTACATTTATGTTTGTGTTTTCGCCCGTTCTAAATTCTCTTTTGATAAACACAAGTCTGTTTATTTAACAGTAATAAATATATGAAGATCTGCACAGATTCTGACAAATAATCCCATAATAGTCTCATCTATCTGTGCATGCATGCATTGTCTGGTGACACCATGTTAACATATGGATGAGGGGGACACTCATTAACGCCGGCATATACAGAAGTACCCTGTTCTATATGACCGCAAGCTACAGCTGAATATAACAGTGATGACGCAAAAGTAGTACAATATATTCCTCTGAGATGTGTGGGGTAGAAGTAAAAGTATTAAATCGTGAATACTGAAGAAAGTTTAAAATGTATATAAATAAATAAAACACTGCAAAATTTTGAAAAATGTTTTATCACGGCACAAATCATTTCAGATTGGGATCCGCGGCCAAATACATTTACATACATTGTACATGCAGTACATCAATTTGGGGCCGTCCTTGACATGAATGAGACTGACTGCCTTAAGGACATCTCTGGCTCTGAACAGCTCATACACAGCCTGTGACATTCAGCTATTTAAATTGCATGAGCGTTACTTACGAGCATTGTGTGTTTGTGTGTGTGTGTGTGTGTGTGTGTGTGTGTGTGTGTGTGTGTGTGTGTGTGTGTGCCTGTTCATGTCAACAGAAAAACAGATGGAGAACATTTGAATCGGTGCTGCAAAAGCAGGAAAGTATGCCAGAAGTAGACACATGCTCACATAACAGCAGTGAAAATAATTCTTAAGCTCCTCAAATTTTTATCGGGGAATTGAAAAAAGCAAAAACTGTATTCAATGTTGGTGGCATATTCATCATGGATCTGATAGATTACCTCCATTTCTGTTTTAACGATTACAGCATATTGCATTTTGTGCAGAATGAGCACGTGCCAAACCAAACAAAGAAGGAGAGCATAGCCAATTTAAAACCGAAACAGACATTGTTGGCGCTCCTTTTTCCCACTATCTCCATCTGTCTTTGCAGTAGGAATGCAATTATCAATTACTTTCTGAGTGATTATTCCATCAGTTACTTTTTTGATTAATAAGTTAATCGAGAAGCGTGTTTTATATAGCTTATATATAATATAAAGTATATAGCATTTATATGTATCAACGAAGTTTATGTAATGTAAAAATCCTGTGCTGAAAATTGCAGACCTACAACATTGTGAACATGCAGTTGAAACTTTACACCTATACTGGCATGCCCAAAATAGGGATTGATTCTATTATTACATGTATTAAATTTTTAATTATCAATCATGTTTTATAATTGATCAGACCAGTGCCCGGCTATAGAGCACCGAGACGGTAACAATGGAAGTTGAAGATCCATGCCCCACCCGGCTATGCAATACCCGTTTACCCGTGTCAGAGTAGGCTACCCATTCCACCCATCTCTCTGTCCCTTTATTCCAATATATGGAGTTCTGTGTCAGGCATGCCCAAATATGGTTAGTGTTGTGATGTCAGAACAGACCAGTTCCATATGGGAGAGAAAAAATAAGGACGCTTGCACACTGAGGGCTCCTTTATTGCACCATAAAGTGACTGTGACTCTTCGAGCACAACGCTCTTCCTCAGATTGAACATGTTCAATACCCACATAGCTTAAAGAAGAAACATTATGTTTGAGAGCATGTAGTGCAAGACTCTTTTTGTCATGATTTCTAATGTTACTTCTATGTTCTGTGATCCTAGTTTTAAGAGCTTTAGAAGTTTTACCAACCGACTGACTCGACACCGGACACTATGCACTCCCAGAAGGTGGTGGGGGTAACGGTTCTGGAGTTACGTGCATTTCAGCCGTACACATGCACGTACAGACAGACTTACTGGGTCATCATGGACATATAGAATAATGGATAAACCAGCGAGAACTGACTTATAGTATTGCTGGCATGATCTCACAGCCTATTCCGTCTCTCTGGAATACAGGCACGTTTATTTGTATAGCATTCAACAGCAAGGCAATTCAAAGCGCTTTACATAAAACATTATAAGCAGTGATACTTTAAGAGAACAAAACCATTAAAGTCTACCATACCAGCCCTGACAAAAATAATTATAGTCATTTTGTATTTTAAAGCAAAATGTGGACGCCAGAGAGTTGTGAGAAGAAATTAGTTTAGATAAAACATAATATCAGATTACAGTGCCGTTGAAAATCATTTAAAAAATCACAACTGTGTGAACTGAGTGGTGCAACTCCCCCCCCCACCTCTCTCTCTCTCTCTCTCTCTCATTAGCAGGCAACAGTGCAGTACTATCCCTCTCTCTGTTTCTGGCACAACAGCGCCCCTACTGGTACTCATATAGTCATATACTGGTGCTCATTAACCAACACAGACACACATAGGTGAACACAGGCATAGGTGAACACGTACATTGCTGTTCCTTGGAGTGGTTGCACCACTCAAAAAAATCTCAGTAAAAGGCAGTGACCCAGATAGTAAACAATTATCACCTATAAACAGAAACATATTTTACCTTATACCTATCTGCTTAACAGGAAGCATCTATTATCCTGATAGGAAACACCTATCACCTATGAACAGGAAACGCCTATCTCGCTAATAGGAAACATTTATCACCTTATAGACAGGAAACTAGAAAAGTTTGTTCCTCTGAGCCCAGATTTCGTCCAGGCATGGGTGTCTGTCCAGGAATATTTTGGTGTTTTCACAGGCTGCCAACTGGCCTGACCTGCCTGCCCATAGATAATGGCCTATATGTTATGGCCTATATGTTGACAAGAGAAAGGTGTGGGACACTAGACTCAACCTCACGGATGAGCTTAGACTATGAAAGCAAATGTGGGCTGACACTCAAAAGTTCAAAAGTAGCCCAGGCAAATTATTGAGTGCAAAGATTGTTGAGTGGTCTTATCTAAGGTTTTCATGACCTATATGCCATAATGATCAAGATTGTATAAAGTGTATATAATATAATCCATACACAAATGCATACTAAGATTAACAATGGTTTAGTTCACAGATAAAGTCACCATCTTTAGAAGACAGCACAAACACTCTGCTCTGTTGTCTTCATGGTTCAATGCGCAGTAGAGCCACTCATTTGACCACGTTTCCTCTGCCAGGGTTCATAAATTGTCTGGCAGATCATTGTCGGCATGATGAAGAGCCGCTGCTAACTGAGCAAGAAAAGACTTACAGTAAACGCAGCAAACAGCCTTTCAGAGACCACTTGTCAGCCCACGTTAAAACCGACGCTGGGAGGGAGAGGAGAGGTGGGTTGGGAAGAAAGAGGGGGGGGGGGGGGAAGTACAAATAGATGAATCTCAAAGTGCGAGGAGGGAGGTTGGACATGATGGGCGGACGCGGAGGGCGACCATGATGAATGGCTCAACGCCAGAGCGTTCCATCAGCAAGGCTTCATCTGTCTCCGTTCGGTGGGAGGCAGAGGAACCCTCTCAGCCATGTAAATACAACAAACTCCATTGTTGTTCTTCTCTCCGGATGACAAATATATAGTGAAAATAGCAGGTCTATAATAATCTCACAACATGTCGCGATGCAACAGGTTGTGAGCTTATAGATGTCCTATTTTCCCTTTTTTTAAAAGGACATTTAATAATAATAATACAAATTAAACATTTTGCCTATGATGACAAAATTTAATCTCACAATATTTTTTTGGACCGAATACTTTGATATCGATAATGTGCAGGGTATTCTGGTGATGACCATTTTTGCTTTAAAAAGTGATACAATTTCAATAAACGATTAATAGGCCTAATATGAATATATTGACCAAACAGGTGAAAGATTGGTTGTTCCATTTCCCCCTTCCCAATGTATTAGAAAGACCAGGAAAAGACACAAAGCTATATCACAATATAGACACATTGACCTTTTTCAGTGGTGGGAAAAGTACTCAAAATTATTACTTAAGTTAAATTACAGTATCAATACTGCAATGTAGAAATAGTCAGACTATAAGTAAAAGTCTGGAATAAAAAATGTACTTGAGTAAAGTAGGCTTCAAAAGTATTGGTATCAAAATGTACTTAATGTACCAAAAGTAGAAAGCACTCATTATGTAAGTAAAATACCTCAGAATTGTGTATACTTAAAGAACCACTTCACCACTTTTCAACCTTTCTTTATATGGGCCTTTCTCGGCCCCAACCCTCTCCAATTGTTTATATTGTGTTTAGGATCCAAGATGGCCGCAGCACCAAGAGGGGGTGGGGCCATCTTGGATATAAACACTGGGAGAGGGGTGGGGCCGAGAAAGGCCCTTATTGATCGTCACTAATTACACACAATTATTTCCTACTCTGTCTGTGTCTCATAGGAGGGCTGTGGGCAGTTCAGAAACCCATCTTCAATTTGTATTATCGTGAGAACGATGGCTTCCATTATCACATAGCAACTTTTCAGGAATAAAAAGCCTGCAGTTTCTATTAGCTTGGATTCCCCATTGATGATGTCACTGGAAGACGGGTTTCTGAACTGCCCACAGCCCTCTTATTTATTCAGTGGAGGATTAAGATATTCAGTCAAAATAAGAAAACCAAAATCCCACACAAGCTAGCCTAGTCTCATAAATATGTAACGGCCGAGATTCGAACCCAGGTCTCTTGTGCGGAAGTAGTGGTTACCTTCCGGTTCGGTTCCCAAGGGGCCACTCTACCTCCTGAGCCATGCACTGCCGCCCGGTCTCGTCTCCCAGGTGTTCACCCACCACCAGCATAGTAAGTCTGCCAGTCTGTGCCTTGCAAGTTCAATCACTTGCTGTTCCGTTCTGATGGCCTCCAGCAGCACCTGCTAGTCCCCTGGGCAGAGCTCTGACCAAGACCTGATATCGCCTGAGTAGATGGAGGAGAGTCCAAACCAGGGCAGGGCACACATGTGAGTGTGAGCGCACATACCCCCATGCTGATAACGCAGCACATTCACATTCACTCGCTCGCACGCACGCACACACACTCATACGCACACGTACACGCACACGCACACACCAATCTATCGGACCGATCCGATTGAAAGAGACTTCAATTACCCTTGAGTATCACGGTTCCACATGAAGTGACTTGAATAAACAGTTAGTGACATCAGTTCATCTAAACAGCTCCCTGTGAATGAGAAAGGAAAACCTCCATGACATCCCGCCCACCCAGCACACGTAAAAGAGCGACAGATCATGTGCCTTATGGTGCGTTCACACGGGCAGATGAAACGATGCAAAGACGCGTTGTGAGCTTATTTGGAGCAGCTACATGCATCTTTGCAACGTCTTTGCAATGCTGGCTTCCATTGACAGTGAATGGTAGACTGCATCGTTTGATCTGCCCTGTGTGAACGCAACATGAAAAAGGGGGGAGATTGATATGGATGACGCTGTGCGTGCGTCATAGACCAACACCCACTGGAGGAGAGTGGCGGTGTGGGGGTGGGCGACAGTGGTGGAAGAAGTACTCAGATTGTGGATGAGAAAATGAGAAAAGGACAGAATAAAAGAAAAGGGCAGAGAGTAACAGAAAGTGACGGAGTAAGACTAGACGAGTGTGTGCAAGAAAAGAAAGGTAATTTTGAAAAAGGTGACAGGTGTGTGTGTGTGACGTGCGTGTGCGCGTGCTGCGGGCGGACAGGCGCCAGACCGCTATTTCTGTCAGAAAGACACTCCTTGGCTTCCACGTTCGGTGCTACTCAAAGTGAGGGAAGCCTCGCCCCTACTATGTCTGGCAGATATAGTTGGTGACTGATTTCACCCATGTGCAGGTTGGTGCCTTGCATGGTTTCCTCTGCCATCGGTGTGTGAATGGGTGAATCATAATGCACAATCCATGTAAAGCGCCTTGGCTTAATAATAATTCTAATTCTAATAATTGTTATTATTCAAAAATAGCAACTCTACAAGCTCACAGTGTGTTGTGATGCAACATGTGAGCATGTAGATCTGCTATTTTCAAAAGATTTGGTACTTGAAAGATTTTG
Organism: Protomyctophum bolini; assembly: GCF_963924005.1. Classification (NCBI taxonomy): domain Eukaryota; kingdom Metazoa; phylum Chordata; class Actinopteri; order Myctophiformes; family Myctophidae; genus Protomyctophum; species Protomyctophum bolini. Next base: position 16,947,345 of record NC_137877.1, on the reverse strand, counting down.
GTAATTTAAGTGTATTTTGATGGCAATACTTTTTTCGAATGTAGGAGACAGAGAGAGAGAGAGAGATTTAATCTTTGAAAGTCAATCTGCCGACTGTCTTTCCCATCCTCACCTCCCTCGACAGTCTGTTGTGTTGTGCCGCGCTGTTTGTAAAGTGACAACAATGCACACATTATTCACCCAGATAGTCTCCTTCTGACGTGACACCGGCCACACAATGCCACCGCTGGGAGTTATGTTAAAAATTCAGTAGTTACTATTCAAAAGAAGCTACAACTGTCTGTGCTGGTGACAGCATTGATGTTTACGGAGTTAAATGGAGATGCAGCAGCATGGTGTATAGAAGTTACAATGCAGTGAGTGCGTTATAAAAACCTGTAGCTGTGATATACAGCCTTTGGCACATGGTAAACAGCAGTGAGGGGACTTAACTGCAGTGTGAAATCTTGCGTCTCATAACCTTTTTGTTTTATTCCCGGGCAGGTCGAAGGCTGGAACTAGATATTATGTTTTTAGACACGCGAGCGTGCGTGTGTGCGTGTGTGCGTGTGTGTGTGTGCGTGTGTGCATAGAGCTCATGCCATGAAAAACTGAACCTGAATGACAGCATGCAGGCCTCTCTCTCTCACACACACACACACACACACACACACACACACACACACACACAGTCACACACAGTCACACACACACACACACACACACACACACACACACACACACACACACACACACACACACAGTCACACACAACTAATCTCAATGGAACCACAAGCTATACTATAAAACCAGTGTTAATTCGCTCTGAAAGAAGTGTACAAATTGAATCAGTCCATTGGTTACACTTGTACACCCTCTGAGTTAGACAACCGTAAGGGTCCACTTGGACCCCTGGTGGTCCCCCAGCCAGACGTTGAGAACCAGTGCTGTGCACACATGGAATGGACTAATGTTCGACAAATTGTCAGTGCCAGGCTGCACTGACAACATGGAGATCATTTAGTATCTGAAAAGAACCAAAATGACATTAGAATAAAAGACACAGACATAGCAGTGGGGCCATCAACTTCATTAAAGTAAAAACGAGCAGCTCACAGTAACAGTAATGAGTTACCTCTAAACTGATTGTGCTCCACATATCAAGCTATTAAAAAAAAGAGGGACTTTAATCTGGACTGTAATTATCTCGCAGGTTCATAAAATACAGTGTGGCTCTCACACCAAATTGAGTTAGGGTGAGCCGTTGGGGAAAACGATTCAATCAGTGTGAAGCGGCACTATGATGGCTTTTTAAATACAGGCGACATCAAGCTAGCTAGAGCGATATAAACTCTGTTAGGAGGTCACGACATCCAAATGCACGTTTTATTCTCCACATTTAGTGAAAAAAATAGCCAAATAGCCAAGCATCAGCAACATTATAGGAGGCAGGTAATAAGCTTAAATGTAGAAGGTATAGCTAAGCACATTTACAGTTTGTACTTAATGTCATTTTGAGGTACTTTTATACTTTACTTGAGTGTTCCCACTATTGCTACAGAAATTATCTCAGAGGCATATTTTGCATCCTTTTAGTCCACTACAATTGTTTGTAGTTTGTTTTCCAGTAAGCTAATGTAAGTTAACATTGAATAACGAATGGTTAGATGTATGGCCATAAGTGTACCCAGGGCCATGGGTGTGCCAATATGCAAGTGCAGACAGTAGTCAATAAATAGGCTATGTTGCTTACTAATCTCAGCATTATGCACCCTGCCATGTTTTTACCCTGCTGTCGTTTTTTAACCTGAACTGGAAAACAAACTTCAACGTCAGCCTAAGGTTTATCTCCCTTTAAGTAAAGAATCAGAGTAGTTCTTCCACTGCAGGAGGCAAGTCATGAAAAGAAAGAAAACATCATGAGCAGCACATTATAATTTTTTGTGTTTCATATATTACCCAATACGACAGGGAAATAATGTAATTCTGGCAATGAGAGACCAGTGCGAGGGCGTTAAGTCTTTAAATCATATTCTCGCCTGTAGCGTGAAGCGGCGGATGAGGAGGGTAATAACCAGACGAGGATCGTTCCCCAGCCACTCATAGGTCGTAGCCATAGGTCAGATAAAGTGCAGGTCAACCTCCTGCCGTGTATGATGCATGGAAATAGTGGGAGGCACAGGACGAGATAGCGAGAGAGGTGAGGCTGCTCTGTCCTGCGGCGAGACAATACAGGTTACAAGGTTAACAACACGTTTGTTGTTCGAAAATTGTACAATGAATCTACCGAGATCCACCTGCACGGTAAGACCTTGGGGTGTTAAATAAACTCAGAGAATGTACAAATGGAACCAAACGTCAGCTTGTACATTCTCAGAGTTAAAGCTGCAATTCATAACTTTATTTAGTGACTAAAAGGAATATGTTAATACAATATAACTAACACAACTGCGGCTTCGATCTCCCTGCTCTTCTAGACCTTACGTTGTGGTCGGGTAGGACTTGAACGTGCTCTTCATCGATGAGTAAGGCTGGAACAGAGGCTAGTAACTCAATAGTGCAGGTTTCTTTTTGAGTGGTGGAACCATATAGGGTGCCCAGTATAATGCCCAGCTATGTCCGTCCCTCCCTATGTCTGTCTGTCCTCTGTACAGTATGTTTAGGGTACCAACAGGTGACAAAGTGGCACTGTTGAGCTTCACACTGCACAGGTGCATGATGGGAAGCTGAGTTTTTTGCACCACTCACATCAGACGGGTCTGATTCTTTATTTATTTTTTGAGCGGTGCACACGGTTTCCAATGAATAGCTTTGTGTGTCAATTTGTGCGTATGTCCCTATGTCACTATGGGTGTTTGTAGCACGACCTATTGACCCTGCTGTTTACAGATTACGACCTAGTAACCCCTGTAGCTGCTGCTGATTGTGGTGGCATTCCAGGAAGGAGGGGTCATTAAAACCTTGCACGCACACACGCACGCACGCACATATACTATACTATACTATACTATACTATACTATACTATACTACGGTATACTATAACAACAAAAGTATAGTTGCACAACTTGCACCGCTCACAGTTCGCACAGGTGCGATTTCTTTTGCTTGTGTGGGGGGACCTGGGTTAGAATCTCGGCTATGACAGCTAAAGACAGCAGGTTTAAATTAACACAGAGGATTTGACTCTAGTGTTACATATTGTGTTAATTATGTGTTATTGTCACAGCCCATACTTTGCTGTGTGTGTGTGTGTGTGTGTGTGTGTGTGTGTGTGTGTGTGTGTGTGTGTGTGTGTGTGTGTGTGTGTGTGTGTGTGGTACAAGCTGATTTCCCAGGACGTGTTCTAATCATTTGAGAAAACATTTCTCACACCTTGTTAATTATTCACAGCATAATTGTAATAACCGGTGGGTTACTCAGTTGAAGAAGTAGCCATGACAACAGCTTTTAAAGGGATAACTTTATATTAACGGCGGACAGATTGTTAAACGACCCCACATGCAGACACACGCAAAACCATGGGGGAAAAGGGAGAGGTTTTAGCAATTTGGACCTCATTGGCTGCTGCTGTCCATTGGAGTGATGAGTCATCGCGGCCATCGGTCTCTGTCTTTTCCGGTTTTGAGGTTAGGTTTAGGCATTGTTCCTGTGAGGTTATGGGTTAGAGTTATGGTTATAGAGCACCGAAGTCTGACGTCAATATCGGCAGAGAGCACTGTTCCCAGGGTTTGTGCACTTTTTTATTTGTATTATAATCCCCACAGGGGGATCTTAGATCGCCTCATATTCAGTAAGAACTGAGTTTGAAAAATAAACAAACCATCCCGGCGGTTACACTCATATGGATATGAAGAATCAACTGACTGTGAGAAAACGCTAATGTTACTGCTGCCAAATTAGTAAATATTTTCGTAAACGATACAGAGAGAGCTTCCCGACAATATCACGAGACAGTTTGTTTATTATTGGACCACAATTCTTCAATTTTAAGATAACCTAATGTTATTCCCAAATTCTCAATAGAGAAAAACCTCCACGGATCAGTGGATGAGCAAGAACAGGGAGTTTATTGAAGCAGACGGTCTCTCCATGATTAAGTTCTGTACCCATAATGTTCAGTTTAACACGGTTTGGTTTGTCACAAATTACCATACATGTAGTTACGTTATGATGTAGGATACTTTGTTAAATTAAAAATGTGGGTTAAAAATAGACTTCCTTTTTTAAATATGTTGTTTCATTATTATGTGACTCAGGCATATTTATTGAGTTGGAGTTGACCTATAGCTAACATGTCGGCAATGTTGATGCATGTGGCCATAAGACATCTAAGTATTTATTTATGTTGATGGTCTGCTTGTTAGAGAGTCAATGAGTCCGTCTTAAAGTGTCCTTGAGTAAGACTCCTAACCTGTTCCTGTGATCCTGTCTGTCCTCTATTTTACAGCACGCAAGTGCGTCCCTCGCATGCAAAATATATGATCAACAAGCTGACAACGTCAACATGCATGTCTCGTCGCGACACGTTGTTAGCTTGTCGATCAGTTCCTTTTTGGCAAGTGACAACCTTCGTTCTACTACGGATTATAAATTAAGCTTTGCAGATGATGGTGTGCCTCAGGGGCATACGTTAGGAAGCAATTTTCTAATTACAGTACATCCAGCAACTCTAATGAAATACTTCATCACCCTGCATTTAAATTCACCAGACATGGCTATGGCTAGTAAGCCACCGCCGGCTCTATCAAGTAAATCAGGTGTGTCAGCTATCCAGCACAGAGCTCTGCTTGTCATTCCCCATGACAGATTTAAGTACACTTATTAAGGGCCGGTTCAAGCCACCTATCAGACGCAGCCATCGGTGCTTCAAGTGGGCTAAATGCTCAGGAGGCATTGCACTCGGGTTCCCTGATTCCTGTGGCTAACGGATCCCGTCACACAACTGAGGACAATCACCACATCTTCTTGATGACAGTTTTGGGAGGAGAATCTTTGGATCATGAAAGGGCCGTTACCAGTCAGTCTATATATTTTTTACCAGAGATGCCCCTGTCTTCAAAACATCAGGTATACAGTATTTATTATGTTGGACTTATATGGCAAGCTGACATAGATAATATGGCTGTTTGTCAGAGAGTCAATGAGTCCGCCCCGTCTAAAAAGTGTCCTTGAGTACGACTCTGAAACCATGCCTCTGATCCTGTCTGCATGTCCTCTACACTGTGGCACCTGAGGGTGTCCCTCGCCAAAAATAACTGATTGACAAGCTGTCAATGTGTAAACTACAGTAGTAGATCTTCATGAAAAAAAAATATATATTAATTTGCTTCAAAACACACTATTATTTCTACAGATGTTATCCAAAACTCAAACTAATCTCAACCTTGCAGTACGAGAGCATAATCTTATCTTATCGTATCATCATACTCGATGACCAATGGCCACTATGAGAACACATAATCTAAAATGTTTGTATGAACAATATACTATATCATCAAGGCTAATGGTTGTTCGTATGGGGCTCTATGGTTGAGTAAAGCCTCACCCGTGTGAAGTGAGGGACAATCTTATCATCGTACATCATCATACATCGTCTCATTCTGGCCAATCAGAATTTGTGTCCTCACCTTAGCCTTTCAAAAAGAAGCATGGATCAAGTGTTTTCTTTCCTCATCTACACCTTACAGCACAGTATATTCATGAAAGAATTTAAGCATTATTCAGACATTTGAGAAGTAACAGAGGCATGAAAGAGGCAGACGTCTTATACGAGTGGAGACGACATGAAACACAGTGGGCAGAACAAAGTCGAGTTGTCTGGGATGAATTAAGCGCTAGCGGAGACAAATTTAAGAGGGTTTAAGCTCTGCTTAGAAAACTTTCTACACAGACACGCGGAAAAGGTTGGCAAAGTTGGTTAGTCGATAGACTGGCACCATCATGCTTAATACGGCATTAACAAGCCTGGCATGGAGATTGGGCAGCTCCCTCATACATCCCGCCACCACAAGACAGCGTATCCTTGACCTGGCATTAAATTAAGTGAGGGCCACTAATATATTAAAGTCTTGTGTTGATTTTGTGATGTAATGGTGAGGTAAAAACAAACGGTGCCAACACAAACATTAAACGCCATTAACCATAAAGAGACAATATGACGTAATGAGTTACATTATGACGTACATTTTCCCTTCATTGTTAATGGCGTTTACAAAACAAACCTGTGTATAGGAGGGGATAGCGGCCTAGCGCCCCTCACAAAGAAAAGCTAGAATTCTCTACTGACACTGAAAGAGAGCTGAGGAGAGCATGAAGGAGGAACTGTTAGGGTGGGGGAAAAGCAAAAGAGAAATAGCGGGAAGGAAGAGCGGCTGAGCACCAAAAAATAGCCGATATACAAGCCCAGGACGTGTTGCAAGGTGACGTGTTATGATCCTGCGAATCGACTATCTCCGCCATGCGACACCGACGTACAACTGAGTACAATTTAATGGGGCTTAAAGGGGCTGGATTCTTCCATTGTCTGGAATCACATTCATTATTAACCAGACCTCCTCAGTGAATTGAAACAAGTGCTGCTTTGGAGGGGGGGGGGGGTTGCTTCTGGGAAAGCCACTGTTGAGGTGCAGCAGCATGCCGCTATACCAGAGAGCATTGCAAACACCAAAAGAGGTGTAATTAAATCCCCCCCCCAGTACAGAATTTTCAAGGCTTGAAATTAGTTTTTCCCAATGCTGTTAAATTGCTCTCTCTCTCTCTCTCTCTCTCTCTCTCTCTCACACTCACACTCACACTCACACTCACACTCACACTCACACTCACACTCACACACACACACACACACACACACACACACACACACACATGGCATTCAATGTTTGTGTTAGGACAATGTTTGTGTTTACACAAACCCTCAAAGCTGGAGGACGTGTGTGTGTGTGTGTGTGTGTGTGTGTGTGTGTGCGTGCGTGTGTAATCCACGTAACTCGAGAACCATTTGTCCCACCGACTTCAAATTCGCCACTCGCGGTGCACACCACCACGGGGAGTGCAGTGCCCGGCCTAGTTCCAAGTAGGCCAGTGCCCAACGGCCACCACTCTAGTATCAATAAATCCACGGTCCAGGTAGCTTAGTCAGCAGAGCAGGCGCCCAGACCAGACCACCCATTGAAAAGGGAATATACACCCTCGTTCTCGGTTGACAATACACCGCCCCGACCTACCTATTTACACCAGAGGGATAAAGGATGATGGTAAAGTGACAATTTTTAATACCAAAACAAATGAAATGTTCAAACAAAATTGTCAAATAGTATAAGAACGAGGCCCAAATTGTGAAAATAGATACATTTTTGTGTTAAATTGTTGATTTATTTATTACGTGCCTTATTATTGCCAGTTTTTGGCATGTGGCCACCTGCCTGAAAGCCCAACCCCCCTTTCCATTGCAGCCCTGTTGATGTGAATGGGAGCATGTGCTGTCTGCACTCTGCAGCTCCCTGTTAACATGGCACATGCTCACAGTAGTAGTAGAGTAGTGGCCATAATCTGGGTCAGTAATTGGCTGGTGTACAAGTATTAACCATCCATCCATTTTAACCACTTATCCGTAGTCCCCTCCATCTGCGCCTTGGTCTGCCGGGGTTCTCCTCCCATTGGGACGTGCCTCGAGGACCTCCCTAGGGAGACGCCCAAGAGGCATCCTAACCAGATGTCCGAACCAGCTAAGCTGGCTCCTTTCCAGGCAAAAGGAGTCCCTCAACTATTAATAATGGCTCCTTGCTTACTGTACATACTGTAATACAGACAAGGTTCAGTCATTCTGTGTAACCTTTCCAATTAAACTAAACTTATTACTTGCGCAAGCAGAGCGCGCAAGTAATCGTTTCGCTTGGTCTCTTCGAAGTGAAGACAAGTTTTCTTCAACGGTAAATCTGTGCCTGGTTTACTGGGACTAGTTACAACATTACGTCATCCTTGAGAGAGTACATGGTGTGTATATGACGTAATGTTGTAACTTGTAACTTGTAACTTGTAACATTACGTCATATACACACCATGTACTCTCTCAAGGATGACGTAATGTTGTAACTAGTCCCAGCAAACCAGGCACAGATTTACCGTTGAAGAAAACTTGTCTTCACTTTTTGGAACCAAGTAACCACAGTATACTGCTAATCCAGACGGGCCTGGTTTGCTGGGACTAGTTACAAGTTACAAGTTACAACATTACGTCATATACACACCATGTACTCTCTCAAGGATGACGTAATGTTGTAACTAGTCCCAGCAAACCAGGCACAGATTTACCGTTGAAGAAAACTTGTCTTCACTTTTTGGAACCAAGTAACCACAGTATACTGCTAATCAAATTACAACTACATACTCTGTATGTAGTTGTAATGTGATTTGTAATTTGTAAATCTGTGCCTGGTCTGCTGGGACCAGACTACACAGATGACCATATCTCTTACGTCATCACTGAGAGCTAGTCATACATATACACACCATGTACTCTGGTCCCAGTTCTCAACGATGACGTAATGTTGTAACTGGTCCCAGCAAACCAGGCACAGACTTATGGTTGAAAAAAACTTGGCTTCACTTTTTGGAACCAAGTAACCACAGTATACTGCTAATCAAATTACAACTACATACTCTATATGTAGTTGTAATGTGATTTGTAATTTGTAAATCTGTGCCTGGTCTGCTGGGACCAGACTACACAGATGACCATATCTCTTACGTCATCACCGAGAGCTAGTCATACATATACACACCGTGTACTCTGGTCCCAGCTCTCAACGATGACGTAATGTGGTATCTGGTGGGACCAGATTACACAGATGACCATTTCTCTTACGTCATCACTGAGAGCTAGTCATACATATACACACCATGTACTCTGGTCCCAGCTCTCAACGATGATGTAATGTGGTAACTGGTCCCAGCAAACCAGGCACAGACTTACGGTTGAAAAAAACTTGGCTGTCACTTTTTGGAACCAAGTAACCACAGTATACTGCTAATCAAATTACAACTACATACTCTGTATGTAGTTGTAATGAAAAAAGTAGAACACGTATGTATACATGTAAAAAATAAAGATCTATATATCATTCTTATGTACAGATCACCTAAAACAAACCTTTCGGAATTAAACACATTTCTCAAAAAAATGGTAAAGTATCTATCATCTCCGACTTCCACAATTATGATAATAGGAGATTTCAATGAAGACCATTATACTGAAAAAGATATAAATATAAAGACCTTCATGTCAAGATTAGGCTTTAAACAATTAAATACAAATCCAACTACAGATTTCGGAAGTATTTTAGATCATGTATATTTCAACAAATTTGTAGTAAAGTATTATTACAGAAATTGAAGTTAGAGACACATATTACTCTGATCAAGATTTAGTATTAATATCACTATAGTACAAAATGAAATACATTTAAAACAATTGACAATTTACAATAAGTAATAAAATAATTATACCGTATAATATATTTTAGTTTATATACCAGTTTATATACCTTTTTTTTCATCACATATCAATGATTCATTTTTCTGTAAAAAAGTAGTTAGGTAGCAAATAGTTACACGTAATGATTATACATTTCAAACGTTCCTTCACAGAGATACTGAGATGTGATAGTTTCCAGCGGTCGAAAGTACTTGCGCGCTCTGCTTGCGCACTAGTAGGCCATTTATGGCCTACTAGTGTGCAACAAGCAAGTATGCACTCGGCAGAGTGCAGTTCTAGTTGTAACTAGAACAACTACATACAGTCTGTGCCTGGTTTGCTGGGACTAGTTACAAGTTACAAGTTACAACATTACGTCATATACACACCATGTACTCTCTCAAGGATGACGTAATGTTGTAACTAGTCCCAGCAAACCAGGCACAGATTTACCGTTGAAGAAAACTTGTCTTCACTTTTTGGAACCAAGTAACCACAGTATACTGCTAATCAAATTACAACTACATACTCTGTATGTAGTTGTAACTAGAACAACTACATACAGTCTGTGCCTGGTTTGCTGGGACTAGTTACAAGTTACAAGTTACAACATTACGTCATATACACACCATGTACTCTGGTCCCAGTTCACAACGATGACGTAATGTTGTAACTGGTCCCAGCAAACCAGGCACAAACCTACGGTTGAAAAAAACTTGGCTTCACTTTTTGGAACCAAGTAACCACAGTATACTGCTAATCAAATTACATACTCTGTATGTAGTTGTAATGTGATTTGTAATTTGTAAATCTGTGCTTGGTCTGCTGGGACCAGACTACACAGATGACCATATCTCTTACGTCATCACTGAGAGCTAGTCATACATATACACACCGTGTACTCTGGTCCCAGCTCTCAAAGATGACGTAATGTGGTATCTGCTGGGACCAGATTATACAGATGACCATTTCTCTTATGTCATCACTGAGAGCTAGTCATACATATACACACCATGTACTCTGGTCCCAGCTTTCAACGATGACGTAATGTGGTAACTGGTCCCAGCAAACCAGGCACAGACTTACCATTATATAAAATAAGCCCAATACCAGCATCACAAGACAAGCCCTTACATGGAACCCACAAGGCAAAATAATAATAATAATAATAAAATAATTATACTGTATAATATATTTTAATTCAGTTTATATACCTTTTTTTTTCATCACATATCAATGATTCATTTTTCTGTAAAAAAGTAGTTGGGTAGCAAATAGTTACACGTAATTATTATACATTTCAAACGTTCCTTCACAGAGATACTGAGATGTGATACTTTGCAACAAGCAAGTATGCACTCGGCAGAGTGCAGTTCTAGTTTTTGATATATTTCACTGGAATATTTTCCCACAATAACCATTCCACATAGTGCCTGCCTCATTTCTGAGAGAAGTTGTAAAAATGTAATGTTTATTGTAAGACATATATACCAGTGAAACTTTTAATACACTGAAACCTTATACTTACCTTATAGTTGTCCGGGATGCACCAGGGCTAGTCTATACTATAGATCTCCTCCTTTTTTCAATCTAAACCACAATCTCTTCCCTGAAAATAGGCAATGTTGTGAGATCTGCAATCTGGGGGGGTATACCATTTGTCTGACAGTCTGACGTGGCCGGTTAAGACTCACCCGTGGCTCCCGACATTCGTGGATGGTTAAGACACATGCATAGCTGGTTAAGACTCACCCGTGGCTTCCATGTGCGGATAGGAATAGGTTAGGGTTTGGGGTAGACTATTGTGTGTCATACTGTTTATGTTAGTACGTCGCTCCAAAGACATACGCAACGTGATGACACATTGTGAGCCTTGTTGACTGGCTATATTTTCACTGAATGTTCTCTCCCAGAACAGGTATCACTGGGGTGGAGTTCATATGGTTAAATTGCTAAAGTTACACCAAATGACTTTAACTTAAATGTGCAGAGTGGTAAGTTCTGGTAACATGAAAAGTAGTAAATCTTGTCGACAAAAGGCTCTTGAAAGGTGATCTTCTTTCAGACCAATCAGCCTAGTGATTGATTGCCTGTCTCATTGATTGGACCTCAATACTTTTTGTCCCACTTGCCACTAAGAACATTCCTCAAGCCTTAAAGGGCAGTGAGGTCGATTCATCTTCATCTAAAAAGTGCACTTCCAGTGCTTAACTCCTCACCCAACATGCAGCTTTGATTAATTAAAGTACAAAAAGGTATCTCTCGCCTAAATATCCCTGGCGGCACAACCTTTGCCTCCATTGCTTCATGAAAGACAGTGAAAATGGAGTGGGACCATTTGGCTAGGGAAATACTTGATATTGTATCTGCTTACCCATCCAAATAAATAGCTGAGCTTATAGATATGCATAATATGGACACTATAGGTTCATGTGGTTAAACTAGCTGGTATCTATTACACATGCTGAGACGGTTGTCTTCTAGTTACGCTGCACTCCAACCAAATGTTCAGATGCCAGGGAGGAAACAGAGTCCTCCTGAGGCTTGTTTAACCCTAACGATATGATCTCATTCCATTATTCCAACATTAATTCAACGTGTCGCCTCAGGGCTCTGTTCACTTCCCAAAATAATCTGTCTACAGCAGACAGCGAGGTCCTCAATGTTCATTTAACTACGGTAACCCAGGTGTCACAATTTTTGGTTTGTCATTTTGGGCAGAAAAGTTACAAGATTTTAAAATGATCAAGAAAGTAGTCACTTGAGTGGCAGCGACGCAGCGTGCCTTCCGCTACGCTGGAGACATACTATGTCTACAGTATGTGCTCATCGTCATCACAGTATACCCCGTGGTGCGCTCATCATGTTCATCATTCTGATTAGCCATCAGCTGGGTGAAGCTGAAAGTGATCTCCCCCATGGGATTAAAAGCTATACCTTTTTTAATGAACAATGAGGAATATATGCTTGTGCATGTAATATGGCAAGGTTAGGATGGCGAACACGTGATGATGCCCCCCCCCCTCCATCATATGAAAGATAACGCAAGAAGCAGCATAACTCATATCGATGGAGTCGGGGTGAAAGGAGCTCAGAGGAGAACACGTGCCCCCTGCCTCTTATCTCTGACAATTCCTCACACGGGAAACCAAAGTTATAACCACGCTTGTGTGGCGATAAAGATGCAAAGCAGGGAGAAAGCAAAAAACTAATTTGTTTTGGGTTTGCGTGTGCAAGTCAGTGTATGTGTGGGGCTGGGGGAGGACTGGGGGTGAGGGGTCTTATATCTTGCATTATTTCCGTTGCGACGATACGTCCACTCTGTCTATAGAAACACTGTGCCAGTATGCATGAATACCTGTTACTATATAGGGCCACTGACTGCTGCTTTCTGTATTACTGCCTCAAACAGTACCACTGGCATTCTCATGAATATCTGGAATATCTGATCTACTTGTATTTATTTTCGCTTCAGGAACATTTGAATATCTGGCCTGTTTTCATCCTTATTCTCCTTATTCTCCTTTCCGTCAATCTCCATGCAGGTCCGGACCTGATTGATTGATTGATTGAAAATGTTATTTACAGTTTGTAGAACAGTTTGTACATTTCAAGTACTGGTCAATGCAAAATCTGCTACGAGGATAAACCCAGAAAAAGCAAACAAGACTTGTTTACATCAGGGTCCTCCATTTTCAATAGTAGGCCTATAGTAGTATAGAAAAATAGAGGGGGGGGACTTTAACTTTTTTACAGGTGCTAGTTTCGAATTGCAGCCGCCCATAAGTGCTCTTTGAGAGCGGTTTTGAAGGAGGCTAGGGATTCACGGCTGTTAGTAGGGCGCTCCACATTTTAGCTTCATAGGAGCGAAATTAATTTAACCCCTTGTTTGAGCTGAATGGGTTGCATGTGGTTTGTTGAAATCCCTCTGGTGTTGTGATCGTGGTGTAGCGAATCTTGTAGACCAGACCCATTGCAAGTTGCTGTACTCTGTCGTCAACCCTAAGCCACATTCCAACCTATCAAAATGAGCTGGGTTCTGAGAGTTCAAGTAGTAGCCTAACTAATTTGTTTTGGGATGTCCGGAGGAGACTTGTTTTTAGGGTTTTTGAGGTGCTGTGGTATACCATGAGGTGCATGCATAGTCGAAGAAACCTTGTATGGGGACTCCTGTTAGGGACTTCAAAGTATTTTTGCTGACCAGTGACAAGATCCCAGGAATCTTGTTTTTTTACCTAGCCCAATGGGCACCCTATAGGCAAGCTTTCTCAAACATCTGCCCATGGCCAAAGGAAGACAGAGCTTCACTCACTGTGCCTAAAGTAAATCCGTTCCTGCTAGCGTCCTTATGTTGGTGGCGAACATTCAATATGCCATTTCCAGTGTTGGAAAGTACATTTACTTTACTGTAAGTACTGTACTTAAGTACAATTTTGAGGTATTTTTCTCTTTACTGGAGTATTTCCAATTGTCTGTACTTTTACTTCTATACATTACAGATCCAAATATTATACTTTTGCTCGACTACAATTATTTGAAAACTTAGTTACTATAGTTATGTTGGAGATTTTGATTATATTTACAAACCATACATTAACCACTTCAGCCCTATATACATTTCGTCCATTTGGAAAATAGCCGATCTAGAACCTCACAATGTGTCGTGATGTGACACATTTTGAGCTTGTAGATCTGCTATTTTCAAAATATTTTTATACATTTTGAGAACTTCATATTTGGGTACTTTTACTTTAAAATCCATTTTGATGTCAATACTTGTACATTTTGAATTCCTGACTTTTACTTGGACTTGTACTTGTAACAGTATTCTATATTACAGTATACTTTTACTTAAAGGTCCGCTGACATGCCCCGAAATTAATATGGGTGGTACAGCACATCACGTGGTCTGACTGAAAACAGTTTGAAACAGTTTGAAACGGGGCTACGGCGCTAGCAACAAGTGGCTATAGGTCAGGCTAGCGTTTTTGACGGTACATTTAGCGTCATATTGGCTATAAATGTAATTGAAAAAAATTATTTTTTCGCCAGAAATGCTTAGTTTGAATGCAATTGAGGTTGGCGTGGGGTTTTTTAGGGGAACTGCAGCACAAGCGCAAATTTTGGACTGGAGTCCCATGTTCCCCCGGTCGCCAACACCCCTGTCTGCCCGCTCTGAGACCTCTCAGCCCCGCAGCGCGACAGTCGCGACTACGGACGGTCTGCTGTTGTCTGGCCGCTGTGAGAGCAGCGCGACTACTGTTCTTTTCCCCTCTCAGCCGCAGGCTGACATGTACACCCTCGCTCTCACTCTGTAATACCGTAGTTAGTTACCACAACATTGTTCAAGTGAACTATAGTGTGTTTATGTTTGTATTCATTGTAATAATAAATATCGCTATGCCGAGGCATAGTCTTGCGGACGAGATCATGAGCCTCTACGGGGGACTGGGCATGTGTGTACACACACACACACACATGCAATGGCACGGAATCTCTTCCCCGCTGTCATGCACTATAGCCACGGCTAAAAGTTGTGTGTCTGTGTGTGTGTGTGTGTGCGTACACACATGCCCAGTTCAATGCGGGGACCTGACCAGAGACTATACGTCCGTCCGTCCGTCCGTCCGTGTGTGTGCAGCCTGCATCTGAGACGGGCTAGACTATGTTGTCATGCGGAGCGACGCGGCGATAAATAAAATAATCATAGCGATATTGATTATTACAATGAACAAGCATAAACACACAGTTCACCTGAACAATGTTGCGAAAAAATAATTTTTTTAATGAGACTTTCACCCAGTATTCAAGCTAAATGTGACACCAAAATAGTAGCATAAGTTGCTATGCTACCACGGCCACCAAGCCCGGCGAGCCCGCATAGAAGTCGTTGGGGAAAGCTTTCGCCACTCTGACGTCAGAATCATGATAGCATTGTTTGATAGCAGTTATTAGCTCCCGAGGGGCGTGTCAGTCTTCCTTTAAGTAGTACTTTTTCCACCACTGGCTATTTCCGCAGACCAAGTGTGGAGCCCTAGGCGGCCTCTGTACCCACTCAGCTACGGCCCACCACCAACCAACCCTCTGTACCCACTCAGCTACGGCCCACCACCAACCAACCCTCTGTACCCACTCAGCTACGGCCCACCACCAACCAACCCTCTGTACCCACTCAGCTACGGCCCACCACCAACCAACCCTCTGTACCCACTCAGCTACGGCCCACCACCAACCAACCCTCTGTACCCACTCAGCTACGGCCCACCACCAACCAACCCTCTGTACCCACTCAGCTACGGCCCACCACCAAACAACCCGGGCGTCGTGGACGGCGTGTGGTGTCATACAGAACAGAAAAGAAAAAGCAAAGGCTTGTTCAGAGCCGGTTCAGCGCGTGGGCGAAGCCAATGTTATTACACTATACCTCCTGTTAAGATAAAATTACAATCAATACTGCTCTGAAAGCAAACAGCAAAAAGGACTTGTTGAATCGCGTCGCTGTGACCTGTTACAAATTCTGCTTTGTATTCCGCAAAGGGTACATACATAACAGTCCAGTGGAGACAGGTTCGGCAACTTCGGCTACAAAAAGACACTTTGTATTGCTGTCTGCCCTAGCTACAAAGTATGCTGTGGCCACACATAGCCTACGCCATACTGAAAGAGATTACAATAGCTTTTTTGTCTCTCTTTCTTGATTGCTATTGATTTCTTATTACCCGTTGGCAGTGGTGGAAAGAGTACTCTGATGTTTTACTTAAGTAAAAGTAGCAATACCACAATGTATAAGTACTCTTTTACAAATACATGTCAAAAGGCCTGTGTTCGAAATTTTACATTTTATTATTATTATTGCAGATCTATAAGCTTACAACCCGTCGCATTGTGATGCTGAGAGCTTGTAGATACTAGGCTATTTACGTTTAATGGTATGCTATTAATGGTTAATAATGCTGATGAGAGAGGATGTGTGTGCATGTGACAATAATCTACGGTGGATTTGTTTTTACGTCCGGATACCCCGCCCAGGACAGGCTTCATCTCCTCCGGAGATTTGGCTCAGATCTGAACCCATTTGATTTGGTGTTGCCCTTGCTGACGTTGACCTGCAGGCAGGGTTCGAACCCCTTCCACATGAAAGGCATATGCTCAGTCTAACCACTACACTACGGAAAGAAATTATAGTGGTGTCAAAAGTAGGCTACATTTGGCTCAGAGCTACGGAGTAGAAATATTTATATGAACAAATGAAAATACCCAAGTACAGTAATAAGTATACCTCTAAATTGTACAGTACTTGAGTAAATGGACTTGGTTACTTCCCACCATTGGCCATCGATGTGACTAAAGTGGAGGCAGTGGCTGTAAATTTAATGATGACTCATGCCAAAATACTTTTTCTCTCGCTCCCTCTGGGCTCAACTTAAAAAGCGAGTAATAAAGCAATCATAATAAGCGTGGCCTTCTCTCTAAGCCTTCCGTGAATCACCTTTTGTAACCATGAAAATGAGTCATTTGGGTGGCATTAATGGAAGAAAAGGGGGAGACTCCATTTTGGGGAGATTAAATCCCCCCTTTGATTGGATTTTATGAGGCGATGGGGGCTCGGGTCTGGAATCGGATGAGAGTTGGAGCCGAGTTATACTGTAACCATCTTCCCCGAATAAACGCTAAATCAAATCATCAAGCTCATTAGACCAGCCGAATGAGAAACCACAATGACCGAGTGATTTTGTTTGGGATTCGAATTGACTTTCAAACCAGACAACTCTTACACAATCTTTTAATGCTACACTACCTTGTAGCCTATGCCTTCTGAATGTGTGAACGGAAGCTGTCTTTTCTATTTTATATATAATACGATTTAAAAACACCAAAATGGAAAAAAAGCCTGCAGTCCTATACTAAACTGTCGTGTCCCGTGCTTCTGGACACCATTCCATGGTTCCACAGGACAGGACACTGACAGACAATGAAATAAGGCAGTGAATATTCCTTTTGGCAGTGAAATGACACAGCAGAGGTTCCAGGGGGATCAGCGCCCACTTGACAGGTGTTCGTGTTTAGGTGTTCGAGGCCCACACCCGTCTGACCACATTTGGCAATAGTATCGACAATGCAAGTATACACGCACGCACGCACACACAAGCATGCATGCCCCCCCCACACACACACACACACACACACACACACATAGTGCCCTTTAACAGTATTAAAGGAGGCTTTTGCCTTGTGCCGAATTGAAGAAAAACTAATCTTTGAATCATAACAAATGAGATGGTCGATACCCTAGTCGTTCCCACAGTAACACCCGTCCCTGTAGTTTTATTGCTGTTGCAGTTAAGGTATAATAGCCTACTTTGACTTAAGTAGGCCTATACTGGGGTCGAGAAGCCTACTTTGGTCAACAAGCAAGCCCACACTACACATCTATAGTGGCTCAATCTCTCTGCCCATCAGCAGGCTCAAGGGCCGTGGTGCAGGGAGGGCGCACCCTCCTGGCATAATTAAAAGGAAACGGGTTCAAGCAAGCATGTCCTTTCAATTAATTTCGCCCGGGGTGTTTTATTTTTTATTTTTTCCCCCAATGCGATTCTGTAGACAGGGGTGGATAATTGACACGCGAAAGTAGGAGATAAATAATGACGGTATATATCATATACAGGGGGATGAGCTAAGCTGGTTTTAGGTTTAGAGGTTTATTAGGTGCATTGCTGGGGGCCGGTGGATCTTGAGCAGCCCCCAGTGGACAGCTCGGTGATGACTCCCGGGCCTAGGTCGGGGAGTGGGAGACGGCAATCTTTTATTTAGTTTAGTCAGTCTTTTGAATAAAAATGTAGTTTTACTCATGTTTTAGTCAACTGAAACGTTTTAGTGTTTAGTTTTAGTCAACTAAATATTACAATATTTAATCGACTATACAATTGATTTTGTCAACTAAAATGTATGTTGGTATAAGGTCAATAACGGGTCTAAAGGATTTAGAATAGCAGAGAGCTCTAGGACTCAGAGTAGCCGTCGTACCCTGCAGACAGAGAGCTCTAGGACTCAGAGCAGCAGTCGTACCCAGACAGACAGCAGAGAGCTCTAGGACTCAGAGCAGCAGTCGTACCCAGACAGACAGCAGAGAGCTCTAGGACTCAGAGCAGCAGTCGTACCCAGACAGCAGCAGAGAGCTCTAGGACTCGGAGCAGCAGTCGTACCCAGACAGACAGCAGAGAGCTCTAGGACTCAGAGCAGCAGTCGTACCCAGACAGACAGCAGAGAGCTCTAGGACTCAGAGCAGCAGTCGTACCCAGACAGCAGCAGATAACTCTATAGGACTCGTCGTACCAGCAGTGGTGAGCGCACCTCATGGCGCACTGTGCTTGTGTACAAGTAGGCCATACACGGCACTCAGTGCCGGTTCTAGGCCTTTTGAGGCCCTAGGCAACATATTATACAGAGCCCCCCCCCCTCCTGCTTTGCCACGCCGGATAAAAATTGTAAATTTGCCATGAAAATGCTTCAATCTGGTGCACTTTGAGATCAAAATTAAGAAGCTAGGTGGGGGCCACAAATCCCAAATGTTTGTAAACAAATCCCAAATGTTTATAAACAAATCCCAAAATGTTTATAAACAAATCACAAATGTTTATAAACAAATCACAAATGTTTATAAACAAATACCAAAATGTTTATAAACAAATCCCAAATCCCTTGGTCCTACCCCCCCGACCATGAGACTTACAAATCCCAAATGTTTATAAACAAATCCCAAATGTTTGTAAACAAATCCGAAATGTTTATAAACAAATCCCAAAATGTTTATAAATAAATCACAAATGTTTATAAACAAATCACAAATGTTTATAAACAAATACCAAAATGTTTATAAACAAATCCCAAATCCCTTGGTCCTACCCCCCCGACCAAAGTGCCGGTTCTAGGCCTTTTGAGGCCCTAGGCAACATATTATACAGAGGCCCCCCCCCTCCTGCTTTGCCACGCCGGATAAAAATTGTAAATTTGCCATGAAAATGCTTCAATCTGGTGCACTTTGAGATCAAAATTAAGAAGCTAGGTGGGGGCCACATGTGGACAGTAGCCCGTGTAAGGGATACATGAAAAAAATAATCTTCTCCCTGTGACGAGGCCCCCTCAGTGGTTGAGGCCCTAGGCGACCGCCTAGTTCGCCTATGCCTAGAACCGGCCCTGACGGCACTTGTGTGCAGAGTGCATTTCTAGTTGCACATAACGACCACACCAAAAATCACAGCACTTCATCTTTTAGTTTTTATTTGAAAATTGACAATATATGTATTTAGTGTCCCTATTCTGGGGTGAACATTCGGCACGAAATAGCAAATGTGTACAAGCCGAACATAGCCGATCTACAAGGTGACCCGGGGCGAATGGACCCAAGGTGACCCCAGTGGAATGCAGTGGGACCCTTGGGTGTCATTTACACACACACACACGCACACATGCACACATGCACACATGCACACACGCACAACCCGGTTGCAGGGTTGAATTACTGCAACACTCAGGATTCTGAAGTGCAGACACATGCTGCACCACGCACATGCTCACTGTCACACCAAACACTTGTGCCCAAGTGTGACATCAAGCCCAATCCGTCTCTCTCTCTCTCTCTCTCTCTCTCTCTCTCTCACGCATGCACGCACGCAACCGTGCACGCACGCACGCACGTACAGAAACAGACACAGTGTCCCTCTGTGACCTCATTTTCTTTGTGGCTCGGCATTGGCCCCGCTGCTTCCAGACAAAATCCATAATTTGTATTTGATGGTGCAGTCAGACTGGTGCGCACGTGTGTGTGTGTGTGTGTGTGTGTGTGCGTGTGTGTGTGTGTGTGTGTGTGTGTGTGTGTGTGTGTGTGTGTGTGTGTGTGTGCAAGCGTGCATGTGTGTGTGGGACAGTGTGTGGAAAGGACAGTGCCTCGTTGGCTCTCATTTCACATCTGAGGACGCCAATTACCCTCTCTGTCTGTCTGTCTGTCTGTCTGTCTGTCTGTCTGTCTGTCTGTCTGTCTCTGTCTCTCTCTCTCTGTCTCTCTCTCTCTCTCTATCTCTCTCTCTCTCTCTCTGTCATGCCCTTACTGTCTTGTCTCTCTCCCGCCCCCATCAACTCTCTCTCTCTCTCAACTCTTCATCTTCTATTTTTCTACTTTTTCTGTTTCTCTGATCTGCCCTTCTCTGACTTTCTGCTTGTGTGTGTGCATGCGAAGTGTGCGAGTGTGCTTGTATTAGGCTATATACTATACTACCATTTTGAGGACTATTTTCTTGATCCGGTAATGAAATGGTAGTTCTATGGAGAGTTATGGAGATTTTACAATCAGGGTTGGGGTTTAGGGATAGGATTATACATGGAGGGTCAGGTTTAGTAGGGGTTAAGGTTGTATTCCTGCCTGATTATACTTCAAGTGTGTCAAGCGCCAATAATGGCCGATGCGACGCTTTGTGAGCTTGCAGATCTGCTATTTTTCTGATATACTTTTCAGGCTATTTCGATGTTGCAGTATAGCAATACAAACTTGTGTGTGTGTGTGTCTGTGTCTGTGTCTGTGTCTGTGTGTGTGTGTGTGTGCGTGCGTGCGTGTGTGTGTGTGTGTGTGTGTGTGTGTGTGTGTGTGTGTGTGTGGGGGGGGTTGCGTGTCTGAGTACAGGTCCCATTCACCTTGTGATCTGTCATAGAAATAGAACTGTGTGATGGATGAGATGAATGGTCAGGTTGACACACACACGCATGCATACACAAGCACGCTCACCTTTTTGGACAACAGGATCTCCATATTTTCTGATGGGCGTATAGGTCATATACCGGTATGTGGTGATCTGGACAACCGACTATCTGACCCACTCGATGTCGAGATTCTAAAAGCGAGGGCCGCCTCACTCCTTTAAACAAACATCGTATCTGATCCTGCACATTTATGGCAGGGTCACTTTCACTCATTACAGATTTACTGCCACTACGAGACATGAATTCAGTGTGTCATTTCTGTTTAAATTAAATTCAGATGTCCAAATAATCTATAACTAAACGGTTTTGCTCCAAAATGTAATCAAATATGCCCTATATTAGTTATGTATCTATCTATAAATGCACCAAGTCTCTGTCTGTACATACGTGTGTAATCCACGTAACTTGGGAACCGTTCGCCCCACCGACTTCAAATTCGACACACGCGTTCCACACCACGATGGTGGCCGGTGTCGATCGGTCGGACCCACGATTGTCAGGACCGACCCAAAAAGGCCTCTGCCCGGGCTCTGGACAGGGGCCCAGTGTCCATATATGGAGCTGGCCTGTTCAGGCTCCAAAAAGACAGAAGAATGCCCTTTTAAGGATTTTATTCACCTTTCCAATCCAGTGCAGATTATGGTACAGTGCAGCCTCGACAAAGACGAAAAACAAGACTTGGCCAAAGTAACAGTTGTACAAAAATAAACAAACTTGAAGACAACACTTTTGAACAACACCTAAAACAGCTGTAACAGGCCATACCCTTACTTTCCAAAGGGCCCTGGCAGCTCTCACTTAGGCTGTGTGTCAACCAAGGTCTCACTCACGCACATCACCTGCAGCCTCCCTTTTATAGGAGTGAGACATACCAAACCACTCACAAAACCAAACCAATCACAGCAATTGGCAATTCAATTAACTCACCATAAGCATACAAAAGGCCACTCTGAGAGTGTAACAAATGGAGCCAAATGGACCCTTACAATTACAGGTCTGTAACACTGAGAGTGTACAAATGGAACCAACTGGACCCTTACAGGTCTGTAACTCTGAGAGTGTATAAATGGAACCAAATGGACCCTTACAGGTCTACAGGTAACTCTGAGAGTGAGAGTGTAACTCTGGAACCAAGACCCTTTTATAACTCTAAACTCGACTAGACAAAGACATTAGACAGAGAGGCAGGCAGGCAGACGTGTGGATGTATAGATATACAGGTATTTCTGGGGATCCGACCTTTAAAGGTCATGCCCACTGAGAACACATGGTTATGCAATAACGGCTGTCAGTTTTTACTGCAGTACCAACCATTGTTATCATAGCACTTGACATATAGACAATTATACTCTTCTGCCTTAACGAGATGCTTGCAGCCATTGTGTTACAACTACATGGCAATTATGATGTTGAACAACACGAGTAAAGTGAGTCCAACCGCCAGTTGACTGGCGAAACGATCAAATTCTTACAAATGTCCGAACATTGCGCAGCCTATATCAAAAACATTTAAGGTATTTTTGTAGTTCCGACACTCAATGTTAGGGAAGGGTTGAAACAACCTTTTAAAATTGGGGGTTTTCCAGTCTGCAACAAATCTAACATGGAGGCACATTGCCGTGTTCACTGCCTCAGTTGTGTCTTTACTTTGTGTGACCGACGACAGCGAAGGGGGAGCGGGAGCTAGACTCACAGATGTGACTAGGGTACAGAATAGATTCCTTCGCCAAGGCCAAGCTGACTTCCCAGACAAAAGAGGGATCTCGCCAAGCAGCAAACGGCGTCAGCACAAAGTCATAATGGCCCTCCAGCTCATCTAATCCCAACTCCAACGGGACTCGTAAAGCAGCAACAGTAGTGCCTTTGTCACTAAGTAGTCAGAGAGTGCTGGGGGGACAATTAGTCATACACGCCACGTCGCACCGGGCCGGCCCGGCGTGACGGAGGCAGGGAGTTAAGTTATCTACCTTGAGCTCCATCAGCTCCCGTGTGTCATTGGTCGGCGGTGCCTCCTCAGCAGTCCTGTGGAATTCATCACAGAGCCATGGAGAGTGGGGGGAGAGTATATTACAGTTCAGTGTCATGGGCACAGAGTGTGACAGAGAGCGAATGAGTTGGGGACTCGTGTTCGTGTTATTGCACTGCGGGGAGCTATACGGAGCAGCACCGCTCCCTGCCTAATGCTGCATTTAAAAGAATAGACAAGAAAGAACGAAGGAATGAAAGAAAGAAACAAACTGCCGCATTCCCTCTGGTCTACCGAACATTTGTTTTTAATCTTGATAGTGCAGTCAGTTGAGGTTTTTCCTAAGTTTGATATTGTTGAAAGTGATGGGGAAAAGCCTCCCTATGTACACCTTTGTGCCCGATCGAGGTGTGAAGCATAAAATTCAGTTTGGATTCCCACAAATTTAATTGTGCAAAAGTAGAGGGAATTCAGAATGACAGTTATACCTAATTTATGCACCATCATACGACTGTTGTGAACCAGAACTATCAGATATATAAGCCTCAACATAAACCAGGCTTAAATCAGGCTTTACATGTGTGTGCTTTTAGGCCATGGGGGGTAGCTGGCCTGTGTGTGGTGGACAAAGTGAGGAGGTACGGCTGCAGCCTGCAGGAAGGTGCTGAAGGCCTGTCTGCAGCCTGTTTGGCTGCAGGCAGGCTGCAGCACCCAGTCCAACCTGGCAACCTCCCTACTGCTCGCAGGCTGGCAGCCTTCGGAACTGACAGCCAGTCAGTAGTAGTGTACATACCGGTTCATATCAGGGTTCTACTTCTTACGGCCATGAAAAACCTGAACTATAAATTAAACCAAATATATAGGAATTGCTGGGTGCATTGATCATCATTTCAAATTAAGAGGGGAAAAAAAGAAAAACGACTCAACCAGATAAATCTATTATATTGTATGTGTTATTTATTTATACTGTAACAACGCCAAAGACCCGTTCGCAACTTGCTCCTCCAAGGAAGGGAGCTTATAAGCTCTCTTTCTGTTGCTTGTTGCCTGCCTGGTCTACCGGGAAATTGGGGTGTGATTCCCGCTCGGGGGCAAAAGGGTTACAATACTAGTATAAACCTGACAAATCTATTATACTTTATTTATTTATACTTATATTATACTTATTGCAATATCTGTTATATATTGTGCTATATTTAGACATTCTTGTATTTCTTAAAATGTCATACTCTTGAATGGAACTGCAACAAAGTGAATTTATCTCTGGCACATAATTATTTTATTGTGATTGTCATTGTGATTGTTCATACATTTAATTTTACACTGAATTTAAAATTTGTACAGACTTATTATTGTTATATTCTGTTTGTGCTATATTTTATACTCTTATTTCTAGTTCTAAATCACATGGAACAACTTGAATTTCCCTCTGGGGATAAAATAAGTACTCTGATTCAAATGTTCTCACTGGTCATTTGGAAAAAGAAAAAAAAAACATTGCATGGATCATGCACCTGGGACGAATCCTCAGTGATGTATCCCAAGGTCATCACGGTTTCGGCCAAGTATAGCTTCCCAGACTGAGCCACTGAGTCAGCCAAGACTGTGGATAAGATTTGAACACTGAAGCTATAGACCTCCATTAGTGCTGGTGGAGGGGAGTTGGAAAAAAAGAGCAGTCGGAGGCAAATAGTTAAAAGTTTTATAAGGCCTTGATCGACGTCTTGATTGCTAGCATATATTTGTTTGACTGCCATTCCAGACTATCCAGCAGAGCAGATGGGCACCTTGGTGTCAGCTCTCGTTCAAAGCACACATTACAGCTGTCACTCGATCCTGTAGGTTTACACAGCTCCTTATCCAGACAAAAGTAATCTAAAAACTTGACTATTGTAACTCCCTCCTACTGGCCTACCGGCATGCGCACTTAAGCCTCTCCAATTGATCCAAAATGCTGCAGCTCGCTTGGTCCTCAACCACCTAAAACATATGTCCCTGGACCCTGCTTCTCCGCTCCCTCCATTGGCTCCCGGTCGCTGCCCGCACAGAATACAAAACTCTGATGCTGGCATTCAAAGCAACCAAAGGTATGGCTCCCCCATATCTTGCATGTCTGATTAAACCCTATACAAACCCTCCCGCACCCTCGCACAACGCAGGGAAGATGGAAGTAGGCCTACCTTCACTAAAAGCAGGACAGCGCTCCACACAAATTCTTCTCCCTTCTGGCTCCAAAACTATGGAATTCACTTCCCATTACAATCAACTGTAGCCTCACTCCCAATCTTCCGCCGTAGTCTGAAAACCAACCTCTAGACTACATCATCGGCTGGGGATGCACTTGCCCTGACCTTACAGGCCAAAGGGCCAAGGCTCAACTTATGTAGCATTTTATGTAGACTTAGATAGCATTTTATGTAGACTTATAGCATTTAATGTAGACATAGCACTATAGTATATGCATAGTTTCATTATATTTTTTATATTGCCATGCTTTTTGTTCTTGCTTAATAAGCCGGTCGATCTGGATTAAGAGCGTCTGCTAATGCCTACATTGTAAATTGTATGGGGGACTTGCTAAGCGCAGCATGCCTGGCTGCTGCGGACAGTGATGTAGTTTGTAGCCTATAGGAGGAGTTACAGAGGACTATAGCATGACTCTGATTGAGACTGTTCAAAATACTACACTGTAGTATCCATTTGTGCACAGGAAATAACACGGAGGATTTATATATAGGTATTGGGGTCTTAGAGGTGAAGACATTGTATCAAATGGAGATATGTGGCTTCATGCAAATCAAACTATGGTTCTTGAAATTTAAAAAAGGTTGAGAAACACTGCTTTTTCCAGCAGATGGCGACAGAGACTAATATATCACTGTTGCTTTGGCCTAGCTGGTGGGTCAGTGTTGTACAGTAGCCTACAAGTGAAAGTTCAATACAATATCTTTTCAGCTGTTGGTCTGTGACCAAATAAAAATACATTTGATGCTCCACACCAGTATAGTTCACAACCTTTTCTGGATCACTTGAAAACCTTGAGCGTTTGCATGGATTTTTCTTTAGCTTT
Organism: Protomyctophum bolini; assembly: GCF_963924005.1. Classification (NCBI taxonomy): domain Eukaryota; kingdom Metazoa; phylum Chordata; class Actinopteri; order Myctophiformes; family Myctophidae; genus Protomyctophum; species Protomyctophum bolini. The sequence continues at coordinate 16,921,106 of NC_137877.1, read as the reverse complement.
TAGTGTTTTTTTCCCCTTTTCTTCTAATAAAGTTGTTTTTATTTGTTGTTACCTCTGTAAAGCCTCCCCCCATGCGTCTTTGGGTACTCAGAAACGCGCTATTTAAGTTTGAGATATTATTATTATTATTATGTTTATTTATTTCTATATCAATCAATCAATCGATTGTGTTCCAGCCTGGATCTACAAGACTACATTTAAGTCATAGTCATATGAAAACTATTTTTTCAACGTTAAAAAATATATACCATGACGTTTGTTTTTATAGATGAATGTGTTATATCAATGTTGTATTATCAATATAATCTGAGTGATTTGCGACCTATTTGGATTGTGGATTTGTGGGCGTACATGCACTTGCAATATCCTCACAGCCCAGCAGGCCCCTGGCGCACAGGTTGGGAATTGCTTGTTTGTTATATAGAAGTGTATATTTTCTGATGAATTGAAAATGTTGGACCCTGTTGTAAACAAGTGTAAGTGTAATGTACACATTCTGCAAATAATTACTTCAATCAATAAATCAACTGAACTTCTCATGACCACATCTCTAAGGGAGATGCCAGCCACCTCGATAAAATAAAATAAAATTCAGAGGAGCTTTATTGGCATGAGAAAACATACGTTTACATTGACAAAGCAAGTGCATGTCAAACATATAATAAAAATGGGGGAAAGTATATACTGTACAGTTGGAGTGGGTAGCCTACAGCATTTTTGTAAGCTATGTATGTCACATTGCATCGTTATACACTATACAGGGTATTAAACACTTTTTTAAACAAATAGCACCAATCTTTTGCAGTCACTTTGGGACAAATATAGCACATTTTTCCCCCTCAAGGAAATAGCCCCCTAGTAGGAAAAGGCCTCACCACTTCACTACTGTGTTTAGGGTGTATGCTATATCTGTATGTCTTAAAATGTTTTGATGGATTTAAAATGGAGGACCCTTATGTAAACAAACAAAGTCCTAGTGCTGTTTCTGGTTTTATCTCTTAGCTGATTTTGTACTTTCCAGTTAAGTACTTTCCAGTTATTTTCCGTTAATAACCTTTTCAATCAAACCATTCACACATTCTTTTATCGCTGTTCCCCAGCAGATGTCGCCATAGGCCCATTTAGCAGCGTTGCTTTGGCTCAGTCAGTCAGTCGTACAGTACAGAGGGCACTCAGCGCAGCCGCAGTGGATACTGGAGACTGGAGAGGAGACACGGCTAGTAGTCTGGAAGGAAATCACACCGCGCTGTCTCTATCGCTCTCGCTCTCTCTCTGTGTCGTAGCTACTTCTGGATATACCACCAACACAACGGAGCGTTTTCTGTTGCGATTTCCAAGATAAAAAGCAAAAGCTATTAAGCAAGCTAGCAGGAGGAGGAGAAGAAGAGAGAGAACATGGCGACGCTAGGACCCGAGTCCTCGTCACGCACGTCCCATTCCTCCTCGCAGCAGCTCGGCTCGTCTTCTCCCTCGTCCTCGCTCCTTCTTCAAAGTAGTACCGCCGCCGTCACTGGAATAATGGGCTCCAATATAAACAACAACAGCCTGCCGCCGAACCGCGGCTTGGAGCGGGCTCTGGAGGAGGCGGCCGCCACCGGCCAGCTCAACCTGAGCGCCAGGAAGCTCAAAGAATTCCCCCGGACGACCACCAGCCACGACCTTTCCGACACCGTGGACGCAGGTAATACTACTAATAATAATACGCACTGGCAGGTCTTATATTTACTGACCTGACAACCCCCCTCCCCTCTCTCTATCTCTCTCTCTCCCCCCTCTCTCTCTCTGTGGGTGGAGGGGGGGGGTCTTTTATTTGGTGGTGCATGTTCAGGGCTTCAGGCAGCACAGTAACCTTTCTGCTGTGTGTGTGTGTGTGTGTGTGTGTGTGTGAGTGAGAGTGAGAGAGACGTTGTGGACACCATCATTCATTCTATTCCAGCTGTGTGTGTGTGTGTGTGTGTGTGTGTGTGTGTGCGTGTGTGTGCGTGTGTGTGTGTGTGTGTGGGGGGGCTTTGGTTTGGGGTGCTGCGTGCATGAACCTTTCTGCTGGGGGACACTGTCTGTTACTGACCCTCTGGCACTGACAGACAGAGAGAGAGAGAGAGAGAGATAAAAGGTTACTTCATTCATATATTGAAGTTCTGGGCATTGGAACTTTTGCTTTTAAGTGGACCAGACCATATGAGTTTAGGATTATTAATAGTATAACGTTGATATTGCGCACAACTACTGGACTCTTATCTCGTGACCGAGGTGGAGCTATTTTGAAGACTGTAGCATCATGTACAGTCTACTCTGTACAGAGTGAAATAGGGGGGCCTTAATAACGTCCTCTGGGTGTACTGTACAGTACAGTATGTGTTGTTTATTACGAAGGAAAGAGGAATACTACAAAAAGAGGATGTAAGTGCCAGCTGCGCCTGATTTGGTCCTGTTATGGAATTCCCCACCACTACTTCCCCTGGATGGTCCGATCCATCCATGTGCAGCGGAATACAGTAGATGTTTAGCTACCAGGGGGTTGATCTGGGTGGTTGATAGCTGGCTATAGATGGATTTGCTTTGATGTAAATATTGAGTCTGGACTAGGAGGAGTTGGTTTGGAAGCTTTGATCAGCGGTTCAAGGAAGGACCCCCTTGATAATATTTGGCCACAGATCCCCATTTGAAATGATTTTGTGCCAGGGACCAGACTTAAGACTAAGAGAAGTACATACATAATTTTCACGACTGTGTCTACTCTATACTGTAGGTGGGACTGGGGAGAATGAAACATTTCATATGATCTTAATAGTCATTGTTATACATTCTCTGTCATTGGTTTACCGTCTAGCTGGTAAAACATATAGTGACATGTACAACTTCCAACCTGACTGTGGGTATGAGCTTGTAGCCCTGCTATCTATTTGTGTTATTTTGGAGACAAGTGGTTAAACTGTTACTTATTTCACTGGGGGATTCGCTGGAACCCCCTCAAGGACTTCTGGGGGTCCCCGGATCCCACTTTGAGAACTACTGATCCAACCACATTTTGGCTAAAAGGTTGGCTGATAGTGATTTTGCTTTCATGTAACTGATTCTGGACTCTGGAAGAGTTGGTTGGAATCCCCTTATGGGTTATTTTTATACTATATTACAAGTTATGAGCTTGTAGATATTATTATTATTTTATAACAACAGGCTAAAGTAGGTTGTTTTGACTATAACGCTTGTGTCATAATGTAGGCTACTAGGCTAACATACAGTAAGGCAAACTGTCAGACCAAATGCTGTTTGGCACGCTCTCATCGCAACGTCAACAACTGTCATCCACTGTGATGCAAGTCTCTCTCTTATGGTGCTTTCACACGGGCAGATGAAATGATGCAATGACGCGCTGTGAGTTGATTTGGAGCAGTTACATGCATCGTTCCGTCTTTGCAACGTTATGTTGCTGGCTTCCATTGGCAATGAATGGTAGACTACTGGTGTGATGTCATGTTGAAAGTGAAACCCTAGTACTTAACATGGCATTGGAATGTCCATTGTGTGATGATGTCATATGAGATGGAAGGCACTAATGTTGCGTTCACACAGGGCAGGTTAAAACGATGCTCAGGAGGTACAGTAGTATGACTAATCTATTATAAAAACAAAAACATTTTAATATATTTTTTTTTATCTTATTCTTCAAAAATGATTTATAGTTGCAGTTGCAGGCCTAATGACATCACGGTGTGGACATTTCAGTGCCTAAGTTTAGTATAGGGCTTCAGCATAGCGTTAGGTCTCTATGTGATGTGTGTGTGTGTGTGTGTGTGTGTGTGTGTGTGTGTGTGTGTGTGTGTGTGTGTGTGTGTGTGTGTGTGTGTGTGTGTGTGTGTGTGTGTGTGTGTGTGTGTGTGTGTGTGTGATTGAACGTTGACTGAGAGCACATGCCGCTCGGCAGCAGACGTCTGTCTGCAAACCGTCTTTAATATGCCGATCCTCATGAATAACTTACGACAGCGTCATATTAGGATTTAGGACACACACACACACACACACACACACACACACACACACACACACTGCACGCACGCACGCACACATAGAGATCATGCTTTGCCTCTCCTCTGTCATTGCATCATGATGGATGGGGCCTGTAGCACAGCATTGATCATTGGTTCATCAACACGCCATTAGTCACAGAGCACATGCTGTGTGCAGAATGGGACTGAATTAAATAGGCAGATAAATCCTTGGTTTTAGTCTAGTTCATTCACACAATGCTCTTAGACCTTGCAGGGCAAAGTGATTCACACTCAAATCCAACTATTTCATAAAGCAGCAGCACGAGAAATTTGGTGCTGATTGGTCCAGCAGCCAGATTGTGATATTATCTCTCCGGACGCGCGCAGCCACGCACACACGACACATGCACCGAGAGTGACCCTCTCTCTGTGAAACGTAAAACGTAAGCGGTGTATACAAACTTAGGAAGATGAAATACAAATCACTGATTCATGCAGGTGAGGTAGAAAGAATGTAATATGGGTTTTCAAAAACCTCTAAGGTGGAAAGACAATAATGCAACGATAACCAGAGCAAAATCAAGATGACACTCACATGTGAGACCTCTGTTAGCCCATGCGTGTCTGTTTTAAGCACTCCATTGTCGCAGTTGTTTTATGTGGTGTCTCACTGCGCCAATGAAACACATTTTCAATTATGAAACCTCATGCTTGGCAAGTGTCTCTGTGTTCACACAAAGGCACAGCTGATTTTGAGACGGTATCGTCAAAGTTAGTAATTACAATATGCCTTACCTTGGTCAAGCTAGCTCTCTCTGTTTGTGTGAATAATTGTCATGTAGGCTACTGTGTGTGTAGTTCCTTTTTGAGTGGTGCAGCCACTCCAATGCACAGCAATGTGTCCCTGGCTGCCTGGGTCTGTCTGTCCGTCCGAGCATGGAACTCCAATGCACAGCAATGTGTGTCCCTGGCTGGGTCTGTCCACACGGAAATAGCGTTTGTTGACCACCACGTGTCACTAGCCACACACACACACACACACACACACACACACACACACACACACACACGATGATCTCCCATGGCGTTGTTGTTGGTTCTTGGTAGACAGCAGGAACTGGGTTCCTTGACTTTATCTGATCATTTTGCAAATATGATATCCATATATGCCCAATTTGCCCATAATAGTAGCTAATCTATAATCAAGGTATCGCAATAAAGTCACCCAACCCAACCTATTATCCATTCAAGTCTGAGAGTGAAGGCTCTTTTGCTCATCCCAGCACAGTACGGGTTCATAGGCTATATGGCTCCAGAAATAGCTGCTCTCGAGTCCCAACCACCACCACACCACCACATCTGGGCATTGTCCCAATAACATTCTGAGGCTGTATGGATGACAGATGCTTACCAAAAAACAACAATATTTTAGCTTTTAGCATAATCTCTTGTGTGATCAGTTTGCTCCTCATTTTGTCAAACCCGATTCGCTGAGGCTTTATGTTGCCTGTAGCAGTAGGCTCCACATTAAACAAAGATGTTGGACTTCTTGACAAAACATCAGCCATCTGTGGTCTAGGACAGTAGTTCTCAAAGAGGGTTCCGTGGACGTGGACCTCCAGCCAGGGGTCCTTGAGGGTGTTCCAAGGGGTTCCCCAAAAACGCGTTTATATGTCCTCAAAATCACTTTAACCAGTTTAATCCCATATACATTGGATGTTATAAAATTAGTAGATCTGCAATAATACATAATTCATAATAATAATAATACATACGTGTGTGTGTGTGTGTTTCTGCCTTTATTGATAGAGATAGTAGACTGACAGGAAATGAGGACAGAGAGATGGGGAGTGACACGGGGGGCAAAGGTCGTCGGGATCGCTGTCAAGTCAGCGGACAGATTTGAAATGCTTTAACAACACAAATCCTGTATAGGCAGTGGACACTGGGTCTCACCAGAAATCTGGCATCAGTTGGGCTCTAAAGGCCCCAAACCACACCAAAGGGTCGAGGTGGGACGAAACGGTTTTAGCATTAGTCCCAGCGGTGTGATAATATGTCCGGTTGCACGTCGACCCAATGACGTGATGCAACTGGTTCAATTCAATGACCCAAACCATTGAATTGGGTCGCCATGCATCTACTCGCAACCGTTTGGTTGCAAGGAGTTGCATGGCGACCCTTTGGTGCGGTTTGAGCTTAGTGAGAGGAGCTGATGGGTTCCTGTTCCGTGGTGTTCCTGTTCTGTGACATCACTACTATGATGGACGGGCCTCATGTGCACAGAACACTATCGTGTGTTCACATGCAGGCATGTGCCAGTAAAGTGAGACAGGTACAGGCAATGGTATTAGACACACACCCACCCACGCACGCACACACCCACCCACGCGTGCGCGGCCGCGCGCACACACACACACACACACACACACACACACACACACACACACACACACACACACACACACACACACACACACACACAGTTATGCCGATCGTGTAATACTTTACGTGTCTTCATCAGAGGGGTTGGTGGTATGCCATCATCATATCGCCCACACGGTGACGGGTCCCAGCTTGTCATGAAACAGAATATGTTTTCTTCACCCCCTCACATTCTCCTGTTCAACATTACCAGTCCAACACCAGCTTACTCACACTGTAGTGTGTGTGTGTGTGTGTGTGTGTGTGTGTGAGAGAGAGAGTGCGCACGCATGGCGCACGCCTATTAGTTTAGAGAGGGCTTTACGGGGTATAATCGTCATCACATTTATTTATACTCTGGAGTACAATTCAGGGCAAGCCCTCATTTTCAATGCAGCCGAGGTTACAATACAACACAATCCAAATACATCCATTACAATATAAACTCTGGGAAAATTACAAACAAACTTTAAGATCAACCAGTCAATAAAAAAAAAGAAAAAAAAAAAAGACACCTGTGTGAACTGAGCGGTGCAACTATACATTTATTGTTATAGTTGTACTGTACTGTACTGTACTGTACTGTACTGTACTGTACGGGCGGTTGGCAAGCTTTCCCGCGTCCGAAATGTGGGAAAGTGGGCATGACCTTTGGGCAAGTAGAACATGACCTGTACTTGCCTCTGAGACCTTAGTGTCAACCCCTTATCATGATTATTAGTGAGGACCTATTATATGAAGATAGGTTGAAAAGTGTTGAAGTGGCCCTTTAAGTGCTGTGGCGAGCTCATGTCTCTGCATGTCACACACTCGTTGGGCCGTTTGTTTGTGCTTTATTTTTCCTCCCTGTGTCCCTGTGTGTTGTTTTCCCTGTGTCCCTGTGTGTTTTTATGTGCCTTCTTCCCACACAGATAGAGATCAATGTCGTAACAGACATAAGTGTGTGTTTTGCCTTAAAAGGTTTCCCAAGTCCAATCTGATAATAATATATAAGATTGGAGCATAAAGGAAACTTCCTCCCAATCTTCTTGCACGGCCTGACATGAATACTACAAATAAACTAGAAACCTTTTTTTCCATCTCCCGTCTTTTTCTGTTCAATTCTATTCTTGTCCGATCTAGTGTATTTTCCAATATGGTCTTGTCTGTTCTCTTCCTTATAGAAGTTTCCCAAAATAGACCTGCTGCTCAGTTTTCACTGTGACACATGCACCAAATTGAGCCAAGATTGAGCTTTCTATGAGTCCACACAATTAAAATGCACCACCCCACCACCGTCATTTCTCTACTTGTGTCTGTATGAGTGACTAAAACCTTCTTCTGAAAGTAAATGAACAGTCAGACAATATAAGTAATATATTATCTAGACTATGGCCTATCTTTCAGTGCTTTCATCCTATATATACAGTGGTAGGTGTATATTTTGGATACATATTTACTAATTATGAATAATAATAACCCAACACAATAATGTCCGAAGACGAAGCATCATTGCTGCTTAGAATGGAAGTAATTAAAGTAGGATACTCTAAGACACTTTCGGCGTACAAAGCCATAAACTAGTCTTGTTTATACCTTATTTATTTTTGCACTTAACACTAAATTTGATCTTGTAGGATCACAAGTCAGCTTGCTTGATAAAAGTTCATGACTTTGCTTCATTCGTGCCATTTGTGTCACTTTGATTCAACTTCATAATTCATCTTCCTCTGCCTCTTGTTTACCCTCCCCTCAAATTGAAACGTCTTGTTTATACCTTATTTATTTATGCACTTAACACTCAATTTGATCTTGTAGGATCACAAGTCAACTTGCTTGATAAAAATTCATGACTTTGCTTCATTCGTGCCATTTGTGTCACTTTGATGCAACTGACAATTTTGGACATTATTGGAATTCTTTTCGCAATATTCGCCTACAATGTCATGCCCAAAATAGGGATGAATTATTCATTGATTATTTTATTAAATTATCAATGATGCAAATAATACATTAAACCGATTTAATTTGAATAACTGTTGCACCTCTAGCTTGTAAGGAAGCCGAGCTGAAGTCAGTCTGAATATACAGCATGATAACAGTTGGTGTGTTGCTCGGGCCTCTGGGTCATCGCAGGGAAATGTCTTGTGAGCTTGTAGATCGGCTATTTTTGTCATGTAAAGTAAACCTTGCCGAGCCATGGGCAGGAGCCTATCTCCTGTAGAGTGAGGCAGCTTGATGTACAAGTACACCCCCTGGACATGGACATGACGCTTGTATTCTCCCATTCTAAACCTTGATACTGAGTGACAAGCAGGGAGGCACAGGGTCCCATCTTTTGTCTTTGATATGACACGGCCGGGGATCGAACCCCCGACCTCCCAGTCTCAAGGTGGACACTTAAACCACAAATCCACTGAGCTGTTTTCTTTATTGATTTTTGCCATGTGACACCAGCAAACTAAGTGTCAATCTGATTTAACTGTCTGATAAAATCACTGCATTTTGAGCTGCCTGCATCAGTTCAGTTACCTTTCATGAGTGGTTTTTGTAAAATAGGTGTGTGTGTGTGTGTGTGTGTGTGTGTGTGTGTGTGTGTGTGTGTGTGTGTGTGTGTGTGTGTGTGTGTGTGTGTGTGTGTGTGTGTGTGTGTGTGTGTGTGTGTGTGTGTGTGTGTGTGTGTGTGTGTGTGTGTGTGTGTGCGTGTTAGTTTTGTGAAACTGAGAGACGATTTGCTTACAGTAGCAGCTTGCATCAGCCTCCCACCATGTTCTCATCAGCAGACAAGAGGCATTTCTGCATTACTGGCAGCGTTTCAAATGGTCCAACGCTCACACGCACTCGCTCACACGCACGCACTTGCTCACTCTACACATGCACGAACACAACTCTTCATATATTTCTGCCCACATCAGCAAAAGTAGAAATTCACCCTGGGATACGTATTCTGCTACATCCTATGTATATGCATGTAGCTAAACTTGGGCCATGCACTGTGACCTTGACCTTTACCCAAATAATGATTCAATAGTGTAGATTAGAATAGATCCTCCTGACCCCTGCTGCCCCAAGTCACCTGCCAAGTTACAGATAGACAGACAGACAGACGGTGATTACAAGGCACCTGCTCCTCTGCTGGGTGTGGGTATAAAAACATGTTGTACACATAATACAGATTAGAAATCCCAAACACACAACCACTGGGTTAGAGAGCTAGACTGGTCTGCGATAGGAATGTGGTTTTACAAGGATCTGCTTGTGTTTGTTAAGTTCCCAAGGCACATGGATCTACCTTTTGTCTACACTGAAGGTTGGTCTCCTTGTGCATCAGGGCTGGTGGCTGGTGAGAACCCATCTGATAACTGATGTGCAGTTACAGTATAACGGTTGTGTCATTTGTGAAACAAGCTTGTAAATATCTGGAAATTGGAAAACCCCTTATTTGTATTGTAAATAAGATATGAGAAACGCTACGGCTGTGCCGTTTGTACATAAGCTACGAGTGTGCTGTGTGCCTTACCCCTTGACCCCCCCCCCCAACCCCCCTCTTCTTATATCACGTTTGGAACTATGCACAAAAATGAATTCACCCACTTTTTGTTCCTGAGCTGTTCACAGAACGAGTAGACAAAAAGTGTACCGCATTATAATGAACATTTGTAAAGACCAATTATATGAAGATAGGTTGAAAATGGGTTGAGTGGTCCTGAATCCTGTGGTGTACAACCGCAGTGGAGTGGAGACTATGGGAAATATTTGAATACCCAGTTTTTATTGCCCCAACTGCCTCTGATTGTAGCTAGCCTACAATCAGATTGCAGTTGGGACAATAAAAAATGCTATGGCTTCACACAAATGTTGTGTCGATTGGAAGTGCGTTTCCCATTGAAGAGGTGTGTATTGTGTACGGTTGTCAGACAGTGTGATGTTGGGCTGTGGCATCATGAACCTCCCGGAGTTGATGACATTACCTTCCCTCGCATCACTGCCCCTCCACTTCCATCCTACACACACACACACACACACACACACACACACACACACACACACACACACACACACACACACACACACACACACGTACGTTGCATTCCTGGGAATCCACAGCTTCCTCCTTTCCTCTTCGTGTGTGTGTGCGCGGCGCGCTTGTGTGTGTCTGTGTGTGTAGGAAGCCAGTTGGGGTGTGGGAGATGGGAGGGTCTGTCCATTCTATCAAGTATCAATCACACTTCATCATATTGACGACTCGTACACGCATGCATGCATGCGTGCGCACACACACACACACACACACACACACACACACACGTCAACTGATTGTGCTTCATTATGAACGATATACGACATCCATTCAAAATGTTTTTGATCCAACAACATTCACTGTGCATAATGAAATTGTCGAATCGAAACAAAGAATAATAATACTCTGATCGACCACTTAACGTTGTAGTATATTATACAATGGTGTCGGTGGTGTACAAAAATGTGATACATTGTGTGAGCTTGTAAATTTGCTATTTTCACTACTTTAAAGTTGTAATTGTTAATTCATTGCAATCGAGGCAAACGCTGGAAGTAATGGAGGCGCTGATTTGAAGGCTTATTTCCCGGCCCTAAACCTAACCTTACCCTGAGCCATCAGCATTATGCTGACGTTAATGCTGAGAGAAGCATGGGGGGTCGTGAAGGAGGATAGACGAGCACACTGAAGCTCAGGCTCTAATGAATAGTTAATGCACCAGTTAATGGTCTCCTTCTGACCAGCTGTCAATTACTTTAGAGACCCTAGACAGTTAAGAGCAGCAGGGGGACAGAATAGAATAGAACAGAGTAGACCAGCACAGTGGTCCTCAACATTTTCTGGAGCATGGCCCAGTTGAAAAGCGGCACCCATGTGACTGCCAGCATTGTTCCGGTCTGTATCCATTCCAGTGCCGAAGGTATTTTCAGTGAGGTGCCTTAATTCATTGCAAAACTTCCCCTGGGCCTTAATCGGAAGTTAGCTCACTCACTGATAAGAAATCCTCTCGCGGGAGGACCGCGGACCACCCGAGAGTCATAAATAAAGCTTGTTTAGATTTCGGCCTTGAGGCAGGGGGAACATTTTTCTTCCGTTTCTCCTGGCAATGGAGACGCTGATAGACGGTAGTATAGAACGATCTCAAACTGAATCAATATAAAACATTATCATGTTAGACTAGAACTGGTTGACGTTATGACCCCAGCTAGTCTGAAATCACCTTCAATGGGCTTTAAGGAATACATTTGTGCTCACTGCGATAGGATAGAACAGGAGTGCAACATTTTCATTCAATTGAACAAAAACAGTGACAATACCTGATCTACATTAACAAGGCAAGCTCACAATAATTATCTTGCATGATTTGCATCATGATATGTAACCCAACATGCCTTGCACTGGGTCATGCGACTAGGGATAGGTCCAATTAATCGATAATCGTACACGAACTCGTTTATGAAAATTGATAATCGATAATCGATATATATATATATATATATATATATATATATAATTTATTTTCCCCCGTTTACAAAAAAAATGAAAATCTGTTGGAAAGGCAATATTTTCATCCAAACAGGACAGAGCTATAGGCCTACCAAAGTGTGCCTGGGATGTGTCTGTAGCTGCATGACTGAGAGGAGTGTGAGTGACTGAGTGTGAGTGGAGATTGATTCCAATCAAGATACAGGTTTGGAGGATTTAGCAGGTGTTTAGCAGGTGAAATTACCTAATCAGGCCTAGGCTGGGGTTGCTATGGTGATCAATTGGCTCAACACTGGTCCAGGGACCACCAGTGGTCCTCATTTAAAAGATGGAGTTAGTAACCAAATGGACCCTTTTTTTAGCCGGACAGAGTGAGTAATGGCGGCTTTCAGAAACGGAAGCAGGCACAACGCTAGGGGGAGGGGGTACTATTGGCAAAATTAAAGTAAATAAAATATGCACATTGAAGGTGGAGAAAGGAGTCTATGTTGGTGACAGAGCACAGAATCCAGATCAATGTAGCGCAAGGGCTGTCGAGGCGCGTGGATCGCCGTGGTGTGTGGAGATAGAAGCTTTTGTGCCTGTTTAGTAGGGCATTCACTTCTAGTCATTTTTACTAGTTGACTAGTTGCCTAGTTTATAGTTGACTAGTTGTTTAACTACCTATTATTTGAAGAAAATCTTGAGGCCTACAAAATCGGGAACTAGTCAACTAGCACCAACAAGATCGACTAGTGGATTTACTAGTCAACTAGTTGAATAGTCGACTAGTTGCTTAATGCCCTGGTGTGAGTAGTAGAGTGGGTAGTGGGTACACAGTGTGAAGTACACATCCTTCCAGCTGAGCTGGGTACCACATAGTAACATAACACTGAGTGGGTAGTGGGTACACAGTGTGAAGTACACATCCTTCCAGCTGAGCTGGGTACCACATAGTAACATAACACTGCTCCGTGTTGAAGAACTGAATTCTGGGAGAGGGGCTGGTCCTCTGGTTAAAGACAGAGGCAGGAAACCGCCGCTCCTCGCCTCATTGTGTGCGAGGTCAGCAGCCACGGTCATTTCCTGCCGGTGGAAACCAAAGGACACTGCCCCTCTCCTCATCAGCACACACACACACACACACACACACACACACACACTCACACTCACAGTCACAGTCACACACACACACACACACACACACACACACACACACACACACACACACACACACACACACACACACACACACAGTCACACACACACACACACACACACACACACACATACATACATACATACACAAAAACACGACAACAATCCAACCCTTAAACCTAACTGTATCCCCAACCCGAAGCTTTTCCTCATTGTAACTCAAAATCCTTTTATACCATAAAACAACCATTTCTCTTGTGAGGGCCAGGAAAATTGTCCTCACAATGTTTATTTCCAAAATTCTATTATACTTTTGGCCGTCACAAGTGTAGTTATACAAGTGCATGAACGCCATGTACGGCGTACGCACAGAAGCATGCACGCACGCACGCACAAACACACAGCTTTCATAACATCCTTTCACCACTTCCTAATAGTTATTCTGCTAATAGGGAAATGTTGAACAGGTTATTGGAAGGTTGCCGGTTTAAATCCTAGACAGCCGAGAGAAAAGCTGCTCCTTTAATTTAATATTGGGAACAGTCCATTTGGTGTCTTGCTCAAGGACATGTTAACATCAGAGGGGAATGCTTCTAGCAAACTCTTCCCTTCAACCTTCAATACTCTACTTCTCTAGACATTAGGTCACCCACTCGTCACCGCTGACCCTAAAGTCATTTTCACGGCGTGCCCTTAGGACTAATGGACAAAATGTGTTCCATTATTCAATGCCAATAACACAATTGAATGTGGATTATTTCTAGGCCCATGGCAATTAATCGTCAAGTAATATGTCATGATCGTGGCAGCCCTATATCTGTCTTTCCCCTCACAAATAGACCAATCACAGTTCCCTATCTCTGTCCCTTCACAAGTAGACCAATCACCGTTCCCTATCTGTCTGTCCCTTCACAAGTAGACCAATCACAGTTCCCTATCTGTCTGTCCCCAGTCACAAGTAGACCAATCACAGTTCCCTATCTGTCTGTCCCTTCACAAGTAGACCAATCACAGTTCCCTATCTGTCTGTCCCCAGTCACAAGTAGACCAATCACAGTTCCCTATCTGTCTGTCCCTTCACAAGTAGACCAATCACTGTTCCCTATCTGTCTGTCCCCAGTCACAAGTAGACCAATCACAGTTCATGCAGCTACAGTACGTCCATGACCACATGAAACAGGAGCTCCTCATAGCCTGTTGTGCCTGCTGAAATAACAGTGAAAGTCAAACTTAAGTCATAGTGGAAAATGTGTGCATGCAAAATGTATGTATATTATATATATATGGGGGGGGGGGGTCTTGGTAACACCAACATTGTTTGAGCCCCTTTGAGCTTATCACTGGAAAGCAGCTTTAAAACCAGGAAAAGGTCATGCTTACAGTACAGTATGTCAAATCAGGATATTTCCTTAGTTTTTAAAATGGTAGATCAAATCCCACATTTTAATTAACATAAATTACTGTATGTAATGTGACATCGGCTTTAGTCTTCCCTTTCAGATTGAACATGATGGACCATAGATACATTTTTACATTCAATGTGTGTGTGTGTGTGTGTGTGTGTGTGTGTGTGTGTGTGTGTGTGTGTGTGTGTGTGTGTGTGTGTGTGTGTGTGTGTGTGTGTGTGTGTGTGACTGTGTGTGTGTGTGTGTGTGTGTGTGCGCACGCTTCCCACCCAAAATAGCTCTTTTGAAAAGGTCCGACTATCGTCTGGTGCTATTCTGCACACCCCTGTAGGTCTTTGATCCTGGCCTGTAGAGTAGAGACAAGAGCAGGTTCATGTTCGTTGGAGTTGTTCTCCCTCAAGTTTTTTGGTCAGGCGACAACCTGACCAAATGACCAACCTGAAAATGTAGACGACAAGTTCGCCACCTAGTCGACTCTAATAGAAGAGTTGCAATATTGAGGGGGCAGAAAACAACTTCCGGTTCTCTCCATTCGTCGGCCCCATTCAATAGAAGTCTGTGTAGAAGCCATTGGACTGGCCCCATGAAGTGAACAGAGTTTGCGTAACTCTGGCTCTGGTCTACTCCAGGCAGGGTTGCCAAGTCCGCTTATTTTCAGCAAAACTTGGATTGTTGGGGGGAGAACACAACGGAGACAGCACACGCAAACGGCTGCAAAGCGCAAGGTTGTGACACACAAACATACTGTACACGTTACTAATAAAACAATAATCATACTAATATGGGGGGCATGGGGGGAGAACAACGGAGACAGTGCTTCTTTCACCTGACCATTATATCACTATGTGATTAATTCTTGTTTTTGTAACTTGTAACCATCAGGTTTTTGAGCGTTGCCTCCGCTCCATTACGCAGCTATGTGTGTCCCTATATGTCTGTCTCTGTCCGTCTGTTTGAGCACGGACAGCTGCAACACCTAAAGTGGCCAGTAGAGTACCGCACAGAGTAAAGTGGCACAAAGTACACTCCTCTTAACTGGCCATTCATTGTCAATGCCATTCAATGTCTGTTAGTTTGCACAAACACTCACAACTGGCAATTCATTGTCAATGGCATTCGTGTTAGGACACTGTTTGTGTTTACACAAACCCTAGACATAGGAGGGCCCTCAAAAAAATATTGATAATCACTGCTGTACTGTACTGTACATGTCTGTCTGGGTTTGATATGAGAGCACTGAGAATGTATAAATAAATGAACAGCCAGTGCTTCATACCCCCCACCCCCCCACCTCCCCAAAAAAATAAAAAATGTAGGCCAAATTCACCCACCCACCTAAATCACAAAAACATTCCCTTCCCCCAACACCTCTCTTATCTCCTACCTCCTCCTTATCCACACACCCACACCCCTGACGCCGGCTGGCACCAAATGGGCATGCATGGCTTGCACACATCGCATGGCTTGCACACATGCACGGCTTGCCTTGCGCACACACGCACGCACGCACGCACGCACGCACACACGCACGCACACACACACACACACACATGCACACACACACACACACACACACACACACACACACACACTGTACATGCATTGTGTGTGTGGCTGTGTGTACACAGGATTGAAGGAAGCACATGTATTCACAATGGCGGAATCATATTCACAGTTTCACACACATACACATTGCTAGCTGTCTAAACAGACGGTGTATTTGTGGTGAACGAAACATGAATAGAAGCGATAGATAGATTACACAGAGCAGGGGTGGGTGGGGGGAGTGGGGTGACGTTCGGTGGCATGCTCGTTCGTCTCAGTGTCCGTAGGAAGTGTGTGGAATGTCTGCACGGAATTCCCTTTGACCTCGACAACAGTAGAAGCCCAGACGGATGGACAGACAGACAGACAGGCAAGCAGACAGACAAGAGTCAGACAGACAGATATACAGACAAATGTGATTATAATTAATACAGAAATAACCTTTCACCTATAAATAACCACCCACCCCCTGTATTGTGACGACCACGCCCCCACATCCCTAACCCCCACTAGGGTGGCGGACACAGAGGGGGATTTCCTCTGCTGTGAACCAACCCCCCCCCGTGCACACACACACACACACACACACACACACACACGCACTATGCTAATCCTCCTGGTGGATTAATAAACCACCACTGTCTCTGCTATCAATGGAGTATGACACACACACACACACACACACACACACACACACACACACACACACACACACACAGTCACACACGCACAGACACAGACAGCCCTGTAGAAGCCCATACTTATGAAATTACATCAAAATAATATCCTTTGCTGCACACTGACTGCAGTGTGTGTGTGCGTGTGCGTGACTGCGTGTGCACGTGCACTGCAGACATAATAAACCTGTTTGTGTTTGCTGAAGCAGCTGATTAAAGATAGTAATCAGCTCCGCTGTACATCTACTGCAGTGCACACAGAAACTCTGAGTTAAATGTACACTCCGGATTGTGCGTAATCATTCATTGATCTATGACACAAGATTTTACACTCACACACACACACACACACACACACTCAAACAGACACAGCATTTTACAGTGTATCAAGACATGTTTTCTTTCTCACTGTCATCATACGTTTTATTTTTGTTTTGTCATGTTGTTTTATTGCTAACTATTCCATGATGTTGGCCTGTCATAATATTCATAACATTTTACTAGACTATTAAGTCATACCGCTTTAGAATCTGAATCAGATAATACAGAGAATATACAACATTATAATGCATAATGATAATTGCGATCAGATTATTATGTAATAATTGTGTGACAGGCGTATCCTGTTGTCTTGTTTTTTCCTGATCTGTTCTGCTCCAGATTTTTAGGTTTTTCTGGCCTTTTAGACTATAGTTTAGACTAAATGGATCACAGACAGACTGCAAGAGAGAACCAAATTGGGATCAATCCAATTTGGTTCTCTCTTAAAATCTTCCAGATTTGTCTTAATTACGTTTTGCAGGTTAATTACTCTATATCTCTATATCTATATAATATCTTTCAACAAATGGAATCATGATGAAACGGAGAGAGAGACAAGTTAAATATGTCTCTGCCTACAGCTGTGAAGTGAATCTGTTACTAATTTACACATTACTCTGTGTGTTTATGTGTGTGTATTTGTCAGTTTGTGTGTGTATATTATGTGTGCAACTGGGCAAGTATCTCTCTCGTACAACCAGGTGTAATTTGCACGTATAGGCTGCGTGCATATGCAATGTGGTGTGTGTGTGTGTGTGTGTGTGTGTGTGTGTGTGTGTGTGTGTGTGTGTGTGTGTGTGTGTGTGTGTGTATATATATATATAGCCCTGGCTCCGTTCTCAGCTGTGTTGCACATGTTGTGACCTCATCACGACACACCAGGATAATTATGACAGTTTGACATGCAGCCCCGAGCCCGAATCACAACCCCAGTCCAACAAACCAACTAGGCTTCCTCTGGACGTCATTAACCAGGAATCACAACCCCAGTCCAACAAACAAACTAGGCTTCCTCTGGACGTCATTGACCAGCAGCACTGATGAATGGAGATGCAGCACCTCTGCACTGCTCTCCTTGTATTGTGTGATACACAATTTAGCAGTAAGCCAAACTCCACTCAAACAGTCAGGATTTAGCCTCCAAGCTTCTTTATTCAGCGCTGCATTGACACACCATGAAGGCACAACAACCACTCCTACACATATGGAGCTTTTATTTCATGCAATTAATTCGTATCATTTAAACAGCCATTTGTGTTGTAGTACAGTACATCCACACAGAACAGAATAGCAATATATATTTTGTTACCCCCTTTTCTTCCCAATTAATTCCTACCCCCCGTTATGTTGTCACTGTTGTATCCAAATGGCTCACCTGCCAGTGAGGAGCTCCCACCGGGAGGACGGACCCCCACCGGAAAGACGAACCAAATGGACCTGTACAAATTTGAACACCAATTTAATCTGTATCACTGAAACTGTAGTAAAGCGGCAAGCAGACACAGCAGCGGACAGCTGAATGGGCCACTTACCGACCCGTGGTGAATGTACATCGATAATATACAGTAAACGTAAAGAAATGGCTAGCCCGCCTCGGCAACATGACTAAGAAATAGCAGTGAGACCTGTTTTAATTCTAGTCGGATGATTCCGCTCTTGTTGAAAGGATTTAACAGGACAGGTCAAATATTTCTGCATTAGAAAAAGAGGCTGCACCTCAACAGTGGGTTTCTCAGTGATACAAATCTAGTAAACTCCTTCCATAAAAATGAAAAGTCAAGAGAGGAGAACATTCTCACATTTACTCATATTTATTTGGCTCACGTCTAAGCGTTTCGGCAAAGAACCTTCCTCAGATTCAACTCGACAACACAGATACTACTAAAGGGCAACAAACAGGACATGTATCTCTGTTGTCTGCATTTGATTGGAGTAACAACACAGACCTGTATTTTCTTTCATGATGCTGCCTGCTAGCATCTTCCACAGACCAATCAAACTCAGAAATTTGGATATGGCACTATAATTGTGTACCGGATTTTTGATATTTGGTGTATTGAAGGCTAGCGGAGGCAGAGTGTGTGCTCTGGCTCCTGGGAGTAATGCTGCGTAGGTTGTATCTTGTTGTTGAGAGTGGGTGGACATGTATGTACCACCGTATTGAACTGTCTTAAAGATTTATAAATCGTATAGATGTATCCAGGGCCTGAAATATTTTCTTCAAAATATGGAAGAATTGCTTTACATATAAGGGGAGGATGTATAGCCTACTTAAACACATTGAACACTTGAACATTGAACACTTGAACAACTTAACCCTTACATTTGGTTGACTGAAGTTCATCAGGGTCGTGTTTTCTTAAAGGGATTGTGACATTAAAAAAAGGTTTTTGTAATTTGTCTTAATTATTCTTAGGTTTTCTGAGCTCAATTGCACCCAAACAACCTGAACTTTAGCATTCAGTACTGTACATTTTCTGTGGTCTGGGGTTTTCTGGCTCAAACAAGTGCTCTGATTTTCCTTCTGTTTGTGATGTCACAGCCTGCAAATCCCATTTATGTCAATGGGATTGTTTTTGCCTGTTTTCATTGCAGACCACAGAATATCCACTGAATATTCAAACTTCAGGTTTTTTGGGTGTAATTGAGGTCATAAAACCTAAAAGAAAAACTAAAAATAAATTGAATTTAATGTCATGAAACTTTTAATCCTGCTCCTACACGCTCCCGTTGGATTTCGAGAGGGGCTGTTCATTTGTGAGGAGTTGCAGAGAGAGAGAGAGAGAGAGAGAGAGAGAGGGAGAGAGAGACATGGGGAAATTACGTTCCCCTCTGCATGTATAGACATCTTCATATTTTGCAAAAGTCGCCAGCCCAGGTGCTATAATCAACTATATATCTGCTTATTACGGGGTGGGGAGTGATTTTGTGTGATTTTACAGTAGTCCTACTACAGCAGCCTACTGCACATTCAGGAACTACTGCTTTAAGTCTCAATACACGTCACAAGGTACAACTTATGGCAAGTTCATAGTAATATGCAAGGGATAATGCATGGGCAGGTCGTTGTTGAGAAAGAAACCCATAAAAGGGGCATACGCTCTTTATCACCCTGAAGGTCGATACGTGCCCAATCGCTTTGTGAGCTTGTAGGTGTGCTATTACAAAAAAAATTGCAGGACACCATTGTGTGACAAAGTATAAAGTGGTTAATCGGCTCATTGATGTAAGCAGTGAGTAAATCGAAAAAGTGAACCGGTAGACTAAACGCTAAGAAAATAATCGATAGTAGCAGACCGAGAATTAGGTCTGCGACTACTTCTATGGCATAGCTGATTCTCGATGGCTCAGGGGAGCGCTATCACATCCTGTGTGTGTGTGTGTGTGTGTGTGTGTGTGTGTGTGTGTGACTGTGAGTGCGTGCGTGAGCAATGACTGTGAGCACAGTCATTGATGAAAGTGGCTCCAGCTAGGGGATTGATGTGGGAGGTGGATGGATTTGTTCTCATGTTCTTACACACACACACACACACACACACACACACACACACACACACACACACACAGTGTTTTCTGCTCTCGTTCCTCAGAGCATCATACCTGCTGCTCTTTCTACCTTGACCTTTACAACCACTCCCTCCAAAGTTGCCTGCATACGTATGAAGGCACGCACTATATATATATATAAATAACAATTATTCTACATTCTCTAATTGTGTAGACTTCTTGTAAATTACCGTAATTTCCGGACTATAAAGCGCACCTGAATATAAGCCTAACCAGCTAAATTTAGGGAAAAAAACAAATGTGTGCATATACAAGCCGCACTGGACTATATGCTGCATAGAGGCCATAGCCGGCCATAGAGATAGATTTAAAAGGTCCCCTAGTGGGGGAACTTTATATAGACCTCCAAAGAAAAACTGCCCTCTTTTCCTAACAGAATTTGCCGAACTCCTATCCATAATTAACACAAACTACGATATGACAATCATCAGTGGAGATTTTAATTTCCACATAGACAATGAAGCTGATATACAGGCTAATAATCTAATCACTCTATTGTCGGACATGGGTTTCGCTCAACATGTGAGTGGCCCAACCCATGACCGTGGCCACACCCTTGATCTGGTCATTACACGGGGCCTCACAGTAAATATTCTATCAATCGCGAAAGTCGCTTTCTCAGACCACTCCCTCATTGAATTCTCGGTATGCCTACCAGTACCACAGTGCAATACAAACCGCCTGGTGAAAAAGCGACACCTAGACTCAGATGCAGCTGACAAATTTATTGACCACTTTAATAATGTACAAACCCCTTATACACGCCCCTCATCAGTAGATGAACTGGTTTCTGTTTTTAATAGCAAGCTAAGGTCTACCCTTGATTTTATTGCGCCTGTCAGACTTAAGAAAGTCCCCCCCAAAGAAAAATCACCATGGAGAAAAAATGAAAACGTAATTAAAGAGAAACAAAACTGCCGCAAAGCAGAACGCAGATGGAGAAAGACAAGACTACAGGTTCACTTTGAAATTTTACGAGAACAACAGATCTTATATAACAAGACCATCAGACAAGCCAGGGGATCTTACTTCTCTGACCTCATCCAAAATAACCTGCACAACCCAAAGATACTTTTCTCCACTATTGATGGTCTAATAAACCCCCCTCCACAAACCACAAATGACCTTGCAACACAGGAAAAAACAAACGAGTTCTCAGCCTATTTTAAGGAAAAGGTCACTTCCATACGTATGGATATTGCCAAGATAAGGACAGCAAACACTGCCATAAGGTCCCCTGCACTTTTCAGAAGCACTTTATCCCAGTTCACCCCAGTAGACACTGAAACTGTTAGCAAAGTTGTAAGGGCTCTTAAGTCCTCTACTTGTTCCCTTGA